>NW_006921917.1:3011050-3012088 GCF_000298275.1 Orycteropus afer afer
TGGCTCTGGCCTCAGCCTGGCCCACAGCCGGCCTGTCTGACACTGACCCATCTGTCAGTCTGTCTGTCTGTCAGTCTGCTGGCTCGCGGGGCCTAGCTCTTCCTGAGGCTCAGCCTCTCCCCTTCAGTCAGGTAACCCGCCTGGGGGTGGGGGGGGGCATTCGGTACTGTACCCAGGAAACGGGGGAAGGGGGCCGAGGAAGTGGAGAGGCAGGCATAGTCACGTGGGGGCTGGGTCCCTCTCAGAGGGTGGGCTGCGGACTGTACCACTGCGGATGGCCGGTGACGGCTGGCGGAGGGTGTGAGGGGACTGCCCCCAGGGGAGCTGGGAGCTGGCAGGAACGGAGCCAGAGGGACTCCCTGCCTGCCCTACCTGGACGGGCATCACACGCTAACCCTTACAACTCTCCTCCCGGTCGCTAGTTCGCCGCCGACTCCCCTGTTCCCCCTTGTAGGTGGTACCACCCCCCAGTCTCTGTGCCCATCTCCAGCCCTTCAATAGGGTCTGAGTTCCTTCGGGTAGAGGGTCCCCCTGAGCCTGTGGGACGGGGTTTCGGAGTCGCGCGGGGAGGACTTCATGGGTAACCGGGGGTACCCGGGTCCCTTCTTGAAGCGCAGGTCACGGGAGGAGGGCGCACAGAGGGGCAGGCTGGTGAGGTAGCTGCAAGGACACCCGGGGGAGAGCTGGGGAGATTGGCTGTGAGCCAGGCGAGCTCGGCCAGGAGGAACCGAGCCAAAGTGTGGAGGAGCGGGAGAACCGGGGCGGGGGCGGGGCGTCGGAGCCGCAGAAACCCTCCGGGTGACCCAGGCGTCCGGAACCCCCAGCCCCCTCGGCTGGGGATTGAAAAAATCGCGAGAGCCGGCACGTAGGCGGAGGACGATGGGGGTTGGGACTCCAGTGTTTTGTACAGGGGGTGGGGACAGGAGCTGCGAGGCTTCGGGGTGCCAGGCTTCACCCCTCAAGATTTCCCCTTGCCATCGAAGACAAGGAGACTCGGTTTTATGGGAAAAAGAGAAAAGGAAACTGAGGCAGGGCTCG
>NW_006921917.1:3014788-3048630 GCF_000298275.1 Orycteropus afer afer
CCGTAGTGATACTGCCTGGGAAACCCAAGGAGGGGTCGCTATGAGTCGGGGCCGACTCGACGGCACATAACAAATTCTGTCTCTACCACTCGAGGGCAATAGGTTTGGTTTATCTCTATTGATTCCTAAGAGAAAAGACCAAAAGAACTGGGAGATGGTTGCCTCAGGCTGTACTGGGGTGGGAAGAGCGGGCAGTCTGGGACGACTGGCGCTGGGAGCGGGAGCGGGAGGTGTGGGAGGAACCAACAAGGCCTGCTAAAACGGAGTCTTTGGGCACAGGAGACAGTTTGTCCCTCAGGTGAGGCACGGGCAGCCCTCTCTACATCCCTCTCCCCGAAAGCAGCACTTTGCACGCGCGTAGGAACATTGTCTTTAATGGGTCCCGCCCCCCACGCCGGCTAAGCCGCCCCCCTTGCGCGCAACCTTGGCCTCCTCCACCGCTGAGCGCAAGGCCCCAGCAGGGTCCCCACGGAGCCGGGCCAACGCCTCCAGGAAAGCGGCGTCTCTGTTCCCCGCATAGAGCTTCCGGCCGCTCAGAAAATAGTGGGGTAGCGCTCCAGCCTCGAGCACGCGTTTGAGCTCATCCAGCAGCCCAAGGCAGCAGGCGCCCGCGTTCTCTGGCCGCGCCAGGTAGAGCGCGGGCAGCCGCTCGCACGCCCAATAGAGCAACGTCCGCAGCAGGTAGGGCGCCGCAGCTCGGGTCCCGGCCACTAGTGGGCGCAGCAACGCCTGGGCCGCGGCGTGCGCCTGCAGCAGCGGCTCGGGTATGCGCGCCTTGAGCGCCAGCTCCTGGCGGGCGAAGCAGAGCTGCCAGCCAGAGGCTCCCGGACGCTCTGTGCTGCCGCCGGGCAAAAGGTAGAAGGAAGCCGACTCAGGGGCCAGCGGGCCGGCCCACGAGTGGCTCCGGGCTCCTTCGGGCCAGCCGGCCACGGACACCACAGGGATCAGGTCGAAGAGCAGGAGACGCCGCGGGGGCCCCGGCGTGGCCAGGAGGACCGTGGTGAACCCCGCATGGCGGGCCGCGTGCACCAGGCGCGGGGCACCCGGGGCCGGGGTCAGGGCCTCAGCGACCTTGGTCAGCGAAGTAAAGAACCAGGCAGCCACTTGGGTGGGACACAATGTGGGCCACACCTCCCGCGCCTCAGTTGGCTTGGTGACGTCACCACTCAGTGTCTTCAATGGTGCGGGAGAACTAAGATCGGTGACGTCACGCCGAGGCGACTCGGGCCCTGAAACGTCACCAGATGATTTTTCTAAAGACACCTGCGGCTCAGGTTCAGTGACGTAACCGTGCGGCTGGTCCTCGGAGCTTGGTCTGTCCTTGGGACTTCCTTCGTTCTCATTTCGGTGGCTCGGATCACTTCGTCCTGGGACTGGAGGTCCCAGACAATCCTGCCACGCCTCCTGGACCGAGGTTCCGCTCACCAGCCCGGGGAGGTGCAGCCAGGCACAACAGGATCCCAGGTCTAGTTGCAGCTGCGGTCCAGTGCCGTCCAGCGAAAATATCGGAACCAGGAGCGTGAAGCCGGCGTCGTAGTGAGGTCCCCGGGTGTAGGGACCCAGGGGTACAGGACCCAGATCCAGGGAACCCTCGCGAATCCCGCCACGAAGCAGCAAGAGTTCTGCTTGGGGAGGAAAGCGGGGGTCCCGGCGGTGAACAAGACCTAAAGGAAGAGAAGGGTTCGTAGGGGTGTGGCCCAAAACCCGGCGAGGGCGTGCGGTGCCTGAGAGTTCCAGAACGCAGGGAGGGTTACTTACTGAGCAAAGAGAAGACAAAGTCCTTGGCCTGGAGAAGGTCTGGCCCCGGCTTGGGCCCGTTACTCCAGCTTTCCTGCACCCCCAGCTCCTGGATCAGCTGGGTCAGTTCCTGAAGTTGCGCTCCAGAGCGGAAGTCGATGTCTGTGAGCGGCCTGGCTGGGGCCGGAGGTGGCGGGCCCCACCAGGGGGCAACCCCCCAAACCGTGGAAGCCATGTTCTACTGATTTTGGCTCCTTAGCCAAACACGGAAGGGAGATGGCCTAGACTAGCCTTTCCTTTGTGGCCGAAAAATCACCCTATTCCCGAGGCCAAGCCTGTGCTCCAAGCACAGTCCACAACTCTGTCTGCAGATGAGGAACTCTAAGTTTAGTCTTCAAAACGAATAAATACCTCTCCGTTTTTGCCCTTTTCTCGCACGCAGGTCCCCGCCCCCGTGGACTGGCTAGGCTCATCTGACTCAGCAGGTGAAAAGTAGCTGTTTTCTCCCTCTTACCCAATGAAATAGCCAGTCTCTGCCGCCGCCGGGTACTCCCTTTTTACCTGGTCTTACTTCTTTTGGGAAGAGGTTTATGGTCTCCCTTTTAGGGATAGTTACAAGGGTGGGGAAAAGAATGCTTAGAGGAATTCAACAGGTAACTTCTTCCTCCTGCCCACCTGGCCACGCCCCTAAATTACGTTCACAACCCTCGGGTCAGAGTGCAGGCACTCCTTTCACCCTCTGAGTTCTCGGGCTGTCCTGGGAATTGTAGTTTGTCTCCCAAGCTATCCCGGCGTTGGAGCCACGCCTCCACAGCCTTTCCTGTTCTGCCGCAGCAGTGCCTGATGGAAGTCGTAGTTTCTATGGACATATATTATTTTGGGTCTATATAAGCCCAGATCGGGAGCTCTGGTAGTGTAGTGTCTAAGGCACTTGACTGCTAACCAGAAGGTTGGCGGTTCAAACCCACCAGCCACTCCTCGGAAGGAAGGTCGGGCAACCCAAGGGGGTCGCTATGAGTTGGATCCAACTCAATGGCAGACAACAACAACAACATAAGCCCAGATCAGCTTCACCCAAGTATTTATTGGGGTTGGGGTAGAGGGATAATAAGATGGAGCTGAACAGCAAACAATAAATAATGGGAAATGCACCCTAGGGCCTGGGGAGAAACAGAGACCCTTGGGTCCCATGTGTGAGTAGAGAAGCCCTGGTCACTTAGCTGTAGAAGGATTCATCCATGCAATTAGAATTCCTTCATTTTAGAGATGGGGAGCTCTGGTGGCTTAGTGCCTAAGACATTTGACTGCTAACCAGAAGGCCGGTGGTTCAAACCCACCAGCCACTCCTCCGAAGGAAGACTGGGCAATCTACTTCTGTAGAGATACCGCCTCGAAAACCCAAGGAGGGATTACTATGAGTAGAATGGACTCAACTGCAGTGAGTTTGGTGGGTTTTTTTTTTTTTTTTTGGAGATGGGGAAACTGTAAGCTAGAAAGTTCATCCATGACTTGTCCAATGTAACAGCTGAACCAGGTGTTGGAAAGGTGCTCCCTGGCTAGCTTAGCAGGCCATTTCCTTGAATCAGTGATGATAGTGTTAATCAGAAACACACAGGAAGTGACTCAAGAATGAACATCTGACCCAGGGAAGAGAGATGTATGAGAGTTTGCAAAGCAAATGAAAATTGAGTCCAGAGGAATCTCTTAGCTGGGTTGAGGTAAGGCAATGGAAGATTATCAAGGGCAGGAAATTGCTCTCAGTAATCTACTTCCATAGTGATACTGCCTCGGAAACCCAAGGAGAGGTCTCTATGAGTCAGATACGACTCCACGGCAGTGGGTTTGGTTTGGTTTTGGTTAATCTATCATGGACCAGGACATATTTATAAATCCAGGATGGGGCCTGGAGCCAGGACAGGCTCCCAGATCAGACAGACCAGTTCACTGTTAGGCCAGGACTTCATACATTCCCTCTGCCCAGGGATTGTCTCCACAGTGAGTGGGCCCAAGTCTATGGGCCAATTAAGTAGTGACACCTAGAAAAATTAGAAACCCATAAAGGATAGGATTCTCAGAATCTAAGGCTTAATTCGAGGATACCAGACCTCAGGAGTTCCTAGGTGTCATGAAAGGAGCTCTTACCCCTCAACAACTAGGGCCAGGACCGCTGGGGTACCAAAACCTCTAAGCCCAGAACTGGGGTTTCCATACATCTGATTGTCACCCTGGAGTCCCTGGATGATGTAAACAGTTAAGCAGTTGACTACTAACCAAAAGATTGGAGGTTCAAACACACTCAGAGGCACCTCAGAAGAAAGGGCTAGCAATCAGCTTCAAAAGGTCACAGCTGTGAATAACCTATGTAGCACAGTTTTACTCTGACATACTTGGGGTCGCCATGAGAATCAAGTTGTCGGCAACTGTTGGTTTGTTTCTTTGGTTTGTGGTTGTGACCTAAGAGACCAGGTCAGGAGAACTGGAGACTGGGTTCTTTATCTTGGTCTGGGGTAGCCATGCATTAGGCATCACCTCCTCCCAAGAGGGTGAAACTCTTAATGACCCTCAGAGAAAGTTCTCTAAGTTCTATGGGAGTTTTGAAGATGTGGGAATGGATAGGAAAGGAAAGGAAAGTTTCTCTAAATCCTAAAGCATTGCTGTCTAATAGGATATCTGTGATGATGTAAATGTTCTAAATTTGTGCTAATATAGTGGACACTAGCCATGTGTGGCTGCTGAGGATTTGGAATGTAGATAATGTAACTGAGTAATAAAAATTAATTTTGCTTATTTTTAATTTCAAATTTATTGGCCACATTGGCTAGTGTAGCTATTGTATTGGATAATGCAGCCACTCCTCAGAAGGAAGGTTGGGCAATCTACTTCTGTCGTGATACCGCCTCGGAAACCCAAGGAGGGGTTGCTATGAGTCAGGTCTGACTCCATGTCAGTGCGTTGCATTGCATTGCTTTTTAGGGCCTTGAGGATAATAGGTTTAGCTATGAATCTCTAGAGAAAGAATACCAAACCAAACTCACTGCCATCAAGTTGAATCTGACTCACAGTGACGTCCATTGGGTTTCTGAGGCAGTAAATCTTTACGGAAGTAGGTTGCCCAGTCTTCCTTCCATGGAGTGGCTGGTGGGTTTGAACTGCCAACCTTCTGGTTAGTAGTCAGATGCCTTAGGTACTACACCATCAGAGCTCCTTTCAGAGGAAGAATAGGGACAAGGATAGTTCCAGTCCTCACCAGGGCTGGGGCAGGCATGGATGTCCTCAAACAACCACAGAACAATTATCTTGCCTCTTTATTCTTGATGTACCTCTGTTCCCTCTTTTTCCAAAGGCTTCATTACATACTGATATCCCCACTCCTTGGCGGTGTCCCATGAGTTGCCGGGTGATTCTTGGTGACGGTGTCTGGGAGACAGAGCTTCCCACTTGTCTTTGCCCACTCCTAACTGTCTCTGGCGGGCATCAAAGACCACATGCCCTGCCCGGGGGCCTGGTCCAGGGCAGTGGGTCTTCCAGTTCATTTTGGGAGGCATAGACATCTGGCGATAGTTCTGGCAGGCTGGAGGAACTATATCCATGGGTCGGTATACCCAGTCTTGGCTGCCTGCCCGTCGGGAGAATGGCTGCAGCTCAATTAGTACAGGTACCTCTGAGAGGGTTTGCGGATTATTGCAGATTGTCTGGGCCTTGGAAGAGCTGGAGTTCGGGTTGAGGGGGACAGAAGTCCAAGGTATGTACCATTCTGTGCCATCCCTCTGGGGAGCCTCCTTGGATAAAAATGGCTTCATCAGAGATGGCGTTGGCTTTGGGGTCTGAAGAGGGTATAAGATCGGGACAGAGTCAGTACCTAGAGCAAGACCTGGGCTCTTATGGAGGCCAGGATCTTGGCTAAGGCATGAGTCCTTGTGGAGGCCAGATTCCTGAGTAAGACCAGGAATCTTGGGGAACTCAGAGTCTTGGATAAGGGCTGGCCTCTTACAGGGTCCTGGATGTTGATTAATTCCTGAGCACTTGTGGAGGTTGAGGTCTTGGGCATGTTCTGGGCTCCTGTAAACTCCACTATCTAAAATAAGGCTAGATTCCTTTTGGACTTCAGTAGTTTGGGTAATGCCTGGACTCTTGTGGACTCCAGAATCTTGAATAAGGCCTGGATTCTTATAGTCTCCTGAGTCTTGGGTAAGGCTTGAGCCTTTAGGAAGGCTAGAGGTTTGGGCAATGCCTGGACTCTTGTGGAGACCAGAGTCCTGGGTTAGGCCTGAACTATGGACTCCTGAATCTTGGGCAATGCTTGAACTCTTACAACCTCCATAATCTTGAGAAGAGCCTGGGCTCTTCTGGTGCTCAGTTGCTTGGGGGAAGTCGTTACTTTTGTAGACTACAGTCTCTGGGTTTAGATTCCTATAGACTCCAGAGTCTTGCATAAAGCCTGAAGTCCTCTGAGAGCCAGAAGTTTGGGTAAATAGTGTGCTCTTATGGAGGTCAGGGGATTTGGTGACACACGGGCTCTTAAAGACACCAGCATCTTGTATAGGGCTCTTTTGAGGGCCAGAATCTTGAGTAATGCCTGGACTCTTGTGATGCCCAGAGTCTTGGGAAGGAATTGAGCTCTTATAGAGACCTGAATGCTTATGGAGGCCCGGGTCTTGGGTCGGGCCCGGGTTCTTGTGGAGGCCCGGGTCTTGGGTCGGGCCCGGGTTCTTGTGGAGGCCCGGGTCTTGGGTAGGGCCTGGGTTCTTGTGGAGGCCTGGGTCTTGGGTAGGGCCTGGGTTCCTATGAGCCCTAGAGTCTTTTGAAGGACATGAGCTTCTTTGGAGGCCAGGGTCTTGGGTAAGGCCTAGACTCTTGTGAAGTTCAGAGGATTGGGGTTGGATCGGGGATTGGGGAATGGTGAAGTGGGGAGAACTGGGGAATTGGGAAGGGGAGATGGACTGAGGAGACTTGGAGGTTGGGAGAGAGGTGGGGGTTTGTATTGAGCTCGAGGGATTCTGGTGGTTGGTTGGTTCAGAAAGGACAAAGGATCTGGGAGAAACCAGAGGCAGGGAAAGAGTGTATGGTGGAGGAAGGGTGCTCAGTGAGCTCTGGGTAGTGGTTGGAGAGTGAAAGCATGGTTGAGGAGGTGCAGCACCCTGGGAGTAGACCAGGAACTGGGGGTAGACTGGAGCTTGGGAATCTATGTTCTTCCTCCCAAAACTGCAGGGATGGAAGCTGCAGTAAGGGAACATCTTAGGCTGGAAGAACTTGTCTTTACCATCATTTGGAGTCTTCCATTCCATATTCTCCAACTCCAAGTAGCCCAGTACAGAGCTTGCAGGGGGCTTTGCACCATCCCTGCTGTGTTGCTTAGATGTTTGCTCACATGTTCCAGAGCTCACCAGGCCCCGTCTATCTTGGGGCCTGGAGAGGGTATCCAAATCCTTTTTGGAATATTCAGAGTTCTTGGGACTGTGCACATGGAAAAAGTTCTGCTTTACCCTGCGGGCATCGTAGACCACATGTCCAGTGGAGGGGTTATGACTGAAGGCAGCCAGGTTAGAGGGAATAGGGCTTAGGATGTGGGTAGGGGTAGGGACAGAGATAGGAGCAGGGGTACTGGCAGGAACAGGGGTGGTAGCCAGGGCCATGACCAGTGATGAAGCAGGGGTTGAGACAGGGGCTAGAGTAGGGGCTGGGGTAGAAGTTGAGGAAGGAACTGGGGCAGATTTTGGGGCAGAGGCCAGGGAATGGGTATAGGTTGGATGAACATGGGCCAGAGTATGGTTTGGGACATGGGTTAAGGTATGCTCAGGGACAAAGGCTTGGGACTGGGTCTGAGCGTGGAGCGGGGTGTGAGTTGAGGCAGTTGAAGTTTGCTCAGTGGTGTGGGCATGGGGTGAGGTATGCTTAGGGGTGTGGACCTGAGAATGGGTCTGAGTGTGGGTCAGGATGTGGGTTGGGGTATGGGTTGAGGTGTGCTCAGGGGCATGGACCTGGAAGTGAGTCTGGGCTTGGGCTGGGGTGTGGCCTGAGGCACAGGCTGATGTATACTCAGGGTCCTGGGAGTGGGCCTGGGTGTGGGTTGAGACATGTTCAGGGGTATGGGTTTGGGAGTGAGTTTGGGGTTGAGCTGAGGTATGGACTGGGGTGCGCTCAGGGGTCTGGACTGAGGAATGGGTCCGAGTATGGACTGGGGCATGGGCTGAGATGTGCACAGGGTCTTGGGCTGAGGACTTGACTGGGGACTGAGCCGAGGACTGAACTGGGGTTTGAATCTTGCTCTCTTGGAGCAAGCGTAGTGGGACCATGTCCAACTTGCTCATCTTTGGATTGTAAGCCTTGAAGTTGGCCTTGGGGGCATGGAACTGGGAAGAAGTCTCTGGCCTGGAGTAAAAGGAGGCTTGGGACTTTAAAGCTGTGACCTGAGGGCTCTCCCCAGCTCCCATCATCCCCTCTTTCCACAGTCCCCGCGGAGCCTCTGTGGGATTCCCTGTGTGTCCACATTGAGGTGGCATCCAGCAGCACCCAGAAGCTTTCCCCTCATTCGTGTCTGGTATCCAGGAGTCAGGGTGATTAGACTGCCCAAGCAGGAAGCTGGGGCGATGATGAAAGCGGGAAGAGACTCTTGAGCACAGGTTTTTGGGGTCCACAGAGCAGCGCATACATACAGGACGGCTGCCTGTAGAGCTGGGTTGCTTGTCTGCAGGGAAAAGTGGGATGGGACAAAGCCTGGGTCCCTGAGGGACTGAGAATGGACACAGGGGTAAGGGAAAGGGAGCAGCCCACGTCCCACATGCCTCGGCTCACTCACCTTTGGGGAAAAAATGATGGAAAAGGATCCGCAAGGAGTTCTTCAGATGCCTCCAGAGCTGAGAGAAGCAGGGGAAGAGGGGAGAGTCCAGAGGTCCAACCCTTGTTTTGGCCACACCCCAGCAGCCCTCCCACCTCAGCCCCTACAAGACTCCAGGGTTCCCCCCACCCTGCTGTCCAGGCCCTGCCCTGACCAGAGTCACCACGTTGATCCCCACGTTGAGCAGGATGAAGCTGCCCAGAAGCAGAAGAATTGAGTCTCCTAAGTCCTGGCACTTCCTGGGGTTGGTGCCAGAACACACTCGGGCTCCGTGGTGGGCTCGCTCACCCATGGCCGGGGGGTCCCAGGACTGCCTGGGCCCCCTGGCCCCCCACATACACTAAGAGCCAGACTCCTCTGGGGGGGGGAGGGGGAGAAAGGCTGGGTCACAATGGGGTGGATGGTGGGGGTCACAATGAGGGAGGGGAGGAAGTGGAAGGGCCAGGCTGAAGTTCCCTGGTAACTGGGCTTGGGTAACCTGAGCCTGGAAATTCAGACAAGGCCAAGTGACCAGCATACCATCCCTTTCTTCTCAGTCATTCCCTTGCTGCCCATTCGCACAGTCACTCATTCTGCTGTTCTTGCAGTTTTAGCTAAGAATTCTGAGCCCTGCTCCACTCCTGAAGCTGGCAAGACCACGGCCTTCAAGCCCTGGGGTAGGCCTGCCTGGGATCCAGAGACAGGCACTCTCCCTGCCTTACACTGGGCCTACATTTGCCCAGACTGGAACAAATTCCAGGGCTGGAATCTGGCATCAGCTTCTTGAGTGGGACTGTGCCTCCAAGCCCCTTCGGTAATAGGGAGAGCTGAGACAGATGGGGTGAGCGCCCAAAGAGCAGTAGTTTGGAGTCTGCAGCTGCAAGATCTTTAGTGCATGGTATGGACCTAGGAGGGACCTGCTGGTAGGATCGTGGCCACTAAGCCAAGGGGATCCTCACACCAAGAAGGGGACATTGGCTTCTTATTTTAGGAAGCTAAGGGCAGGGGCCTAGGCTTGCAGAATGGGTGGCACTTCTAAGCCACACACCAGTACAGTGCTTCTTGGACTCTGTTTCTCTTTATTCCTCTCTCATGGCCTGCCCTGCTACCCACACTTGCCTGCTGGTCAGCTAAGTTTTCCAGCCTGGCTCCTGTGCACTGAGGGCCTCGAGGCTGAGGTGGAAGGTGGTGGCAATGAGGTGGCCCGTGCTCGGCTCTCCTGTACCTGTCGCTTCAGCTCCAGGCTGTCGTACACCTGGTAATTGGCATTACCACCCGGATTCCGACTGAGTGGGATGAAGGTAGCCGTGGGTGGGGCAGGCTCAGCAGCCTGGACTGAAGTTAGGGGCTGAGTGGGACGGTGAAGCAGAGCTGGGCCACGCTGGCATGAGGCCTCGCCCAACATGGTGAGGGAGGTGGAGGTGGTCAGAGGATGTCGAGTGGGCAGAGCCTCATTCCATTCAGCTGCCCGGCGCCGAACTTCATGGGGATCCCGTGAGCTATAAGTCAAGTGTCCTGTGGATGGTTGGGGGCTGTGGTTGGGCTGGCTGTAAGTGTGGGTAGGGAAGCCCCGCCGGTGAGGCTGTGGAGAGCAGCGGTCCCAGTAGCCCTGGGCCTCTGGCCGGGTACAGCTCCGGGGCACCAAGGCGGGTGGGGGCTCAGAGCTCTCTAGACCACGACACCGTTGCTCCAAGGAGTCATACAGCAAGTGGCCCCGTGAGGGGTGAGGGCTGTGCCCCGCAGGGGCCCATGAGGGGTTAGGGGGCAGCCGACGGGCAGGTTGTAGAGACGAAGTCCAGTGTTCAGCCTCCACATTGCCCAAAATACGGGATTGTGAGCAACGGGGGCCATAGGACTGAAGCCTCAGCTGAGACTTGGCCTCCACACGCTTGGGCATGTGGCGGAGCTCAGGGGAAATGTAGAGAGAAGGTGGTGGCAGACTGGCTAGGATGCCGCCCTGGCGGCCCCACAGCCCCACTTTGGAAGGCAGGCCCAATCTTGGATAGAGTCCTCTCCAACCCTTATGTGGGTACTTGGGCTGTGGAAAGGACAGGTCATCCTCATCTTCCAGGTAGGAGTCCTGGTCCTCCTGATCCAAGAAAGCCATTGGCCGTAGGTTTGACATCTTCTGGCTGCGATGTAGGGCACGGAAGACTGGGCGGCCATGGCGGAACTGTCTGTGGTTCTCTGGCCTCTGCTGGTGGCGGCAGCGGTAACGGTGGCGGCGTTGACGGCAGTGTTGGCGACGAGGGTTGCGATTGCGGAGATGGTAGGAAGAAGAGGAGCAGCATGTGGATTGGTCCATTTTCACCTCAACAGGGTCCAGGGTGCAGTGAATGTGGACGTCCCTGACTGGGCCCTGACTTGGATCTTTGGGGGAGTTTTGACGAGTCTGGAAGATGTCATCTGGGGAAGGCAGGAGTCCATGATGTCAGGGTTGGAAGCACCGGGGCCTGGGTTCTAGGGATGTGGTTGGAGGTTCCCTACCTCTCTAGCTTCCATACTTACTTTTCTGATTAATCCAACAGATCATCTTGCTTAAGGCATTCTGGAGCCGACGCCACACCTGAGGGTGGTGTGGAGAAAGAATGAAGGCCTAGCTCTCTACCCTCAGCCCCTCCCACTGGTGGAGGTGCAGGCTGTAGCTGTCTCCCACTCTCAGACTTCTTCACCCCTAGTATTTGTTCCCAGCCATCACTCACCACAATTGCCACGTTAATCCCAGTGTTGACAAGAATAATGAGAACCAGCAGCAGGAGTAGGAAGTCTTCAGCATCCTGGGGACCTTTGTGGTATTGATTGCAGCACCCCAGGGTGCTCTCATACCAGAGCTGGTCTTCCATGGTGGGGGGGTCCTAGGGCCACCTGGGCCGTGCCCCCCCCCCAAGCCCCGGCCCACACTGCACTCACGCCAAGACTTGGAGACCCCTACTTGTTTCTGGGGGAGCCAGGTCATAATGAGGCAAGTTGGAGGGGAGTCACAATGCAGAGATAGCAGATCTTTGAACTACTCTGCTGACGCTTTACACGGCCATCTCTATCCTTGGTACCCATTTGATGGAGCCAGTCTCCAGATATCCCTGATTTCAGTCTGTCTCTTTGTCTTTGTGAGGGCTTACTTAATTCTGCATTTGATCCCTGTTCTGAAAACATGGTAGCTACGGTCATGAGAGAGAGTCTTTCCAGAGATTGAACCATGCACAAAGGAGTTCTTTAACTGCTCCCCACCCCATGCCTACTTTAGGGCCAGCAGCTGGGGTGACAGGATAGATGGGTCACCCACTGCACCACTCTCTTCCTTTCCTGCCCATTTTTCTGCCGTTATCCCTCTAGCACCCATCCCTGCCTGCCCTGGCAAGGGATTGAAGTTCTAGTATTGTGGTCACTGTGCCCATTTGCTCCTCAAGTTTAGAGCAAGTCTGACTGAGGTTCTTCCCTTGTCAGGCACCACCCACAACCATAGTTTTGCTCCTTCCTAACCACTTGTTGATCTCTTGATGACCTACCTACTCCCTTCAAAAACTTGTAGCTTCCACCTTAAGATAATCATTTGAAACTCACAAAGCACAGAATAGGTGTAATTATTGATATGGGAAAAGGACTTCGACTTACAACAGGTTCATCAGTGGGATCTATGAAAGGGATGCACTAGGGGCCTTGAGTCATTTTACACAATAACCCACTCACCAGAAACAGAAAAGACAGTAAGCATTGCCTATCAAGATTGCAAACATAGAGTAGGTGCTCAATACAGACCCACCAAATGGAATTAGCTTAAACTGATAAAAATGTTAGTCGAATGTAAATCAACAGAGAAGAAGGGTGGTTCACAAAAGGCCTGTCTGCCAAATTCCAGAAATCCATCTGGTTTGTAAGGTGAGGTCCAATTCCTTTAGCCTGGATCCACCCACATGGCTTCTTGTTTCTCTCTGTGTGTGTGTGTGTGTGTGTGTGCACTCACGTGCACATGTGATCCTGTCTAGGAGTATGGCAGGGCCTTTGTCCCCCGGCTGTCTAGTGGGATGGAATGTTCTGGTAAGTTCACATGGAGAACTGAAGAAGGTAGCAGATCCTGGTGGTCCAGGCTGGCAATGGAAATCCCTCTGCAGGTGTAGGGAGATGGAGCGTCTGAGGCCATCAACTTGACACTTGATGTCTATTGTGTGACCACGAGCAAGTCACTTGACTTCTCTGAGCCTCAGTCTCATTTGTGCCACGGGGGTTGTAATCAAAGGAGTCACAGAGCCTGTGATATTACAGTGAGGCAGCCCTTGAGAGACACCTCTTTATTTCATCCTCTAGTCCAAGCCTGCTTGAGGGCATAGGAACTTCAGGTCCTGACTGGGGGACAGTGAGGTCCTAGATACCCTAACTTAACCATCCTTCCCCAAATACACCAGGGCTTAAGAGGGAGTGAGTGTTTCTGCCTCATCTGTGGCTGCAGCCTAAACCTAGACTCTGGCAGGGCCCAGACCTCTGAGGGGCTACAGTCTCTCAGATGGGGGTCTTCCCTGAAGTGCAGGACTGGCTGGGGATCTGAGCTACAATCTGGGGACTTCTCTGGGCACTAGAGAAAGCAGGGGAGAGGCAAGGGGAGCTTTGGAACCAGGAAGGTTTGGGGAAAGGGCTGAGGGCAGGGTCTGGTGAGGGCAAGAAGTTGATGAGGGTCCTCAGGGCTCTATAAGCCCTGTTGCTGGGGAGATCATTCCCTTAGCAACCAGGGCTTCTGCGGGCCGTGTGCCTGGAATCTCCACACACCAACACAAAACACCTCCTCTCTCTTTTTTATTCTTTTCCCAGTTACCTCCCTGCCAGAGAACGGTAAACCCAGCCCTGGCCTGTCCCTTCGGCAGTACTGGACCTGGAGGCCAGGGGGTAACAGTGAGACAGGGCCTCTATCTCCCGTGTCAGCTCCCGTAGCCGCCGCCTCACGTCACGGGCATCATAAGCCACACGGCCTGAGGAGCGGTGCCGGGGGATGTCAGGGACTACAGCTGGGCCCAGGACCAGCGGTGGGGCCGGTGAACAGGGAGGGGCCTCCTCCTCTGCCTCCACCCCACTGTTCTTGTGGGTCAGGGCCTCATGACTGGGAGGTGGGGGGTTCACAGGATACACGTAGGCCTCTAGGCCCACCTCTGACTGGATCTCTGCTTTGAGGGGCCTTCCCCCTACGGTCTGCTGGAAGCGGATGGTCTGGGGAGGTGATTCCATGGTGTCCTGAGTCCAGGAATCGCAGATCCCCTGGGTCGACTGGAAACCTTCCCAGTCCGCAGGGCAATCCCAGTTGTGGGAGCAGATTGCTCTGTGCTGAGGCAGGGGCTTCTCATTGTCAGTGTCAGGGGTCAAGTCAACTGGATGGTGGGCACAGTGCACTGGAGTGTCTTGATGGCGATGGCGGCGAGTGGGTGGGGGGGTCACAGTCATTTTCACAGGGTCCATGGTGCATCGAAGGTGGACTGCAGGTGGGCTTTGTTTTCTCGAGGGCTGACTGGTGTTCTTTTTCCCAGATGAGGTTGACTTAAGAGCTTCTGTGGATAGGGGAGAGGTGAGGGGCCAGTGGGGAGGCTGGCTTCTACAGGGATGGAGAAGCAGAGTACAGGAAAGGACTCTGCATAGCAGTGGTGTCTGAGAGAGGAAATTAGTGAGGGCCCAGCTTAGTGCTGGAACCAATACTTGGTTTCCTACACCCCAACCCCATCCCTGCTTACCTTTCACACAAATAATATGGAACACTTGGCGTAAGAAATAACGGAGTCTGCGCCAGAGCTAGGTGGAGGAGGAGACAGTGACCCCAGGCATCCCTGGGCACAAGGCCTTACCCCCAGCTGTCCCACCAGCACCCTCCCACCTGGTACCACCCTGACCAGGGTCACCATATTGATGCCAATATTAATGCAGATGACGAGGCCCAACAGCAACAGGATAGAGTTGCCCAGATCCTGGCAGTTGTTGGTGTGGGGCTTGTGATACGGCGCCCACCCAGGCCGTGGCTGCTCAGCCATGGCCATGGGGGTCCCTAGGGCCACCTGGGCCCCTAGGCCCCCAGCCCACTGTGCCCACACTGGGCACCAGCTCACCTACCTGTCCCAGAGGCTCCTGGGAGTAAGCGGGTCACAATGATAGTGGGGTTCCTCCTCACAATGTGCCAAGGGGGGAGTCCTGGGCCCATGGTTGACCCTCTAGCTTGGACCCAGGCTTTGGCAGAGGTCAAACCCTCACCTTAAAAAAGCTTCTCCTTTAGTTAGCTGCCTAGACCAGCCCACAGGCCTCATTCACATCAGCCCCATCAGCACCCCCCACACACACACCAGGCTCTGGCCTCTGCACACAGGGGTCCTGTCCTAATTCCCCAAACAATCCAATCACCGTGGCAATCCCCCCAGCACCCACTCCCTCTTCCCTGAGGCCTCAGAGGTGCTCACTGAAAAGAAGGGCTGGAGGCTTGGACCCCTCTTCTCCCACATCTCATGACTCCCTAAGGGCTTGTTTCTTTAGAGCCTTCACCCAGCATCTCCTAACATGACAGCAGGCACAACCAACAGTTAAACTTTTATATTTACAATATTCTCTTCATCTTTTGCCAGGTTTAAAAATGTGTACAGAGCCGCGAAGGGTTGGGGTAGGGGATATGGAATTGTCAGGGAATTGTTCTGGGGAGAGGGGCTGGGCATTGGAGTCCGTGGCTGAATCATGGGGTCCCCCAGCCCCCCTCCCATGCCCCAGTTCTGGGGGCATCTGTCTACAGGGTTCAGAACCCAGGTTCCTAGCATTTGGAGGGCATGACTGTTTAGGGAGCTGGACCAGGCAAGGGAAGAGGTCAGAAAAGAACTAAGTTTCCATGGGTGAAGGTGGGAGGAGAAGAGTCAGTCAGGAGGCAAAATTCTGGGAAGTCAAGACCAGGGATTCTGGATTTGGGTGTCAGCGGAAGACAGCACCCACCCACCTTCGAGTTTGGCACTGATGTCCCATAAATGCCAGCAGACAAGGATTCTCTCCTCCTCTGCTGCCTTTCCTTAAACTCTTCCCAACATTGTTCTTTACCCCAGAGGCTCAAACCCTTTCTCCTCAGGTTGCCTCTGGGCAGTCACCTCACACATTTCCTTTCAAATTCTTCTTGGTGTCTGCCCAAGCCCCGTCTCCCCTGCCCCTTCCATCTGTTCCTCAGCACAGCTGACCTCATTCTCTCCCCAACCTGTCCTGTGAAGCCTTTCTCCCCAGCTCTCACTTCCACTGTTCCTTTCCTGGGGCCCTGGAGGCTGAGGGAAGAGAGGAGGGCAGCTGAGGGGTAGGGGCTGGTCTGAGATGGGGACAGATTCAAAGGGGGAGACAGAGATGGTGGAGAAGGAACAGAGGAGAGGACATAGTGACAAGGGAGACACAGGTTGGGCTCTTTTTGCTGCTCCTTCAACTCCTCTATTCCACCGCCCCACCATTTCCTCTGCCCTGGTCCAGGACTGAGGAATCCTTGGCACATTTGGGGAAAGGGTCTTTCACCCCTCAAACCTACCTCCTCAGTTGGGCACAGATGAGCAATGGTCTAAGAACTGAGGGAAAAGGCTGTCCTCAGACCTTGGGTGAGGGCACTGGTCAAACATGCATGGCCTCTGTAGGTGGCACATGCCACACCCTCCAACTCAGCATCTCTAGGGCAGCAAGGGGCAGAGCCTCCTCTCAGGATTTGTACATCCCCCTCAACTTCTGTCATTTTCAATCTGTTCCTGACTGCTATGTGGGGAGGAATTGAGTGCTGGGCCTGAGGCCTGGGGTGGGGTGCAGGGAATTGCTGGGGAGAAAGGGGCCGTCTGCATGGGAAAACACGCATCCACATGCAAGAACATGTGTCCACTGAAAGAAATGTGTCCTGGACCCCCCAGGAAAGCAAGTTCCCAGGCAGCACAGGGAAGCATGGATCTGCTCCCTTCCCCCGACAGGAAACGTGTCTGTCGTCTTCATCCCTGGAAGGCTCGGGCCCACCAGGGAGAACGTGTTCTGTCTGATTTGTGCCACGGGGGATAGACATGCTTCACTGGGGTGGGGAGCAAGGGGAGGGGGCCTGGGATTTCCTCACTGCTTCCCAGCACCACCCTGTGTTGTCTGGTGACCAATGGTCACTGCACGTGAACACACCACTTCCAGGGTCTCCAGGGGGTGGGGAGGTGGAAAGAGGTGGGAGAAGGCATGAGGGAACAGGATTCTGGGGTACAAACCCCTGCAGAAATTCTTCGAGGGGGCCAACATGTGTCCAGGGCGGCAAAAAAAAAACCTCACCCTGCACATGGGAAAACACACCCCCTCATGAAAAAGCACACCTCCACGCAGGAAAGTACTCCCACAATTCCACACACCGAAGGCTGGTGTCCCAGTGGAGGGGGAACCCCCCCCAACAGTTGTCCAAAGGCCCAGGTCCAGAGAAGAGAGTGGTGGGGATTCTCTGCATGGGAAAAAACACATATCCCAGTGAGGAAACCCATGTCCACCTTAATGCTCCTCTGTGAGTGACAACTCCACACGAGAAAAGCTTGACTCCATCAGAGAAAAGCCCGTGGCCAAGTCCTTCCTACCTTCGGAGTGGCGATTCCCGCCTGGGCGGGGAGGGCTGGGGAGGAGGGCCTCCCCAAGCTGCCCCCTATACCCGTGTGGTGGAGTGAGGGTGGGGTAGCGTGTTGTTGTGGCTGGTAGCAGTAGGGGGAGGCGGGGGGAAGGGCCCAAAAGGGTGAAGGGAAGGGGGTGGTGGAGGTGGGGGTGGCCCCAGCCCACTGGGCAGCAGGGTCAGGGCCCCCGGGGCCAAGAGAGGCACATCGTCCGGTGCCCGGCGCAGAGCCAGGGTATAGTCGGGTGGACAGGCAGGGCGCAGGGCCTCGGCAGGGTCCGCCCCAACACCACCACCCCGCTTCAGCTGCAGTGACACCAGCTCTTCCTCTGGTGGCAGCTCGCGGCCAGCAGCAGGGAGCAGGGGGCCCCCACCAGGCACACCAGAGCCTGAGCCACCAGGTGGGCTAAGCCGCCGGCACCGCAGCTCCTGCCGCCGGTCCCGCTTGTAGTACAGGGCAGCGAAGGCGAGGATGTTGAGGAAGAGGAGGGAAGCACCCACAGCCACAGTGACACTGAGCTCCGTGGAGTAGTCTCGTGAGTCCCCAGGGAAGCGGTCATAGGCCCTGGGGCCTGGCTCAGGCTCAGGCTCAGGCGGCAGGGTGGCGGGCGGCGGAGGCCGGCGTGTGCCCGGGGCACCAGGGGGTGGGCGAGGCGGCCAGCGTGTGGCGTAGGGAGGCAGGCGTGTGGTGGTGGTGAAGAGCTCCGTGTGCAGATTGTGCAAGTGGGGCACCAGCTCCAGCCAGAAGGCCACCTTATTGGCGCGATAGTTGTCACGGACGCGTGGCTTCAAGCCAATGTGCAGGTACTGCTTCTCCTTGCTGTTGAACTTGCTCCATACCACCTCCTCAAAGCGGTTGGGCTTGGTGTGGATGAACTTGGTGTCCTGTGGCACCGGCTGGTTGGGGTCGCTGTGAGCACAGGAGGGCAGGGAAAGGAGGAGTGAGGGCCAGGCGCAGATGGGGTTGGGTGGGTGGAGTGGAGCAGGAGTGAGGAGGGAAAAAGACAGATGCAGAAAAACAGGGAGACAGAAAGAAAGGCAGAGAACAAGATGTAGAAAGAGACGCAGACACGGAGAGGAGATACAGCCAGCCGGAGAGAAAAACGGTCAGCCAGAGACAGAGACGGACAGAGATGGATGCAAAGAGAAAAGAAAACTGCCAGAGATGGGGACAGAGACACAGAAAGAGGACAGAGAAACTGCTAGGGATAGCCAGTGAGGAGAGTCAGAAGCCAAGAAAGAATGAGTGAGATAGGGACCAACAGAATAGCCAAGGTGAAAGCAGCAAGCAGCCAGACAGTGAAAAGAGCTCATGAGGGCAGAAGGATCGAGATATCAGGAGGTTTCAAGAGAGACGGAGACAGAAATAAAGAAACAAACAAACCACAAACCCTCACACATATTTGGCCACACAGACCCAAGTGATCAGACACAGGGAGCAGAGGCTCTGGGAGAGGAAAGAAGGTGGGTGGGTGAGGGAAGGAAGGAGAGGCAGACACCAAGCGAAGCCAGAGTGAGCCCACCCCAGAGAGGACAGAAACCTATCTGCAGAATCTCCAAGACTCAGCTCAGCGCCTGGCACAACGCAGGTGTCCAGCAGGTGTCTGAGTTGAGCAGGCAAGAAGGGAAGGCAAGAGCAGTGCTTTAATGGAGGAGGGAGGGTGTGCCTATGCCTGCAGGGCGCCCAACCCAGCCGCACCCAGCCCCTTGGGCCCTCACCCAGTCTTGGCGAAGTTGGTCCAGTAGGTCATGACCACGGCGCTGAGCATGACGTCATTCTTGGAGAAGTTGCAAGGGAAGAGGTCGGTGGCACCCACCATGGGCACCCCGAAGACGTAGGGCAGCTCGTCCCCGTGCGCCGCATCTGCCCACTCGGGCCGGCCCTCAGCCTGGCAGTGGTGGTAGAAGGTGTAAAAGTAGACAGGGGATTGGTAGTCAGCGTGCAGCTTGGCGGTGGCCACCGCTGGCGCCACCCACTGGTGGTCAGTAAAGAGCGCCAGCAGGGTCTTTCGCCGCATCTCGCCATTGTCCCGGTCGGCCCAGTCTGTGTACATAAACTTGATGGTCTCCCGCAGCACATCCTTGCCTTCCGGGTAGCCGTACAGGTTGTCCACAAAGTTAGAGACGGTGAAGTCAAAAGCGCTGGCTGACACGCCGTCCTCGCTTTCTGCGGAGTCTTCCACAAACTTGAGGCCCTCACCCTGGTTGACACCGATGAGCATGTCATAATTGAGGAATTCTCCCTGCTGCATGAGGATCTCAGGATCGTCTGGGACGACGTCACCATCCACCACAGGCCCGAAAGCAATGTGGTAACTAGGGAGAAGGGGTCAGGGTCTCATCATCTGTTCCCTGGCCTTCTCTCCAGCCCACTGCCTACTGAACCCACGGACAGGCTCCTCCCCTTTCCCCTATTTAAAAAACAACCATGAGTCCTTCAGGAAGCTTGGCCTCTCTGGGAAGTGTTCCCCAAAGCCATTCATGGCACTTTATGCATACTCGCTCTGTTTAGGCACCTCCACTTAGGGCAGGTTTCCAAGAGGCAGGGGCCCTAGACAGGCCACAAGCCCACCTCTCCTTGCCAAATTGAAGGTCTGCAAGCACCTCTCATTACAACCTTGACATCAGCAAAGAGAAGATGGCCTGGAGCCAGCCCTTGCCCACCCCCGTACCGGGCAGGCTGCACGTCCTGGTCCACCAGCTCTCGGGAAGGCTTCCGGCGCAGACACTCTACAGCTTCGGCACTGTCCTCCCGGTCACAGCCCACCTTGGCTGCCAGCAGGCGTGTATACTTGAGCGGCTGGTAGTTGACAGACCAGCTGGAGATGGCGGTACCGCTCTGGGCAATGGCCTTCTGGAACAGTCCTGGTGGGACAGGGAGGCCTCAGGCTAGGTTGGGAGTGTCAGCCAAAAGGAGGCAAGGGACCTGGTACAGTTAGGAGTGTGGTAAGGGGAAAGGGAGGGACAGGCTAGGCAGGCTGCTGGTACCTTCTGAATGGTGGGAGAGGATCAGAAGGTTGACACAGGAAGCTCCTGCCCCAGATCCAAAGATGGTAATTCGCTCAGGGTCGCCCCCAAAGTGGGCAATGTTTTCACTGAGCCAGCGCAGGGCCTGGATCTGGTCCAGCAGCCCATAGTTGCCTTTTGCTGCCTGGTCCCCAGTGCTGAGAAAACCTGCAAGTAGAGGAAGAAAGGGGGATTCCTGGGGGTGTCATAGCACCCTTGCCCCCTTTCTGGGCAGCTCTGTCCACCCTTTTCTGCTGTGTTTGGAAGGACCCCGCCCAGTGGGCCAGGCCCCCACCCCTAGGCCCACCTCCCCAGGCTCCACCCCCCAGAGTTGGCTGCCCACCCTCACCGAGCACCCCAAGCCTGTAGTTGAGCGTGGCTACGATGACGTTGCCATAGGCAGCCAGGACAGAGCCATCAAACATGTTCCCAGTGCCCTCCATGTAGGAGCCGCCGTGCAGAAACAGCATCACAGGTTTCTTCCCTGAGTCCCGGATATCTGCGTGGGGAGGGGGCGGGTGGGTGGGCCAGGAGGTGAGGGACAGGGACACAGTCAGACCAGAAGCTGTACTGTCCAGCTCCCAGGCCTGCAAGAAGCAGCCTGAAGCTCAGAGAACATGTCACTCCCATCCCTGGGGGGCAAGACCGGATTCCCCTCCCTCCGCAGCTGGCTCTGGCAAAAGTTCCCTCCCCACCCTGGGCCAGGCCAGCGCAGCACTTCTCCATATGCCGGACAGAACTTCCAAGAAGCCCAACGGAGGCAAGAGTGGGGAGTGGTCCTCCTCAGGGCATCTGCTGGGACCAAGGAACCCCTCCTCACACACACAGAGCAAATCTCCCTCCTGCTCTGAAGAAGAGCAAGCTCCCAAGGCTGGAACTAGAACTGGAGATGCTGGAGGCTGCTGGCATTTCCTCAGGACTTGGGGCTTGGGCCTTAGCTCCATGTAGTACCCTGGTCTGTGGGTGAGGGGGTGCCAGGCCCTAGGGTCCCTGGGGGCTTGGTCTCCTCCCTGCCCTAATTCCTTTCTAGGTCACCTCCCCAGTTACCATGGCAACCCCCAGCCTAATTAATGTGGCAGGAGGAGGAAGGGTGGGAAGGAGCCTGCTTTATGAAGCCAGGGTGCAGCTCTCTAGTCTTGGACCCCCACAGACTGGCCTGAGCCCTAGGTTCAGCCCTGGAGCCCTCTCTTGCCATTCCCAAAAGGACCTCATAATCTCTGCCACACATGGTAGGCACTTGAGAGACTCCGGACAGGTCTGAGGGGCAACTACTTCAGAAAAGGGTGGGAGTCTGAGAGTTTGCAAGGCCTCCCCTGCAACTCCCCCATGATTCAGCCATAGGACCATGGCTGGGGTCACCTTTGACCCGATGGACTCTCCTCTTCCTTGACACCTGCAATCTCTGACTAGCTTGGGTCCTCAGCAAACAAGAGGCAGACCTGGGTGTCCACAGCTGGTCCCCCAGCATCTCTGCCCACCTCCCTCATCCAGTTAGAAACATTCTTCCTGCCAGGTCAACCAGCAGGTCACTAAGACACTCCTGTCAATGGTCCCACAGACAGTTCCAACCTCTTGTCTTGTATGACCTTGTTACCTCCCCTCCTCCTGACTTCTTTGTCCAGAGCACCTAGGTGGGCACTGCCCTCTGTGTCCTCCCCAAATCCTACTTCTTCCCTTTGTTCCTGAGCCTCAAGTGTCCTTCCAGCAGCTTCAGGCTGAAATCTCCTTCCCTCCAAGGTCCTGTCCTAAATGTCCTTGGTTTTTGGTGCTTGTCCCTTCTCCCCACCCAGGCACCTCCACCAGGGCTCCCAGTGTGGGGGAGGGGGAATCAGACGGGGAAGGAGCAGGAAGGGGGGCTGGGGCAACAAGAATTCAAAACCAACAACAAAAAACAGGATCAAGAAAGAAGAAAGAAAGAAAGAAAAAACAACAACCAAAAAGCAAGAAGCTCTCGGGGCAGATTCAACAAGAAAAGAAAAAACAAAAAAATCCATTTTGGAAAAAAAGAGAAAAAGAAAAAAGTTCCTTGTATTTTTTCAAAATTTTGTGGTAAAACTTAAGATATTGGGCCCTGCTTTAAAAAATTTCCAAATTCTTTAATTCACTTCAGATGTTTGCGTTATCGGCATCTGACAGGCTTTTGGAATCAGAGCAGTTTCTGATGTATCAATCGCATCATTAATTTACCAACTCTAAACAGTTTTTTCAAATGTTTTGCTCCAAATTAAAATTGTGTTTCAAATATTACATTTTCCAAGTTTTCAAATGTTCCAAATTTCTTTCAAACTCTATCAACATTTTATCCAATTCATTGTTTGTTTTTTCTCCTGACATTCCAATTTCTTTTCTTTTTTCCCCATGTTTAGCTTTTTTTGCAGGTTTTCTAGTGGGTCCAACATTGTTCAAATTTTGTTTGAAGTTTTCAGAATTCTTTTTTCCAACTGTTAAAAATTTTTCTTTTCTTTTCTTTTTCGTTTTTAGTTGGGAGAATGACTTAGGGGCCTTGAGGGCTATAGGGACATTTAGTGGGGGCAGGGCCATGAGCGTCCTCTTATCAGCAACCACATGCAGCCGCGGGATTTTTAAATCTACCTGTGTCTGGCGGATTGAGCGTCGCCTCGTCACGTTTTTTTGTGAGCGGACCTAAGACCGGGAACACAAAACAGAGAAAAAAGGACAATTTTGTGGGGAAAGATGGGGGTCGGGGAGGTGGTGGATGGGGAGGGGAGGAGAGAAAGCAGAAAAGGGGAGGGTGGGGGCAGAAAAAATAAGCCAAAAAAAGCAAAATTTGTTTGCAAGAAGAAGAAACCAAGAAAAGAGAAAAACGTTTCTATAACCCAATTTCGTTCCCCTCCCCAGAAAAAGTCATGCCCCAAAGAAAAGGCTGGTTTTGGGGGGTGGGGTGCTTAGTGGGCTGAGGCCTGTCTTAAGACATAGTGATTTAGCTGGAAAGGATTTGGCTTGTGGAAGTGTTTGCTAATTGCTGGAAATGAAACGGTGTTAGAGGTGGGGGGAAGGGAGGGGAAGCCCACAGGGAGACCGAGGCCAGCCCCAAGCCACCTCTCACACAGGCCCCTTCTAGGGCCAGCCAAGCGCCTGCCTGCTCCCCAGGCTGCAGAGAGGAAGGGTGAAAGCAGAAAGGACTCTGCTTTGGACCATTCTGGAAGGCAGAGGCCAGAATGGAGTTGGGGGGCAGCCTGCCCCACCCCTCATAGCCCCTGGAAGCCCTCAGCTCTCCACTAGAGGGCTATGGGTACGTCAGCTAGGGCTGTCTGCCCACCTACCCAGCCTCTCACCAGCTGCATTTCTCGTCCATCCACACTCACCGGCCTGGCTTCTCACCCCATCTCCCCAGGGTGGGTTGAAATAGGGAAAGGGGTCATCAGGTCTTGCCCTCCACTCCATCTCATCCCTCTGGACTCCCCACAACCTCAACCCTTACCCAGCCCTGCTCTCCTCACCCCCAAACGTGAACTTCCCACTAGGGGCACCATACCCCCCATCCGTCCTGTCCATGCTCTACCGCCAAGCCCCCCTTAAAAAATAGGGAATAGGAAACACAGTGCCCTGAGCCAACCTGATGCATAGATGCCAGGAGGGGCTGGGAGGCAGCAAACATGCCCACAGTCAGGAAAAGGCCCCACATTGAGCCCAGAGATTGGTTCCAGGCTTTCTTTCAGATTGGGGGGGGGGGTTGTGATCAGAAGACAGCTGGCACTGAGAGGCATGAGGGGGTTCACCAGGCTCATGGGCTTCTCCTCCATACTACAGGGTGGGAGATCAGCAAGGCCCAGGCCAGCCTCTGGAAGCCTTTTCCCAACTGGCAAACATGACCCCCACAGAAACCTACTGGGAACAAGGGCCTGTCCTTTTTGAGTAGGTGAGGATGGGAATGAAGTGAGCAGGGCATGCCTGCAAGAGTGAAGTGAATGTGTGTGTGTGTGTATGTGTGTGTCAACCTCTTCCTCCCAGAGTTGGTGTGAAGATTCAGTGAGATCACCTGACCGTGTCAGGCCCCAAGTAGGTCTGTCATAAGCAGTAGATAAAAATACAGAATGTGCGGGCATGGGTGGTATGGGGATGGAGGGTAGACAATTTGTATGGAGGTCTTAGGGTGGACAGTCCATTGGTGGGAGTGGATGTTTCACACAGGAGGGTGATAAGAGATAGTCCACATGAAGGGGATATTGGGGTAGACAGCCTACGTGAAGGTGTGGGAATGGGGAGCCCACAGTGGGGAGTGTTGTGATGAACAGTATGAAGGTACTGCGGTTAACAATTCACAGGTGGGAGGATGCTGGGTTAGGTGGTTCAATGACAGAAGAGGGGACTGTGGAGTGGGCGATTCTGAGGCATAGGGTATTGGGGAATTGCAGGAGGTGGATGGAGTATGTTGGGATAAACGGTGTATGGGGGGTTTGGGTGCTTGGAATTTAGATGGGATTGGAGTAGACGGTGTTTCTGTGCATTGTGTCCATGGGTTAGGAGGTATGGTTTATAGGGGGAGGGATAGTTGGTTATAGGGTGCATGGCTAGTATGAGGAGTGTAAAGGGTGGGTGGTCCACATGGGTGGGCTTGGGATGGATGTGGGTAGGTTGAGGCAGATGAGGTGTTATGTGATAGGCATGATTGGCATATTTAATGTATTGCCACCACCCAAAGTGTAATGCAGATAATCCCTAGGTAGGGCTTGAGGTGAGTAATGTTTGAGAAGTGGTGAGAATGCTGGGGCCTGTGGTGTGAGTGGGGTATTGGATCATATGGTTAAGGTGCAGGGTTATTGGGGCATAAGGTCTATGGGTGGATGTTATTAGAGTGCATGATCTATATTCAGAAGTATCGGAGACCACAGATATGTGTGAGTGATGGGGTAGACAATTTCAGAGAAATGAAGTATGTGTTATGTAAAGGTGTTGGAGCACATGGTCAGTGTATTGGTTTGTTGGGTATATGATGTGAGTGTTGAGTGGCTGAGGTTCATAGTCTATGTGGAACTCAAGTATATGATTCGGGAGTGTTGAGTGTATAGAGTGTATGCAGAGAGGGGGTTCTGGGTACCAGGCCTGTATGTAGGACTGGACCGTCTCTGTGGGTGTGTTGGAGTGTTTTGGAGTCATGCCATTGGAAAGGTGACACGGGGTCTGCTTGTGGAGATGGTCTGTTAGGGTGGCTGGAGATCTGCCAATGACCCTCTGTGTAGCAGAGAGAGAATTGTCCAGGTGAGTGTGCTGAGGGCTTGGTGCAGTACTGTAGTGAACCGGAGCATTTACGGACAAGAACGGCTGGCTTGAGAGCTCTAGTGAAGGTGTTCTGCTGGCCACGGGTGGGCTATGCTGAGTGGAGGGGCCCTTGGTGAAGAGACTCCCTGATCCTTCAGGGGTGTATAGGGAGGGGCCAGAGCCTTACGGAGAAGAGGAGGGTGTGAGTACCACTGCCAAGGGCACTCATCTCAGGTGATAGTCTCTGGGAACATGCTATAGATGGAAGTCTACCACGTTGGCCTTGGGAAGGGAGTTTACACTGGCTGTGATGTATAGGTGTAGGTGAAGTGTGTATTCTGCCAGAGACAAGCCCAAGTCTGGGGGAGGGAAGTGGGTGAAGTTGGACTGGGTGTCTGGGTAGGTGACTGATGCCTCCATCACCTGATCACCCTCAGTGGCCACACTGAGATTAGGTGGCTGGATCCATGTGTGACTCTTCTGTGGTAGAGGAAGCCCAGTCTAGTGGTGTCTGTTGCCCTTAACATTGGCCGTGTGCACAAAGAACTTCTGGGGTCCTTGTCTGTGGGATGGTTTCTGGGACTGCCTGGCAGGTAACCTTACCATCCTCGGAGAACACGCTGAGGCTTCAGGGACAAATTGCCGGCACTGTCCCCACAGGCCCAGGGGTTACACCACTGCCTGAGGGTCTGCATGTGCGTTTGTGGGCTATGTCCATGGGGTGCCGGGACTGGTGCCCGCTCCCTTACCATCCTCGGTGGGCACGTAGAGGTTGAGGTACAGGCAGTCCTCGCTCTGGTTCTGCACGTAGGTGGCGGCCGCCTCCAAGTTGTCGGTGAACCACACAGGCAGCATGATGGCGGGCAGCGCCCCGTGCAGGTTCTGCGGGCAGGCGGGCGGCAGGGTGGTGGCGTTGCGCACGCCGGGCCACGAGGCGGGGGCCTCAGGCGGCTGGAAGCGGCGGGCGCCCAGTGGTGGCGTGGCGTAGGGCACACCCAAGAACTGCACGACGGGGCCTAGGATCTCGTTGTTGAGCTCGCGCCGCACACCGCGCACTCGCCCGTAGGCCGTGTTCACCACTGGGAAGCGCTCCTCCCCGAGGCTGCCGAGGCCCAGGCCTGGGCCGCTGCCGGGACCCCCTCCCCCCCGTTGAGCCCCCGCCAGCCCCACCAGACACAGCGCCAGGAGCCACATGCTGATCGGGGGACCCCCCCTCCCTCCCCGGGACCCCCCCCCTCGGAGAGAGAGAGAAGGGGGGGGAGAGGGAGGGAGGCCCCCCTCGCCCCAGGAGGGAGGAGGGGGTGGGGGGAAGGAGGGAGGAAGGGGGTGGGGAGGGATGGGGGTTAGACTGGACCAAGAAGGGGTCTGTTCCTCTCCATGGAGGGGTCAAGGGGTGGGGAAGGGGGAGAAGGTGGGAGAAGGGAAAGGCAGGCCCGACCTGCCAGGGGGGGGGAGGGGGGTGGCCCCAGGCAGAAGAGGAGGGACAGGGTGTGCAAAAGACAGACAGATAGAAAAAAACAGAGGGGAGGTGGAAGATGGGAAGGGAGATCCGATGGGGCAGACAGAAAGGAATGGGGAAACAGAAGAGACAAGTGGTTAGTGACTTGGAATTCAGACCAAGTTGCCCCACTTCTTCCACCCCCACCCCCTTGGGACCTCCCCCCACCAAGTGCTTTCCCTCCCCACAACAGGGATCTGGGTGGAAAAGTCAATGAGGTTGGGCAGTGGGGTCAGGATATGATATATGTCCAGGGCAACCTGGGGAGAAGGCAGGTCAACTCCCCAGACCCAGCACACCCCCTTTCAGACCCTTTAGCCCTCCCTTTTGGACTCTCCTCAGGGAATCAGGAGTCCCAGTTCCCACCTCCCTAGGAGGGAATGAGATAGACAAGAGAGAGAAAATAAAAATACCAAGTCATTAATTAGCAGGAAGTGGCGGGTTTGTTTATATGTGTTAATTACTCCTGAGCTGTAATTTCTTGGTGCTGAACCCCCACCCCAGGCCAGGCTCTGGTCTTTCTTGGGACTGCACAAGCCCTGCATCTTCTCCCCCCTTCAACATCACATTCCCTAGGGATCTGTGCGGCCCCAGGTCCCCTCTCTCTCCAAAACCTCTCCATTTTTTCCATCACAAGTTGGGGTGCTTCGAGGCAGGGGCTCGACTGGAAGGGGGTGTTGGAGGGGCAGATCCAGGGACAGATGCGTGATCCTGCAGCCGGTTGCCGGGCGACAGGATGCTGCCCTGCAATGTTACCTCGGCAACGGGCAGCAGCTTTAACCCGGGAAGGGGGTTCTAGAGACAGAGAGGAAGGGGTTGGCTTGGCTCTGGGGTTCATTCAGGGCATGAGAGTCATGGGTCAGAATGCTAGTTTCCCGAACCTCAGAATAGAGGAAGTATACATGTTGGGGGGAAGATTGGGGGCATAGAGGACCCTAAAAGACTCAACTCTTGCCCCCCTTGTTGGCCACTCAGAGCTTGGCCTCAGTGACCAGGCCTCTGGCTGAGGAGAAGGAGTGCTAAGATGGGCTTGGGGGCCTTCAGATGAGTCCACCGACTGCCTCCCTTCCACACTCTTGAGCAACTTTAGGCCCCAGACACCTCTTCTTCCCTACCCAGCATCTGGCCCTTGTCCTGGGGGCAGACCTGGGCTTTCTACTTATCCCATTCCCCTTGCCAGCCCCCCACAATTGCTGCTCTGGTGCCTGGACGCTCAGGGCAGAGGGGTCTGGGAAGGGATTAGGCCAAAGGGGCAGACACCCAGGTCATTTTAGCAAGCCCCTTTGCCCCCCCCCCCCAGCCGCCAGAGCTGTTTGCTGACGCGGGGTTTTCAGAGCCAGGCGCCAGCCCGCGGGTGGCTCTCTGCAGGTGTCAATTTATTCCAAAGATGAGGACACAGGAGCCCTTACCACACACGCCCAGCCAAGCCTCCCCCTCTTCAGGTCCTCTTAAGCTCTTGTACCCCTGGCACCTGGAGGGGGCTTGGGCTGGCTTTCCCAGGTGTCCTCTCCCCCGGCCAGGCTGGGCTTGGCTTCCACCACCTTGCCACCCTCTCCTCCCAACACCACCAGGCTGTCAGCCCCCTCCCCTAGGTACTTTGGGCTCCAGGCCTCCTCCCCACCAGCTTCCTTTGCACTGGAGCCCTCCCCCCACTCCCTCTCTCTTCTCTCCACAGCACTCCCTCAGAGCATCTTTCTGGCCTCTTACAGCTTGCTCCAGCTCTTGCCCCCCAGTCTTTTTATTCCCCCATCTCTTCTCTACATCTCTCTCCTTGGTGTTCCTCATTTCTCTCTCCTCCAGATCCCTTCCTCAAATTTCTCCCTTCAGCCTCTCTCTTCTCGTTCCCTATCTCTGTCTCCCCCATTTTCTCTCCCCATCTCTGTCTGCCACATCTTGCTCCCTCCTTCTTCCTATCCCTCTGCCTGGCTCTCTCCATTCCTGCCCAGGCTTAGGAGAGTTGAGGGACAGGGGCTCAGGCCGCAGCACCCCCCCTTCCTGCAGTGGGGAAAACGGCTTGGCCGGGAAGGGGAGAAGGAGGGGGAGGGGGAGATGGGAACACACGGGGTCTGTGGGCCCATTCAAAGGATCATTCATGGACTGAAGAGAGGCAGAGACAAAGAGACCGAGACGCAGAGACACGGCGAGAGCACCCCTAGGCGGAGACACGCACACGGAGCAGGCTGGGGGAGCCAGGCGCAGGGAGAGATGTGGGGACGGGGAGACCCCAACGGACCGCCACGCAGCCCCCTCCGCCCGCCCGGCTTAGCTCGACCCCAACGGACCGCCACGCAGCCCCCTCCGCCCGCCGGCTCAGCTCCTACCTGGCTCAGCCCCGGGGCCGTAGTGCCTCCATCCAGGGTCCCGAGCGGGGGTCGGATGGGCTTCGGGAGGGGGGCGGCAGCCTCTGAGCCCCCGCAGCCCCGCAGGCCCAGCCCCCGCCCGCAGCACCTCAGCCGGCGGGGGAGGGGGATCGCCCCAGCCCCGGGGGGCGGGGCCGGGATCCAGTCGATCCCCGGGGAAAGGAAAGATAGGGGATGGGGTCAGAGGAGGCCCGGGAACGGGGAAACCGGCGGTGGGGACGACTGAGCGAGGAGGGGGCAACGGGGCAGGACTGGATCAGGGATCCACTGGCTCCGTGGGTCGGCTTCGAGGGACCAAAAGGAGGTCCAGGCGGTGGATCCTAAGGGATAGGCTGCGGGAGGAGGAATCCACGGCAATCCCCAGGGGCCAGGGGCCCGGGAGCGCAGAATCCGCGGTGCAGGGGCAGGGATCCAGCCGGAATCCTCGGGGAGGGGGAGGGATCCAGTCGATCCCGAGGGCGGGCGGGAGGGGGAGGTCCAAGGAGTCGGAGGAGGGCGGGAGCCGAGTCGGGAGCTTCGGGGTGGGGGTCTGCACGATTTCTAGGAGGGAAGGCAGGGGTGAGGGGAGGCTTCAGGGGATGCTCAGTAGCTAGGAGGCCCGGACTCCCGGCTCCGCGCGCCAGGGCCCGCCCGCCTCGCGTCCATCCCAGCCCGAGAGTGATGATCCGCCGGCGGAGCAGCCGCAGCAGCCCCGCGCGTCACCGCGCGGCCGCCTCCCCCGCCCCCTGCCGAGAGAGCGGCGCACACCCCTCGCTCTCACCAGCTTGCCCGCCCGCCCTTTGGAGTATGGGGGTTGGAGGCGGGGAAAGGGGGCGGGAGTGGACAGACGGACAGATGGACGAAGCGGGCCCAGGCAAAATGGAGACATTCCCCCAGATCTCCCACCCTAAGGGTACTCTCAGCCTGGTGGGAGAAGGATGAACGACAGAGGGCGGGGCAACATAGAAAGAAGGCGGAGCCTCCGGGCTCGGAGGAGGACCCATCAGGGAAGTGGGCGGGGTTTAATGGCGATGGGTGAGGCTTGGGTTTCCGTGGGCCGCCTCTTTTTGGGAGTGGGCCTGGTTTGAGGCTGAACAGGAGGAGCCAGTGGGGAAAGGGGCGGAACTTTGCGTGGGGATCTTTGGAAATTGTTCGGAGATGAGGGGTGGTGGATAGAAGAGGCAATCAACTTGGAAATTGGGCCAATCCGTGACGTAAATCCTCTAGTCCAGCCCTCAACCCGCCCTCCACTGCTCCGCTACTCCTCCCCTAATTGGTCCTTGTTTCTCCGCCCGCCAGACATCTTCGCCACTCAGCATCGGTTTTACAAAAGCGCAAGTACCCGGGTAAGGACCTGCACGCTAAAATGAACACGGCTTGGATTGGGCACATGTGTACCTTATTTACATGGGTGACCGGGATTGGCTGGCTTCTTGGGTGACCTGGGCGGTGTACGCCCGGCGCGTGACCATCCACAGCCATGGCCGGGTTGGGTGCTACATTTAGGCGCCTGGGCGCCTTGTCCGGAGCCGGGGCTTTAGGCTTGGCTACCTACGGGGCGCACGGTCAGGGGACAGGGGCCGGAGCTGGGCTTGTGGGCATCCCTGAAACGACATTTGGGGTCTGGTGCAGGGGCGGAGTCTACGGGAAGTGCCCGGTCTCCCCTCGGCTGGACAGCGGAGCCTTAAACCTTTTAAAGTTCCTCAGCCAGGTCCAGTTTGTTCCCAGAACTACTCGACATTTTAGCGTGTTTCCACCATCAGAAGCCTCCTGGGGGCTTCATTTTAATGCCCATCTGGGTCCCCTGGGAGACTGGGCGGACGGGGCCAGCCCTCGGATTGGGCGTTCTTTCTAACCTTTGCTTCTCTTCTCCACAGGCGCCCAGTTCCCGGATGCCTACGGAAAAGAGGTGAAGTAACTGCCCTTCCCCCCTACTTCCGGGTCTACGAGGGCAGGAATTCAGAGGTTCCTGAGAGAAGTCTGTGTGGGAAGGGTTGCGGAGCTCTGGTCTCTCGAGCAGCAAGGACTGCAGGCTTGAGGCATAGAGACAAGCTTGAGGGAGGGACAAGTTGGAAATGCAGGGGTGGCGGGGATGCACTTTTGTCCCCTGGGTCTCCACGGAATCGCAGACTCCTGCTTTGATTGGCACGCCCCCCCCCCCATTTCTCCTTTTCTTACAGCTTTTTGACAAGGCCAACAAACATCACTTCTTACACAGCCTGGCCCTGTTAGCTGTGCCACATTGCAGAAAGCCCCTCTGGGTACTCTTCCCCATTGCCTAACACTGCCCACGCCACACCCCTTCCCTCTCAGCCTGTCCTGTTATAAGGCTGCATTCGGCCCTGTGTCTCCTTTAGGCCGGGTTACTGCTCACCTCTGGAACCACCTTATTCTGCACCAGCTTCTACTACCAGGCTTTGAGTGGAGACCCCAGCGTCCAGCGTTTGGCCCCTGTGGGAGGGAGTCTGCTTCTTTTGGGCTGGCTTGCCCTGGCTCTTTGAGCTCCTTTGTATTTAATTTCTGGGTATTTTTTTGAGCATTGGGACAGGGAGAGGATTAAAAGTGAAAGGTAAAATAAAGAACTCTGGAGTCTTTTTTCATTTAACCTCTTAGAAGAGGAAGGATAAAGATTGTCAACCTCGGAACTCCTTCCCTTTCCTAAAACTGAATTCCAGAGCTTTGGGTCTGGGGATTCTGTTCACTTCAAACTAACTTCTGATGTTCTTATACTGGTGAGCATTTGCATAATGAGGAATGCTTGTAATGCTATTTCCTACTGAAGTACCCTCTGGGCCTGGGAATCTGTATTAAGCTCACCATGTGGTTCTGATGCCAGTTGTGATAAATACTAAAGCTAGTGGTTGTTAGTTGCTGTCAGCCCCTCACTCATGGTGATCCCGTACACAATGGAACAAAAGACTACCCAGTCCTGCACCATCCACACGCTCTTTTGTGGATGGGACTGTACTAAAGCTCCTGTTGTTGTTGTTATGTGCTGTCGAGTTGGACCCGACTCATAGTGACCCTCCTTGGGTTGCCGAGGCAGTATCACTACAGAAGTAGATTGTCCAACCTTCCTTCCAAGGAGTGGCTGGTGGGTTTGAACCGCCAGCCTTCTGGTTAGCAATCAAGTGCCTTAGGCACTATGCTACCAGAGCTCCTAATAAATCTCCTAGCTTTTTAAAAATAGGAGTTGTCAGTTTCCACTCTAGAGATGCTGATTCAATAGTTCTGGGGTGGGTCCAGGGAATATTAGAAAGCTGCACTGGCGACTCCAATGCATGGCCAGGATTGAAAACCTCTTTGGTGACAAGGAGTCTCTAGGAAGTCATTGGAGGGGGCCAGGGTTTGACATGGTTCAAAAGATTCTCCTTAGCACTTTGTTTTAATCTGTAGGTCTATTCAGATAAGAGTGTGAGCGGAGGCAGGGAAACTGGCTGAAGTTGAAGACGGTGTCTCGTTTGTGCCTTCTTTGTCTAGGTGCTCATAGGATGGTGATGTTAGTTGCTGTCAAGTTCCCCCTTCCTCATGGCCATACACAATGGGGTCTGACCGTTGTGATCCATGGAGTTTTCACTGGCTGACTCTCAGAAGGATACTGGCGGACCTTTTAGTCCTTCTTAGCCTGAAAGCTCCGTTGAAATCTGTTCAGTGTCATGGTAAGACGCAAGCCTCCACTGACAGATGGTACATTGGGAATCAGACCCTGGTCTCTGGCATAGAAGGAGAGAGTTCTACCACTGAACCACTGCTGCCCTCGTTCGTAGCATTGTTATGTGCCGTTGAGGTGACCCATAGCAACATTTCGTGCAACAGAACAAACATCGCCTGGTTTTGTGCCATGCTCGTGTTTGAGCCCATTGTTGCTGCCACGGTGTCAGTCTGTCTCCTTGAGGATCTTCTTTTTCACTAACCCCTCTACCAACCACGATGTCCTTCTCCAGGAACTCGTCCCTCCTAATAACATGTCCAAAGTACGTAAAGTACGTGGGATGGATTAAACCTACTGAAAGACCAGTGCCCATGTGAGAATAAAGAGGGAGGACTCAGGGGAAATGGAACCGTACTGCTACCAGAGACATTACAAAGGATCAGCTTAAGAATTGGTATTTGGGATAGAGGAATTAAAGATGATTCCATTCTGTTGTTTAGTTTGGGAAGAATAAATGATGTTTGGTGCCGTTGAGTTGGTTCCAACTGCTAGTGACCTTGTCTGCAATAGAACAAAACACCTCCTGGTGCTATGCAGTCCTCACAGTCTTGGCTGTGCCCCAGCCCATTGTTGCAGCCACGGTGTCAGTCCGTCTCTTTGAGAGTCTTCCCTTTTTTCACTGACCATCTACTTTACCAAGCACAACATTGTTCTCCAGAGACTGGTCCCTTCGGACAACATGACCAAAATAGATGAGACAGAGTCTGGGCATTCTTTCTCCTAAGCAGCTTTCTGGCTGTACTTCTCGCACGACAGATTTGTTTGTTCTGGGCAGTCCATGGTATTTCCAGTATTCTCTAACACTACAATTCAAATGCATCAATTCTTGTGCAATCTTCCTTATTCATTATTCAGTTTTCACGTTTATATGAAGTTATTGAAAATAATAGTCTTCAAAGTGACATCTTTACTTGATTTGCCCAATG
>NW_006921917.1:3055630-3056835 GCF_000298275.1 Orycteropus afer afer
ATTCATGAGAAATATTGGCCTATAGTTTTCCTTTTTAGTGATGTCTTTGCCTGGGTTTGGTATCAAGGTTATGCTGGCTTCAAAACATGAATTGGGAGGATTCTATCCTTTTCTATGTTCTGGAATAGTTTGAGTAGGATTGGTGTCAGTTCTTCTCTGAACGTTTGGTAGAAATCTCCTGTGAAACTGCCTGAGTCAGGGCTTTTTTTTTTTTTTGGTAGTTTTTTGATGACCTGATTAATTTCTTCTTTTGTTATGGGTCTGTTTAAATTTTCTGCCTCGATCTGTGTTAGTTTAGGTAAGTAGTATGTTTCTAGAAATCTGTCCATTTCCTCTAGACTTTCAAATTTGTTGGAGTATAGTTCTTCATAGTATCCTGATATTACCCTTTTAATTTCTGTTGATTCTTTTGTGATATTGCCCAATTTGTTTCTTATCTGTGTTATTTTTATTCTCTGCTTCTTTTCCTTTGTTAAATTTGCCAGTGGCTTGTCCATTTTATTTATCTTTTCAAAAAACGAACTTCTGTGGCAGGCAATGTTTCTACAAGAGTATTTGTATATTCTGTAAGAATGTCTAGGTATATAGTAGAGCTGACAAGGGACAAGATTGTAGTTACTTCTTGGCCACAGCCAGCTACCTGGAGGGAGAGAGTAGTTGGACCTGTGGGCTTGGGACCATATTGGCAGGGGACACAAAAACATTGTTCCATGTTCTACTTTGGTGAGTAGTAACTGGGATCTTAAAAGTTTGCAAGCAGCCATTTAGATGCAACAATAGATCTCTCCTCATCCAGAGCAAAGAAAAGTGAAGAAAACCAAAGATGTTTGGAAACAAGTAGTCCAAGTACATCATGTGATTCTCAGCCTGTATGACTATGAGACCAGAAAGACTAGATGCTAGATGGTGCCCGGCTACCACTGTCAGCCACTCGGATGGGGATCTATGTAGGAGATCCTGGATAGAGGAGGAGAACAAAATTCAAAGCATTAAAAATGAAAAAAAAAGGGACCAGGTTTTGCTGGTCTGATAGAGCCTGGTGGAACCCTCGAGACTATGGCCCCTAGCTGCCCTTCAGGTCTGGAATTGAACCCACTCCTGTGGCTTCTAGCCAAATAAAAGACAGGCATATGAGCTGAACATTTACATGAGGTAGATACACTCCTTGGAGAGATCAATCATGGGAGAATAGAAGGGCTGTGTAT
>NW_006921917.1:3058700-3060164 GCF_000298275.1 Orycteropus afer afer
TTTTTTTTTCTTTTAGGGTTTTATATATACATACCACTGCCTTGTCACCTGCATGGTTTCTGCTGAGAAACCAATAATGGTTGCCCTTTGTAGGTAACTTTTCATTTTTCCCGTGCTGCTTTCAAGATTCTGTCTCTGTCTTTGGTTTTGGTGAATTTAATGATGATATGTCTTGGCGATTTTCTTTTGGGGTGTATCATGTTTGCGGTTTGTTGGACTTCTTGAATGGGTATATTCTTGTCTTTCATCATATCAGGGAAATTCTCTTCCAACAAATCTTCAACAATTTTCTCTGTGGGTTTGTCTCTTCCTGTTGTGGAATTCTGATAACATGTAGGTTATTCCTTTTGATAGTATCCCACATGAACCTTAAGCTTTCTTCATTCTGTTTTGATCTTTTTTCTTATTGATCCCTTTCGAAAGAAATATTGAGGTATTTGTCTTCAATCTCCGTAATTCTGTCTCCCATTGATTCAATTCTATGTGTTATCTATTTCTGAGAATTTAGCATTAATCTTCTGAATTTCTATCTGTAGGTTTATATCATTTCTAATTTTTCATTTATTTTGTCATTTTATTCTCGTATTGTTTTAGGGTTTTCTCTGTGTTTTCCTCAATTTTATCAGTGTTTTCCTTGATGTGTCTCAATCCGTTGAAGGTACCTAAATATAATTCTTTTGAATTCCTTAACAGAAAGTTCCAGTGCTGCTGCTTCCTCAAGGATGTGTTCTGGGTCTGTATCCTGGTCCCTTGTTTCTACTGCTTTATCTTGATTTGTTGTGTGGACTGTGATGATCTGTTGTCTCTGAGACATTGTGACATTTTTGTGTTTATATTTAATTGGTTATTGTATGTTGGAGTCATTCGCCCAAGCTTTTCATTTTCTTTGTTTTGTTTGGATGTTATCTGAGTAAGCAGGGTACTGTGCTCCTCTATTCGCTAGTTGGCAGCACTTATGCACTCACCACCTGTCTCCTTTCCAGTTGTCACTCTCCTGTATGTCTGTGTTGTTCTTGGCAAGCAGAGCCTATTCTTAGGTCCTTGGAATCTGAACAAGAACGCTGTCACTTTAAATATCCAAGATGGCCACCACTTGTAAACATTCAAAAGGGCTGTGCCCTCCAGAGAGCTGAAACTCCACAGCTTGGTTTGTCTCCTTCTTTGCTGTTTCCCTTTTTAGTCATCAACCACCATCACAGTCATTCATATAGCCCTTGGCAAGCAGTTAATTCTCAGGTCCTAACAGCACTTGGAAATATTTAGGCTATCTATTCTGTCAGAATAGCTGACAGTCCACAGCTCCATTTGTCTCCTTACTCACTGTTTTCATTCAGGTTCTACTAGTTGGCATTTAATCCATGTCTGTAGCCTTCCTTTCAAAGCTCAGGGCCCTAGGATTTTCTTCTGTATCTGTCAATTGGTTTATCTTTTCTTTGTTGAAGAGGGTCTTTGTAGCTTGTCTGC
>NW_006921917.1:3061701-3063261 GCF_000298275.1 Orycteropus afer afer
CCTACTGGTATTTAAAATGCCAGTGGCATATCTTCCAGCATCACGCAACACACAAGCCAGCACAGTATGACAGACTGACAGGTGAATAAGTGATAGGTACCTAGAAAACAAATTTTAAAATGCGACAGTTACTCCAGGAAAAGCAGAAAGTTGTGCAAGGAGTAAAATGTAATCATAGCACACTAATTGGCTCAACACTGAACAATATTTACATTGTCACAATATAAACACTGAATAGGAATTCTTAGTATGCAGAGATGAAGCCAAGAGAAACTGTGAGTGGTCTAAGTTATAAATCCTCATTTTATATAATAAGAAGTCAGGAAAAATCTTAAAGTGATAAATCAAGAAAAATTATGGAGATAGACTGTAGAAAGAAGAGTGGAAATGAGGGTGGGTGGGGTGGGGAGGAGTGGAGTAGGGCACTATTGATTTATATTAGAAGCCTATTTCATTTTTGAAATGATGTGCTTATAATGTTGTAATAAGACTAAAAACATTAAAATCTATTTTTTAAAAAGTTTGTGGTTGCAAGATAAATGGGAGAAATAGGGAGCAGTGACAGAAATGGAAAAGACAAGGGAAGAAAGATAGACATTTGACTTTTAATCAAATTCAGCAAATACGTATTGGGTCTTTCCTAAGCACAATGTCCTGTGCAGGCTGCAGGGCTTGTCCTCAAGCACCTTTGGTTTAAGAAGCGAGGGGTGAGGTGGGAGATGTTAAGGCAAGGCAGGACAAGAGGGGCACCATTAGTTACAACATACTTTGGGGTTCAAAGTAGGGACATAACATTATGTATTGACAATAAAGTGTTTTATAGTGCTGGAATGATCTTTGAAGGATGCCCATTGTGTGCAGGAAACCGAATGAACAAAGAGACAGAGATGGGGAGGTGAAGAGTTTGGGCAGCACAAGTCTCCATTCCACTGTATTTGAGTTTCTGAGTGAGGTGGGGAAGGACTGAGAAAGGGTGGCAAGGCAGACTGGAGTAGCATCCACAGTGTGTAGGGAACTGGAAGATGTTTGTTGGTGGCTGCCATCAAGTGAGTCCCCAACTCGTGATGGTGCCACACACAATGGAAGAAACTGCTTCCTGGTCCTCAGCCATCCCTGTGATCAGTTGGGGATCAGACCATTGTGATCCATAGGGTTTTCACTGGCTGATTTTCAGAAATAGATTGCCAGACCTTTCTTCCTAGTCCATCTTAGTCTGGAAGGTCCACTGATACCTGTTCAGCATCATAGAAACATGCAACCCATCACTGACAAAAGGGTGACGGCTGGGCATGAGGTGTGTTGGCTGAGAACTGAACTTGGGTTTCCCACAAAGAAGGTAAGAATCCTGCCACTGAACGATCACTGCCTCACAGAAGATGTTTAAGGGTGCAGTATTTATTAAGCAATTGTTGATTATGTGTTAAAAGTTCTGCCATGAGTAAGATAGGCATGGTCCATTCCCTTGTGGAGTTTCCTATCTAGTAATGGGAAGAGACCTGTATGTTTCTATACTGATCTCAAATCCCATAAAGTATAAGGCATATGTTTCCAAAATACATA
>NW_006921917.1:3064571-3065304 GCF_000298275.1 Orycteropus afer afer
CAGATTGGCTGCTCAAAACATAATCATCTGATCCCATCATGGGAATAACCACACCACAAGAGCTTAAACCACACAGAATTGTGGTCCAGCCAAGTTGACACACAGCTCTGACTATCACAGGCATAGACATATAGGAAGTAGGTAAGGAATGTAAACAACCTTCAGGTTCACTTTGACCTAGCATGCTGCAATGAGAAAACAACATAAATCTAAACAACCTCCCTGATTTCTACCCTTGAGTAGAAGATAGTCATTTGGCTACTCTTAACCCTGGAGAAAAGACATACTAATCTTGGACATCACTCCAGCCCTTGTCATATAGAACCAAAGTGACAAATTCACATATAAACCCTAAATGTCTGCTTACTCACTGAGAAAAGGCAGAGATGGAGTTGAGATTCTATCCACTACTGCTGACCTTGGACCCTAGCTGTCAGGGACCTCTGCCAAGTTTGAACTGTTAAGCTTTCCTCCCAAGACCTCTTGTTAAGGATAAAAGCCTGAAGTCTAAAGATTTTAACTCTCACCACTGAACTAATATTTCAATTACAATAGTTAATTCTGATTGTCTGATTCTAAATAAATGTTGTGAGTTCTTACTCGTGTGCCTTGCCATGATAAACCTAAGTATTTATCTGTGTTAGGCTGGTTTCTCTAGAGAAGCAAAAACAGTAAAGCTTATATATATATGTTGTTGTTGTTATGTGCCATTGAGTTGTCTCTGACTCATAGC
>NW_006921917.1:3065542-3079779 GCF_000298275.1 Orycteropus afer afer
GAGAGAGAGAGAGAGAGAGAAACTTAAGACTTAAGAAAATGCCTCACACACTTATAGAAGCTGGCAAGTCCCAAGTTACTGGATCAAACGTCAAGGTGGAGGCTTTCCCTGACTCACGCAGCTGCAGGGGCTGACAAGCTCAAGGTTGGCATGCAGTATACCGGCTGTTGACTCCAATGAATGATGAATCTAAGATCACCAGGCTGAATGGTGGATTGTTTACTCACGGACAGTTGTAGGCAGCACAACAGGATCCAGATCCACAGAAGAGTGTCTCATTTTCCCAGGATGTCTATAAATATATTGGAAACAGGGCACACTCCTAGGAAACTCCCTTTAAACAGACTGGCTGCTCAAAACATGTACATCTGATCTCATCATGGGAATAACCCACATCACAACTGCTTAAACCACTCAGAATTGTGGTCCAGCCAAGTTGACACACAACTCCAACTATCACACTCTCCACTGATTTTTTTTTAAAGATAAAAGCCTACACAGCAAGACCTTAAACAAGCATACAAATAAATCATTGTGAGTTGTGATTCATGCGTGTAGGAAAAGAACAGGGAGGCAGCGGAGCAGCAGGGCAGTGGAGGGTGTGCTCCTTTAGCTGGGTGCTTAGGGAAGGTCCCAATGAAGAGGTCCCATTGAAGCTATACCATTACAGGGAGTTAACCATGTGCTGTGGATGGGAAGTATAATATAGGTAGAAAGAATAGTTGGCAAAACAGGCTGAAAAGGAGCAGCTCCAAGTCCTTGAGACAGGAGAAAATTTGGTGAGTTGGAGAAAAAATAAAACCAGCATGGCTGCCATGTGACGAGGGGTCCCAGAGGGCTGGTGCAGGCATTTGGGCTTTGTCTGCACTGTGATGGAAAAGTTTGAAGCAGGATATTGATATGATTTGATTTATTATATTTTTTAAAGATGTGGAGAACTAACTAGAGGACAGCAAGGATGGCCATCAGTAGAGCAGTCAGGAGGTCATTGAAGAGGTCCAGGTGTAAGATGATGATGGTGGCTTAGCTTAGGGTACAAGAGGTGGTGAGAAGGGGCCAATTCAGATAAATTTTGAAATTATCACTGACAGGAGATTTCTGGCTTAAACAGCAGGATGGACGGAGGTGCTATTACTCAGATGAGAAAAATTTCAGGACAGGCAGATTAGGGGAGGCTGATCAGGAGGTTAGTTTGGGACATGTTGTTTCTGAGATGCTCAGGAGACGTCCAAGTGGAGGTCCCAGGCAGGGATTTGGGGAGCTCAGGGAGACATCTGAGCTCAGGAGAGTGATCTCGGCACAAGTTTACTCTGCAACCCTTTCTGGGTGGGCTTCCGCCCCATTTCTTCCCCACAAATGCCCTGGTGCAATGAGTCACTATGGCCTTCCAGTTGCCACACTCAGTGGATGATTTTCAGTCTCATCTTTCTTAATCTCCTTGCACACTTGACACAGCTGGCCACACTGTCCTTGAAACACTGCTGCTGCTTCTATGGCACCACCCTCCTGGTTGCCCCTATCTCTGTGGCCACTCTTTTTTTAAAAAAAAAAAAAAAAAAGTTTATTTATTTCTTCTTGTTGTTGAGAATACCCACAGCAAAACATACACCAATTCAAGAGTTTCTATATGTACAATTTAGTGACACTGTGTTTCGTTCTGCTGTGCATGGGGTCGCTATGAGTCAGAAATGACTCGACGGCACTTAACAACAACAACAACAACAAGTTGTACAACCATTCTCACCCTCCTTTCTTTCCTCTCGTGTTAACATAAACTAACTGCCCCCTGAGGTTACTATCTAATATTTTGAGTTGCTGTTGTCAATTTGATGCTATGTAGACAGTTCTTAAAACAGCATAATGCTCAAGGGAGACTTTTTTTTTTTTTTTTACTACTTAAGCTGAACTTTGTTTAGTTTAAAAATTCAGGGGATATTTTTGGCTTAAGGTTTAAAGATTATCTCAGGCACTAGTTTTAGGGGCTCATACAGCTTCTAAGGCTCCAGCAAGTCTGGAATCCTTGAAATTCTGTTCTGCATTTCCCCCCTTTTGATCAGGATTCTGCTATAGAATCGTTGATCAAAATGTTCATGTGGCCGCTTTGCCAGCTTTGTCTTCTCCACACAGTTTAAATCAATAGTTTCCAAAAGTTTAATGAAAAACAAAACACAGAAACAAAAGCACACATTAGAACTGTGTATACATTCTAATTTTAATTTCATCCTTGTTTCTATTTTTGTGTATATTTTATAAAGTATACATACTTCCTATATAGTATTGGGGTGCATCCTTAGTTTTTCAGAAGGTGTGCATTAAAATAAACTTCTAGACCATTTTTCTAAATGATAAGATTTTTAAGTAATCTCATCCAGTCCAATATCTTCAATTACAATCTGTATACTTTTAAATTAACTCAAAATTTTTCCTTCCTATTCTAGTCTCTATGGGGAAATTGGTGGTTCAGTGGTAGAATTGTCATCATCTATGTGAGAGACCCAGGTTTGATTCCTGCCAATGAACTTCATGCACAGCTACCACCCTTCATGTCCGTGATGGCTTGTGTGTTGTTATGATGCTGAATAGGTGTCAGCGGAGCTACCAGACTAAGATGGACTAGGAAGAAAGGCCTGGCAATCTACTTCTGAAAATCAGCCAATGAAAACTCTATGAATCACAATATTAGATCAGCAACTGATAGTGGGGATGAAGCAGGACCGGGCAGACTCATGGGGTGCTAATAACACCACCCTAGTCCTGTACCAGCTGCAATATAGAAGTCTTCAGCAGAGACCTGAAGGAGTTAGGAGATGTAGAAGGAGAGGAGACATTCTAGGCCAAGCCAAGGGCTTTCAAGGCAGCCCTGAAGCAAGAGAGAGCTCAGTTCATTACAGACCTGAAAGAATTCCTGGTGGCTGGCTTGAAGATCATGTGATAGTCAGCAGCAAGCGATGAGAATGTGGTGTTGTTGTTAGGTGCCGTTAAGTCAGATCCAACTCATAGTGGCCCTTTGTACAACAGAACAAACCGCCTCCTTGTCTTGCACCATCCTGACACCTGTTGCTGTGCGTCAGCCCGTTGTTGCAGCCACTGTGTCAGTTCCTTAAGGATCTTGCTCCTTTTTGCTGACCTTCTGCTTTACCAAGCATAACGTCCCTCTCCAGACACTGGTTTCTCCTAAATCCAAAGCGTGCGAGACAAAGTCTCATTGTCCTTGCTTCCGAGGAGCATTCTGGCTATACTTCTTCCAAGACAGATTTGTTCGTTCTTTTGGCAGCCCATTCTTGGCCAACACCATTATCCAAAGGCATCAATACTGTTCTTCCTTATTCATTGTTGCAGAAGGGGCATGAGGGTGGCATCCTCTCACCTCTAACTTCCCAAGGAGGAGACAGAATCACCATCAGAAGCCCAAGGCCTATTCCTATGAGACTAGACATGCCACCACCCTCCAAACTTTTTGCCAACTCTGACACCAACCGTCCCTCCCGTGTCACTCACTACTTCTCTGCTGGATTTGATAATCCTTTGCGATGGCCACACAGAGCTCACAGACAGTACTCACTGATTATGGAGTTTATTGGGAAAGTAACAGGTTATAATTCAGGTTCAGGAATGTGCTCAGAATACAATTCTTCAGTCAGGACAGTCCTACCTCTGCTATGCCCTCAGGCACGCCTCTCCAGCCCTTGGCTTCTTGGCCTGGCCACTGCCCTGCTCTGTCAAGTGATAGAAAGCTCTTTTAGCTCATGGAAGGGAAAGTTGTGTCGGAATTGTAAAAAGGCTGGAGGATGGCAGCATATCTGGCCTCAGGAAATAAGCCTTGGGCTGTTGATGGTGACTCTGTTTCCCCCTTGTGAGGTTAGAGCTGAAGTCAGAAGATGCTGCCTCCAAGCCCTTTTTGCAAGGGATCTTGGGTCCAAGGATGTGTTTCATTCCACCTCCAGCTCTTCTCCCTTGATGACAGTGAGACCCTCCCTTCTGCCTCTAGGAGGGCTCATTTTAAGCCTAGCAGAATGACAATACCAACCAATCTCAACATTAATATTCTATACACCTTATAGTGCCTAAGGCACTTGACTGCTAACCAGAAGGCTTGCGGTTCAAACCCACCAGCCACTCCTCGGAAGGAAGATGGGGCAATCTACTTCCATAGTGATACTGCCTCTCGGAAACCCATGGAGGGGTCGCTATGAGTCGGGTCCGACTCGATGGCACATAACAACAACAACAACAACAACACCTTATTTCCAGTCCCACCCCCACAAGGATGCCATGTACCTTATTTACATTATTAACAAGCAATCCAATCGCATTGGTGGGCCACACGCACACATTAAAAAAAAAAAACAAAAAAACCAATGCCATCAAATCAATTCCGACTCTAATGATCTCTATTGGGTGCCGAGTTGGTAAATCTTTACGGGAGTAGATTGCCTTGTCTTCCTTCTGTGGAATGGCTGATGGGTTTGAACTGCGAACATTCTGGTTACCAGTCAAATGCCTCAGGCACTGCTCCACCAGAATTCCCTATAGTGGGTCCCAAGCACCTCAGATTTGCATAGTTCCAGCCAGTCATCTGACGGGAGTCACAAAGAACATAGCAAGAGAAGCCATAGCAAATAATCCACTGCACTGCGATTGTCCAGCTTTCACACATGTATGAGGTGAGGGAAAATGCCATGGCCTGAGTCAGGCACGCGTTAGTCCTCAAGGTGACATCTCTGCTTTTTAACACTGGGTCTTTGCAACAGATTTTCCCAATGTAATATGCCATTTGATTTCTTGACTGCTACTTCCAGGAACATTGATTGTGGGTCCAGTAAAATGAAACCTTTGACAACTTCAATCTTTTTTCTCCATTTATCATGAAGTTGCTTATTTGTCCATTTGTGAGGATTTTAATTTTCTTTATGTTGATGTGTAATCCTTACTGAAGGCTGTCGTCTTTGATCTTCATCAGTAAGTGCTTCAAGTCCTCTTCACTTGCGGCAAGTAAGGTTGTGTCATCTGCATATCACAAGTTGTTAAAGAGTCTTTGTCCAATCCTGCTGCTGCTGCTTCTTCATATAGTCCAGCTTCTCAGATTATTTACTCAGCATACAGATTGCATAAGTATGGTAAAAGGATGCAACTCTGATAAATACTCTCCTGATTTTAAACCACGCAACATCTCCTGGTTCTGTTGCAATGACTTCATCTTGGTTTCTATGTATAGGTCCCTCGTGAGCACAATTAAGTGTGCTGGAATTCTCATTCTTTGCAATGTTATGTATAATTTGTTATGATCCACATAGTTGAATGCCTTTGCATAGTCAATAAAACACAAGGTAAATATCTTTCTTGTATTCTTTGCTTTCAGCCAAGATCCATCTGACATCAGCAATGACATCTCTCATTCCAAGTCCTCTTCTGAATCCAGCTTGAATTTCTGGCCGTTCTCTGTTGATATACACTACTGCAACCATTTTTTGAATTATCTTCAGCAAAATTTTACTTGTGTGTGATATTAATGATATTGTTTGATAATTTCCACATTCTATTAGATCACCTTTCTTTGAAATGGGCACAAATACGGATCTCTTCCAGGTGGTTGGCCAGGTAGCTGTCTTCCAGATTTCTTGGAATGGATGAGTGAGCACTGCCAGTGTTGCTTCCGTTTGTTGAAACATCTTAATGGATATTCTGTCAATTCTTGGAGGCTTGTTTTTTACTAGTGCCTTCAGTGTAGCTTGGACATCTTCCTTCCATACCATCAGTTCTTGATCATATGCTACCTCCTGAAATGGTTGAATGTGGACCGATGAGGATAGCAGGGGCCAAATGGTTAGAGAATGAAGGCAGTGGGAGCCACTGAAGCATTTATATGCAGGGAAGTGCCATAATCTGAGGTACATTGGAGGGATCAAGGAGCCAAGGTGGTGCAATGGTTAAAGAGCTCAATTGCAAACCAGAAGGGTGGCTGTCTTTGAACACACCAGCTTCTCTGTGAGAGAAAGATGTGGCAGTATGCTTCCATAAAGATTACAGCCTTGGAAGCTCTATGGGGTAGTTCTACTCTGTCATCGAGTCACTTTGAGTTGGAATTTACTCAGCAACAACGGGTTTGGTTTATGGAGTGGGGAATCACAGTATTTCTTCATTTTACAGATGAGTAAACCAAGACTTCAAATGGGGAACTACTTCTGAGTGTCCTAGAGGACGAGTGGCAGGGCCAAGGCTGGGTCCCCAGGCTCTTACCTCTCAGTGCAGTGCTCTTGTTGCATTTTCTGTGGTGTCTGGGTTCCTGGGGGAATTTCCATGTGGAGGTGACCCCAGGAATCAGGAATGGCTATCCATCATGTAATGGGGCCCCTCACGTCTTAGCTCTGATCCTGCTAGTTGACTTGGCTCTTGGGGAACCAAAATAACTAAAACCTGCTCAATAATCGGTCTGTAGACATTCCTTGGAAGTGAGAATGGCCAGACTCGCCTCACTACTTTGGTCATGTTGTCAGAAGAGACCATTCCCTGGAGAAGGGTATCATGCTTGGTAAAGTGGAGGGTCAGTGAAAAAGGGGAAGGCCTTCAATGAGATGGGTTGACACAATGGCTGCAATGATGGGCTCAGGTATAGCAAGGATTGTGAGACTGGTGCCAGACTGGGCAGTGTTTCATTTGGTTGTACACGGGGTCACTACGAGTCAGAGCTGACTCAGTGGCACCTGACAACAACAACAGACCCTCGTGGTGCAAATGGGTAAAACACTTGTCTGCTGACTGAAAAGCTGGAGGTTCAAGTCCACCCTCGTGGTCTACTTCCAAAAAATCAGCCATTGAAAACCCCAGGGAGCATAGCCCTACTCTGACATACCTGAGATTGCCATGATACGTCGGCAACTGGGTTTCTGGTTTTATCATTCCTGCATATTGTGTCTAGTTTTCTCAACAGCTCTGTAAGGCTATTGGAAATGAAGTTCATAGAGGTGAAGTAACTTGTTCTACATTACACAGCTAGCACTTGGGTAAGCTGATACTTAAACTCTCCCTCGTCCAACTTCAAAAGTTAGTTCTTTCCTCCTCTACATGTCAAGGAACTCACATTCCAGCAGTGAAGACAGACAGATATGGGCACACCTCATTTAATTGCATTCTGCTTTATTGTACTTTGCCGATACTGCATTTCTTTACTATTTGAAAGTTGTGGCAACCTTGCATTGAGCAAGTCTGTTGGCACCATTTTTCCAACAGCATGTGTTCACTTCATGTTTCTGTGTCACATCTTGGTAATTCCCATAACATCTCATACTTTTTCATAATGCTATTGCACACTTCATAGACTATAGCATAGTGCAAACATAACTTTTATATGCACTGGAAACAACAAAATTGTTACTCACTTTATTGGGATATTGGCTTTTTGCAGTGGTCTGTAACTGAACCCACAGTATCTCAGATGCATGCTTGTAGTTAAAAATAATAATTGGATACAATGTGTTCAGGTTACAAGTACATACTGACTGAGGAGGGTTTAGTCATTGCTGGCTTTGAAGTGTGAAATAGCGGTTCACCAGAAAAGATGATAATAGTAATACCATGAGTCCATAGGAATACGGAAAGGTGTGGCTGTGGCATCTTCTGACCTCTAACTTCACAACAGGGGGAGAGCATCACCATCAGCACCAACAGCCCAGGCTGATTCCTATGATGTGGAGGTCAGACATACCACAACCCTGTAACTTTTTTTTTTTTTAGGTTATGTGTATACGTGTGTATGTGTGTACACACACACATACACATATATACACATATATTTCCCCAAAAAAACCTTTTTGCCAAGTCTGACACCAACTGTCCTTCCCAGTTGCACTCTCCATTTCTCTGCTGGATTTGATAATTTGTTGCAATGGCCACACAGCACTCATAGACAATACTCATGAGTTTGGGGTTATTAGGCAAGTGTCAGGTTCAGGACTGGCTCAGGAGACAATTCTTCAGCTAGGACAGCTTCCTCTCAGCTGTGCTGAAGGCACACTTCTCTTTGGCCTGGGCCTCAGGCCTGCTCAGGCCAGTGTTGCAATCTCTTTTAGCTTTTCCAGTGGACGCCCAAAGAGGCACCACACTCCTCCAGCAATCCTTCTGCCTAAAGGCACTCAGCTTCCTCGCTCTGTGGCCTGGGAAGCCTGCCACTCTGCTTCATGCTGGCCTCTTGGTTCTGTTGCCTGTACTGCGGCTGTTTCTCCGCCATCATCTCAGCACATGGATCGCGGGTCCAAGGATGCACTCCAAACTGGGCTCTTCTCTCCTGATGGCAATGAGCTCCTCCCCTTTTCCATCTCTGGGATGGCTCATTTTAAGCCTAGTGGAATGATAAAACTGACCAAACTTCACAATGGAGTTCCGTACACCTTGTTTGCACAGTCCCACCCCCACAAGGATGCCATGTACCTCCGTTACATTCAACAAACTCAACTCTCTGCCTTTGAGTTGGATCTGATTCATAGTGACCCCTCCTTGTGTTTCCAAGGTGGTATCACTATGGAAGTAGATTGCCCAATCTTCCTTCTGAGGAGTGGCTGGTGGGTTTGAACCACCAGCCTTCTGGTTAGCAGTCAAATGCCTTAAGCACTACGCCACCAGAGCTCCCTCTAGTTACATTATTAACAAGCTATCCAATCCCCTTGGTGGGCCACAAGCACCTCACATTTGCCTAGTTCCACCCAGTCATCTGGTGGGAGTCACAAAGACCATGGCTAGAAGACATATATATTAAGTGATTCACTGCATCACAAGGGAGAAAAGAAATGCCTGCAACCCAGGGTCTGATGGGCAAACAGGAAATAACCAGGAAGGGCTGACTACACTATGCAGGAGGGCCTTGAAGCCTAGACTTTAGGAACTGTTTGGGTTTTTACACCGGGGAGTTACAGAATCAGGTTTCAGTACTATGAAAATCATGGAGGGAGGCCAGTCAGTACCCTGCTGCCTTTAAAAAATGAGGGATAAGTCCCTGGGGGGAGACCCTATACATGGTATAAATGGTTAGTGTGCTAGGCTGCTAACTGCAAGTTTGCGGTTCAAATCCACCAAGGGAATACTTGGAAAAAAAAGTCCTAGAGATCTGCTTCGAAAAAACCAGCCATTGAAAACCCTATGGGCACAGTTCTACTCTGACACGCATGGGGTTGCCATGAATCACTGTAACTGGTACTGGTGATGCATTTAAGGAGAAGGGAGTGGGTTCAAGAGGCACATCTTAGATGGAGTAGCTGGGGATACACAGGATGAAGGGGAGAGAGGGGACGAGGATGGCTGAGCTTGGGCAGCTGGTGAAGAATGATTGTTGTTGTTGTTATGTGCCGTCTAGTCGGACCCGACTCATAGTGACCCCTCCTTGGGTTTCCGAGGCAGTATCACTACGGAAGTAGATTGCCCCATCTTCCTTCCGAGGAGTGGCTGGTGGGTTTGAACCGCCAGCCTTCTGGTTACCAGTCAAGTGCCTTAGCCACTATGCTACCAGAGAAGAATGATTAGCGTAAGCCGACTGGGAGAGGCAGGAGGAGCAGAGCTCTGTTGGATAAGCCCAAACCCATCCCTGATCTACCCTTATCCCTGCTCTGCTGCCTTCCCATCTCAGTACATGGCAATTCCTCTTTCCAGCTGCTTAGGCCTAAAGCCTGAGTAAACTTTAGCTTCTTTTTTCCTTTCTCACATCCCACATCCAAGCCATCATCAAACCCTGTTGGCGTAAATACATATCCAGAATCTGGCCATTTCTCATCACCTCCATTGCTACCCCTCTGGTCTCTGGTCCAAACCAATATCATATCTCACCTAGCTTTTTGCATTAACTTCCTTCTGCCCTTGCCTACCTACAGTCTACTCGTGACAAAACAGCTTGAGAGAGAGATCTTTTCAACACAATAGTCCTGAACCTTGGCTGCTGCGAAAAGGGTGTGGTGGTGGTATCTGACCTCCTCGGACTTCCCAAGAAGGAAAGAAAATTATCAGCAGCAGTCCAAAGCTGATTCCTAAGCCACCACCCTCTACCCTTCTTTACCAACCAACAGTTCCTCCCACAGCTCTCTCTACTTCTCTGTGGGGGTTTGATAATTCGTTGCAATGGCCACACAGAATTCACAGACAATACTCACAATTATGGGGTTTATTAGGGAAGTAACTGGTTATAATTCAGGATCAGAAACAAGTCAGGAGACAATTCTCTCAGAATAGCTTCCTTTCAGCCGCACTGCAGGCACACTTCTCTCTGGCCTTAGAGCCCTGCGGCCCTGAGGTCCTGCAAATTCTGCCCGCTCAGGCAAGTGTTACAGAGCTCTTTCAGCTCTGCCGATAGAGGCACAGGGATGTACCCCCACTCTGCCAGCAAGGCTACCACAGGAAAACACTTAGCTTTCTCACTCCATAGGCCAGGAAGCCTGCTTTCTGGCTCATTCTAGTGTCCTGGTCCTGCTGTCTCCACTACCACCTTCCCTCTGGGGTCTCTGCAGTGTTACAGTTCTCTCCTGGGTCAAGGAGGTCCCGCACAGGGATCTCAGGTCCAAGGTTGTGCTCCACTCCTACTTCTGCTGTCTTGATGGTAGTGAGAGCCCCCTTTTCTGCCCCTGGGATGGCTCATCGTATGCCTAGAGCGATGGCAAAACTGACCAGTCCCCACCTCATTTGCATGGTCCCACTCCCACAAGAGTGCCATGTACCTTATTTACATTATTAGCAAGCTATCCAGTCCCATTGGTGGGCCACAAGCACCTCATATTTGCATAGTCCCACTCAGTCATCTGGTGAGCATCACAAAGATCACAGCTAGAGTATTCACTGCACCTCAGTTGCACCTTAAAATCTGCTGTGGATTTCTCGAAAAATGCCTATGTTTGCCTCTCACGCCCAGATATTGTATTTAACTGTCATGGAGTGGTGCATCGAGTTTAAGAGAGTTCGAGTTTGAGCAGAGAAAAGCATATGACCACCAGATAGCAGTATTGTACAACAGGCTATTTATTGGAGCCAAAATATTGACAGGAGCTCTAGTGGTACAGTGGTTTAAAGTATTTGGCTGCTAACCAAAAGATCAGCAGTTCAAACCCACCAGCTTCTCCACAGGAGAAAGATGGGGCAGTTTGTTTCCATAAAGATTTATAGCCTTGGAAACTATTGGGCAGTTCTATAGGATCGCTGTAAGTCAGAGGGCAGTGGGGTGGATTTGGTTTAAAGTTTTGATAGTTCAAAGGCAGGGGCCAGTTCCTGCAGCAGGAGGCACTCCTGAGGCAAGCCGTGCAAGGAGGCACCAGAAGAGGAAGAAGGCGAGGAAAATCCCAGGGGAGAGTGAAGTGTCTGCATCACCTGGACATCACTGTCCAGGTAATGTCCCTGTGCAGCATGGTGGGGAGTCTCTGAGTCACAGAGCTCTAAAGGGCAGCGGCAAGTTGGGTTCTACAGCTCCAGGGTTTTATTTTATCTATGCCTAGCAGAGGAGCCCTGGTGGGGCTGTGGTTAAGCGCTGGACTGCTGACCAAAAAAGTTCAGTGGTTCAAACCCACTAGCTACTCCAGCGGAGAAAGACGTGGCAGTCTGCATTTGTAAAGACTTACAGCGTCAAAAATCTTAGATCCTTAGGCACTTCCACTCTGCCGAAGCTAGAGGGTCATCACAGTGGATTTTTGGTTATGGCTAGCAGAAGTTCGGTGCAGTTTGTGGAATATGTGAAGTAGTCAGGCTCTATATGGCTGAAAATCTGCTTATGCACAAAAATTGGATATGTAAAAATAAGAGTTTGGTGCCTGCACGCTTTTTGGGTTAGTAGGCCTGAGTTTGCTATGAAGAAATAAACACTTTAGCTCATTTCTATAACAGGTGGGACCCAGGGAGAGGTTGTTTTGGTTTTTAGAATATTTTATTGTGCATTAGTTGAAGGTTTACTTAGCAAATTAGTTTTCTAATCAATAATTCATATACAAATTGTTCCATGACATTGTTTGCCATCTGCAATGTGTCAGCACCCTCCCTTTTCCTCCCTGGGTTCCTCCTTTCCGTTTGTTGAGTTTCCCTCTTCCTTCCGGCCTTCTCATCTGTGGTTTTGGGCAAATATTGCCCTTCCGATCCCTTATAGTTGATTGTTCTAATGAGCACATTCTTCTAGGTGTTATTTATTTCTTATAGGCCTATTTATTAGGGGCTCTCATGGTGTAGTGGTTAAGGCATTTGGCTGCTAATCAAAAGGTAGGTGGTTTGAACCCACCAGCAGCTCCATGGAAGAAAGATGAGGCAGCTTGCTTATGTAAAGATTTACAGCCTTGGAAACCCAGTGGGGGTTGCCTTGAGTTGGAATTGACTTGATGACATAAGTGGTTTGGTTTGGTCTATTAATTGGCTGAAAGACGACCTCTGATAGTGTCTTTGGTTTCACGGTAGAAGGTTGTCTTAGGGCAACAGTCTTGGGGTTTTCTCCAATCTGTTTCAGACCAGTATGTGTAGTCTTTTTTTTTTTAATTTGAATTTTGTTCTACATTTTTAAACCATTGTAACTAGGACCTTCTATTGTGGTCAGTAGTAGTAGCTGGCATATAAAGTGAACATTTACACCAGGTAGGTACACTCCTTACAACAATCAACCATGGGCTATCAGAAGGGCGGGCAGTATTTGCACAGAAACCTAGCTCTGAGGGCAGGAATGCATAGGAAAGAAGGACACAGGGAAAAGGTAACCACAGGAACTAGGAAGAGAGCTGTTACATTATGGGGATTGCAGTCAGTGTCATGACCAAAATGTGTACCAACTCCTGTGCAGAAAAGGAATTTGCTCTGTACACTTTCACCCAAATCACAATTTTTAAAAAATTTCTTTCCGTGTGCAAACCTATTCTTGATTTTTTATAACAGTGGTCTCATACAATATTTGTCCTTTTGTGATTGACTTACTTCACTCAGCATAATGTCCTCAAGTTCATCATGTTGTGATGTTTCATTGACTTGTCATTAAAAAAAAAAAAATTATTGTGATTTGAGTGAAAGTGTACAGAGAAAATTCATTTTCCAGACAGCAGTTCATACACATTTTGTTTCATGATGATTCATCATTATTGTTGTAGAATAGTCCATTGTATGTATGTACCAAACTAAACCAAAAAGCAAACCCACTGCCGTCGAGTCAGATCTGACTCATAGTGACCCCTCCTTGGGTTTCCGAGGCAGTATCACTACAGAAGTGGGTTGCCCAACCTTCCTTCTGAGGAGTGGCTGGTGGGTTTGAACTGCCAGCCTTCTGGTTAGCAGTCAGGTGCCTTAGCCAGTATGCCACCAGTGCTCCTATGTATGTACCACAATCTGTTTATGTATTCATCCACTGATGGACATTCGTTTCCATCTTTTTGCTATTGGAAATAATATTGTGATAAACATAGGTGTGCATATGTCTATTCATGTCATAGCTCTTATTTCTCTAGGGTTTATATCTAGGAGCAGGATTGCTGGATCATATGGTATTTTTATTTCTAGTTTTTTAAGGAAGTGTCATCCTGTTTTCCATAGTGATTTACCATTTTGTAGTCCCACCAGCAGGAGCTCTGGTGGCATAGTGCCTAAAGCATTTGACTGCTAACCAGAAGGCTGGGGGTTCAAACCCACCAGCCACTCCTCAGAAGGAAGATTGGGCAATCTACTTCCATAGTGATAGTGCCTGGGAGACCCAAGGAGGGGTCGCTATGAGTCAGATCTGACTTAACGGCAGTGAGTGAGTCCCACCAGCAGTATCTAAGAATTCCAATCTCCCCAGAGGCTCACGAGCATTTTTTATTCTTTATTTTTTGATCAGTGCCATTATTGCCAGGGTGAGATGGTATATCACTGTAATTCTGATGGCTAATGCTTCTGAACATCTTTGCATGTGTTTGTTAGCCACCTGAATGACTTCTTTGGTGAAGAGTCTGTTCATGTCCTTTGCCCATTTTTAAATTGGACTGTCTGTCCTTTTGTTGTTAAGGTGTGTTGAAGCTTTTCCATACATTTTAGATATTAGGCCCTATTCTGGTTCCCTAGTGCCGCTCTGACAAGATTATACCACAAATGGGATGGCCTTACCACATAGGAGTTTATTCACTTACAATTTGGAGGCTTTAAGTCTGAGTGCAAAGTGCCAGGCTCTAGGGGCTGGGTGAAAGCCCCGCAGCCTTGGGCTTTAGCTCTGCCTCCGCTCCCGGCCCACTGGAGCTAGAGGCTTTTCTTCCCTCAGACAGCTGCTGGCTGCTGAG
>NW_006921917.1:3081314-3100042 GCF_000298275.1 Orycteropus afer afer
GCCCCAAAGGACATTTCGCTTTCTTGCTCCGGGGGCTGGCCAACCTCCTACTCCATTTCAAGCTGGTCTCTTCTACCAATTAATGCCTGAGAGCAACTCATTCCACCAGGAAGCTGCCCAACCAAAGGCATCAAGCTTTATCCTCCGTGGGCTGGTAAGGCTGTCGCTGTCTCATGTTGGTTCTCTTGGCTCTGCTCCTGCCGTCTGTCATGCCGTATGCTGGGGTCTCTCTGCCAGGGTCCCAGGTTAAGGACGCACTCCACTCCTGTTTCCACATATTAGGTATCTGTCAGAGCAGTACCCCACTCTTAGTACCATATTGTGGTCTGCTTACCTAGCGCTGCTCTGACAAGAATATACCACAAATGGGATGGCCTTAACAAACAGAAGTTTATTCTTACAATTTGGAGGCTTTAGGCCCAAGTTCAAAGTGCCAGGCTCTAGGGGTTGGGTGAAAGCCCCGCAGCTTTGGGGTCCAGCTCTGCCTCCTGCTCCCGGCCCACTGGAGCTAGAGGCACTTCTTCACTCAGACAGCCGCTGGCTGCTGAGGCTGACAAACCCTAGGTTGACAAGTAAAAAGGCACAGTCCCGATGTTACCAAACCACATGGCAGGCCATGTTTAAGTCCATTGTAAGCCCCAAAGTCAGCAGAGCATGGCAGGCTGCTGAGCAATGACACGGGTACGTGCAGGGTCCAAATGTGTCATAGGCTAGAGACCATTCCCAAGGCTTCTCCTAATATCCAGGAAGCAGACCCCATACCCAAAGGCAGCTACTCAGCTGCTTGTGGTAGATCCCACCATGGAGCTGACTGCCAGTCTCATCATTGGGGAATAACTACCACCAGCTGCCCAGCCACTCAACCAGGCCCAGCCAAGATGACACACAACATAACCACCAAGGCCCTCCTCCCCTTGCCCCTCTTTCATTCCTGGCCTCTGTTAGACTGTAAGCTCTAGGAGGGCAGAAATTTTCATGCATTTTGTTTACTGCTGTATATTCCTATTGTCTCAAATGCTGTCTGGCATATAGTAGGTGCTTAGTAAATCTTGGTTGACTATCTGAATTTCTGAATGTTTATGTGATGTGGTGGAGTCTGAAGCACTGTGGGATACTAGGGGAGAGGTCAGGCATTTGGGTCTGCAGCAGATGAGGACTGAAGCTGTGGCAAGAGCCGACACAGAGCAGGAGCCTCCTGACCCTGCTTCTCCCCTTGCTCATCTTGGTGGGTGGTGCTTCTATCTGCCTGGTTACTAGGCACCCAGGGTCATCCTGGACTCTTCACCTACAGCTACATCTCACCTACAAACCAATTCCTGTATTATTGTATATGTATCTCTAAAAGCTGTCATGGCTGTGTCCACTACCACAACTTTGGCCTAATATACCATCGTTTCTCCCCATACTACAGGCAACAGCCAGGCCCCATTCTCCACATTGTTTGAATAGTCTTTCTAAAACAAAAATTACATCTTCTCCCTCACTCTTTTTTTTTTTTTTAATTTTATTGTGATTTGGGTGAACGTTTACAGAGCAAATTCATCTTCCATATAGCAGTGCAAGTTCACATACACTGTCTCATGACATTGACTAAAATTTCCCGCAATGCAACAGCTCTCCTCCCACTTCTTCCCCAAAGCCACCTCTTCCCAGTGCCCTTCCTTCCCATGCACTCCTGTCCCCCAAGCTGTCTCCCTTGCATACACAGCCCAAAGGGCATGAGACAGAGTGGTGAGCTTGCTACCCCATGGAGTGAGAGAGCTGAGTGCTTTTGGACAGGGGGATTACTGGCAGAGTGGGGTGCACCTAAGTGCACTTATCGGTTAAGAGTTTTTGTAGCACTTGCCCATGCAGGACAGCAGCCAGGCCAAGAGGCCAAGGGCCAGAGAAGTGTGCCTAAGGGCACAGCAGATGGAGACTGTCCTGATCAAAGAATTGTATCCTGAGAGTGTTCTGGAACCTGAGTTGTAGCCTATCACTTCCCTAATAAACCCTATAATCATGAGTATTGACTGAGTTCTGTGTGGCCATCGCAACCAATTATCGAACCCAACAGAGTAGTGCCATGGGAGAGACAGTTGTGTGTTCCAATTGGTAAAAAGACATGAGGGTGGTGGCATGTCTGGCCTCATAGGAATAAGCCTTGGGCTGCTGATGGTGATTCTGTCTCTTGTGAAGTTAGAGGATATCAGAAGATGTCAGATTACTCGATAAGCTAGGAAAACACAGGCTTAGCTGTGCTTACTTGTTACTCTGTAGTGAACAATTTCACATCAAAGATTCTGCTTCTAGGTATGGCAGGCATCTGTCTCTCTCCCAACCCCACAGCACCTTCCTACAGAATCAAAGCTTCTATTCAAATTTATAATCCCAAACGAAGATGGTGTACCTATAGTAAGAGAGGTAAGCATGGGCTTCCTTTTGTTTAGCACACAGAAGCCTGTGCCTGGCTTGCTTATTGGGTAATCCGCTCCTGCCTGCGGGCCTCGGTTCAGGACCCAGACGGTTCAGGACCCTGACGAAGTGACCCCTCCTGGGAGAAGCCTTCTCTGACTTCGCTTCCTCTTCTGGCTCTATGAGCCTCACCTCATGCACTCTTATTACTGACAGTTCAGTACTTGCTTGGGAGCGCCTGAAGGACGTAAATGCAAGGTATCTGTGTGCGTCACCGCGGCACCCAGGCCCCGCTCAGTTAGAGAAGATGGCTAGAGAGATGGCTAGATAGCCCCAAGGCAGTAGAAAGGGCGCAGGAGCCAGCCGCAGAATCCAAAGTGGGCGTGTAAAGCTTGTTGCGCTACGTCAGCGAGGGTCGGACCGCCCTTTTCGGAGGAGGAGCCCGGGGTCCCGCACAGCCCGGCCTGGGAGTACGCAGCAGACGGCCCATGTCCCCACCAGAGGGCGCTAAGCGCTCTGCACCTGTGGGCCTGCTGGGGGTCGTAGGGCTGAGTCTCAGCCGGCGTCCCCCGGCGCTCTTCCTTTCTGCATCTGCAGTCGGAGCGGAAGAGGCGGGGACACCGGCGACGCCAAGAAGTGCCTGGTCCACAGTCCGCGCCCCCTGGGAGGAAAGCCGGCTCTTTTGGGCGCAGGCGCGCCGCCCCGGGCCGGCAGGGGCGGGGCCTGGACGGGTCGAGGGGCGGAGCCAAGCCCAGGGCCCGCCTCCAGCAGGTCTTGTGCGCCGCGGAGCGCCTGGCACCCAGGCAGTTCTGGTGGTTTGAGGTGAGCATGGGGTGTAGAGGGGTCAGGGAGGCTTCTCTCGAGGTCAGGTCGTCGCTCTGACCGTGGGTCCGTCTGTCCTGCCGTCCATATCCGGCCGCCTCCGCGGAGAATGGGTGAACAAAGGGAGAGGGCGGTTCTGAGGCCCCTGAGGGAATCCAGGGTCCCAGGTACCCCGCCCCGCCCGCTGACACTTTCGGTTTCTTTTCGAGTCAGAGGGGCCGCCCACGAGACCCTGGGCCGGTGCCGGGCACAGCTGCCTGTCCGCGTTTGCCTGTCGGTCTCTGTGTCTGTCTCTCTGTCTATCTGGCTGTCTCCGAGCCTGCCTCCACTTTTAAAACTAAGCAGTCCGGACGCCGACATCCCTTGGACCCCTGCCCCTGTCCCATGGCAGGTAAGTGGGTGCAAGGCTGGAGGTCTCCGTTATCCCCCCACACACACCCCACGGACTTGGACTCAGGAGCCGGGTATCGAACACATCCTCCGGGAATGTGCTCAGACTGGCTACGTGGGCCCCTCCCTTCCTCCCGGGAGCCGCCGCCTCTGCCCCATTTTTCCCACGACTTGAACCCCGCAGTCTCGCGGCCCGGGGTCTGAGAAAAGGGGCTGAGGCTGCAGGGCCCTTTCTGATCTTGATCCCTATTTCCAACAGGCTACTTGCCCCCTAAAGGCTATGCCCCTTCGCCTCCACCTCCCTACCCTGTGAACGCCGGGTACCCAGAGCCGGCGCTGCATCCTGGGCCCGGGCAGGCGCCGGTGCCCGCCCAAGTGCCGGTGCCCGCCCAAGTGCCCAGCCCTGCTCCAGGCTTCGCTCTCTTCCCCTCGCCCGGCCCTGTGGCCCCTGGGGCTGCTGCCCCCTTCTTGCCACTGCCAGGGGTGCCTTCTGGCCTCGAATTCCTGGTGCAGGTAAGTGGGAGAGAGTGAGGGGTGACAGGGAGCCAGGAGTCCAGGCCAACTAGCTAACATCGTCAGTGCCCCTACTCTCTCATTCTAGATCGACCAGATCTTGATTCATCAGAAGGTTGAGCGAGTGGAAGGTGAGTGTGGCGGCGGTGGAGGAGGTTGGGTCTCGTGATGTGGGAGATGATGGTGGGCCGGCGTTGTCTCCTGAGCCTCAAAGGGACTCGTGTAACTCCCCGGCAGCTCTCCTAGGCTGGGAAGCTTGTAACCAGTACGAACTGCGCTCCGGGGCAGGGCAGCCCCTGGGCCAGGCGGCCGAGGACAGCAACTGCTGCGCCCGCCTGTGCTGTGGCGCCCGCCGGCCTCTGCGTGTCCGCCTGGTGGACCCTGGGGACCGTGAAGTGCTCCGCCTGCTCCGCCCTCTCCACTGTGGCTGCAGCTGCTGCCCCTGCGGCCTCCAGGAGGTGGGTGGGCAGGGGTGGGGCAGAGGAGAGGCCAGGGTAGGGGGACCCGGCTGTGATGGGGCGGGGTCAGGGAGAGGGCGTGGCTTGAGTATGCAGAGACTTGTGGGGATGGGAGGGTTGAGTGAGAGGGCTGGGTAGACAAGAGGGCAGAACCAGGGCAGGTGGGAGCTTGCACCAGAGAACCCTGGCTTGGAAGTGACCCTGTCTGCCTCCCACCCCAGATGGAAGTACAGGCTCCACCAGGCACCACCATTGGCCACGTGCTACAGACTTGGCATCCCTTCCTCCCCAAGTTCTCCATCCAGGATGCGGATCGTCAGACAGTCCTGCGAGTGGTGGGGCCCTGCTGGACCTGTGGCTGTGGCACAGACACTAACTTTGAGGTATCAGGAAGGGGAGATTCCTGGGACCTTCATAAACTGAGATGGCAACTTCCATGATCCAAGATGGCAGCCTCCATGAGGCAGGATGGCCAATACTAACTTACGTCAAGACTTTGAGGTCATGAGTCCAAATTCACAGTGATTCTTACATTTTCAGTTTTCCTCTCTCTATTCTGAAATAGAATGGCTCAGTAGTCTTATAAAGGCATGTCAAAGAGAGTTTCATCCTAAGAACTAGTTCTGATTGTTAGCTACAGCAGCTTTTGTGTTGATGAAAATCTGAGGCCAGCCTGGATTTGGTGGAAAAGATGATTTTGAGTCTATTGTACGCTGGGCCCATGTGGCTGTGGTGTATTGTGTGAGCCTGGGCCTGGAGACAAGCACTAATTTGATTCATTAGCATCCTGTGGCTTGCCCCACCAATCTAGAAGGCCAAATGGCCCTTCCAACCTGGAATCCAGGTGATACCCTTCCCACCATGCGTTCCTGTCACCAACATGGAGCCTGGAGACCCCAAGTGGTGACAGTTTCAGGGTGAGGCCTGGGAAGCACTTTGGTTTCTAGAAGGGAAAGGTACCCCACAGACCCTTGAGTTCTTTAAGGGATAATTACCTTAAAGATAAGGGAGAGGCAACAGGTATAATCCAGCTGACTTTCCAAAGCTTCTGATGAGGTGCCTTACCTACCTAAGGTTACTTTCAAAAATTGAGTCACCTTAGTACCTGGGAGAAGTTCTGTAAGGGGAACTGAGTGATCTCTGCATGGGAGTGTGTTAACTGTGGGTTCTTGGTAGGACCAGTCTCCCTTTAACATAATTATGAGTGGTCCATATTTGAGGTTACACCCTTGGACTGGCTGGGATAGGCCCTGCCCAACCTGGGACTGGGCTGCCTAAAGTGCCCCACAGCTATAGGACAATGGGGACAGAGGATAGAAAGGACACAGAGGGAACTCATCTTAGTTAGTTCTAGTCACTCAAGGTTAAGCAAAGGAAAAGGATCAGGGAGTCATGAATTTCCACCCACATTGGCAGGACTTCTTGCTGCTGGGTGCAGAGAAGCCAATGGAAATCATAGTCCTCAGAGGCCACTTACTGCAACTTACTGCAGCCTTCTTGTCTCTCCCAGTAGATGGACTTGGATCTCCTCTACATGAAGTTTGCATGCAGTGGTGCTGGCCAGGGTCCTCCCTCGATTTTCAAATTAGAGAAAAGCCATCTCCTTGGGCAGATATGGAGTCCCTGAGTGGTACAGGTGGTTAACACGGTCAGCTGTTAACAGAAAGGATAGAGGTTGGGGTCCATCCAGAGGTGCCTTGGAAGAAAGGCCTGGTTGTCTACCTCCAAACAATCAGCCCCTGAAAACTCTATGGACACAGTTGTACTCTGCTACACATGGGGTCACCATGAGTCAGTCAACTCCATGGCAGCTGGTTTGGTTTTAAGGGTGGGCAGTCACAGCCGTCCAAGAGCCTGGTTGGCTGGTGGAGTGCAGACGGGATTGCAGCAGTCTCTTTCGCCAGGCACCTCTGTGCAGGACACAGGCTGCACCAACCATGGGTAGCAGGGACATTGGAAACAAAAGCAAACCTAGCAACCAGCCATACACTAAGGGGATTAGACTATATCATGTTTCTATTTCCCCCACCACTGATGCTGTCATGTCACGTATGGCCTTTGGAGAGCATAGACCCAAGTTGGAATTCCTGTTTCCCATATACTGAAATTTTGACCTAGGGTGCCTGTTTCCCCAGTTGTCACATGGAAACCCAAGGTCGTTAGGAGGATTCAGTGAGATAATGTATGTCTAGTGCCTGAAAGGTGCTTTCTCTATTTTTTTGCTTTGTTTAGTCTGCCACAGGTCTAAAGTTAAGGTTCATGCACACTTGGTTAAGAGTGTACCTGTGGTTTTTATGTTTCCATGGGGGAATTCTCAACATCCCTGAAGTACCTCTGAGGACTGGTGACTGAGACAGGCCTTCCCTGTCTTTTTAGCACCTGGTAGGGCACTACTTGTGTGGTGCAAACAGTTAAGCCCTCGATTACTAACTGGAGGGTCGGCAGTTTGAACGCACACGGAGGTGCCTCAGAACAGAGGCCTGGCAACCTGCTAAGGCCACAGCCTTGAAAACCTCGTGGAGCAGTTCCGCTCTGCCACACGTGGGACTGCTGCATCAAAACCGACTCGACAGCAACGGGTTTGGTTTGCTCAGGGCCCGTCGGGTCCTTGCCTGACTTGTGCTGAGGGCTGAAAGGGTTCACGTGTACTTCCACTTGCAGCAAACTTGTGAGGTTGTATTTTCAAATCCCCGTTTTCCAGAGGAGATTGAGGCTGCAATTTAGCAAAAGCCAGGTCTCTTGAGTCCCAGTCTAGGGTGCTGTCCTTCACTCCATGTAAACTTCCCAGGTTCAGGGATGTTTAGATTAAGTTGAAGGCTGCCTGACCCCTAAGGGTATTGAGGGGACCTGTGAATTTTTCTGCACTTCTGTTAAGGCTGCCACTAGCCCATACAGTGTTTCTACTCAACTAGAAAAGTCCCCTTTAAGAGACTTCCTGCCACATACCAGAAAATTTTCATAATAAATGTACAGGTCTACAGTGTGAATGGTGTTCCTTCACATGTGGTACTCTTGTACAGTGTATAACCAGCACGCTGACACATGGTGCTTGTGGGCGTAAGACTGGGGGCAGGTGCGATTAGTCACCTCCTCCCCAGATGGGTCTTCCCTCCCACCTGGCAGGTGAAAACCCGGGATGAGTCTCGCAGTGTGGGCCGCATCAGCAAGCAGTGGGGCGGCTTGCTCCGAGAGACTCTCACGGATGCGGATGACTTCGGCCTACAGTTCCCGATGGATCTGGATGTGAAGGCGAAGGCTGTGCTGCTGGGAGCCACTTTCCTCATTGTGAGTGGCTGCCTCCGCCCCTCCACTCTTTTCCTTCTCATGTGGAGCTCTGCACACTTCCTGGTCTCCTGCTAGGAGGGTTGGTGTGAGGGGCAGAGTTTTAGGGGCTTGGGGTACAGACTTGAGTTGTGATAGCTGAGCCCAGCTGGCTCTCCTGCTGACACTGGCCTCCCCACAGGACTACATGTTCTTCGAGAAGCAAGGCGGTGCTGGGCCCTCTGCCATCACCAGCTAGAGGACGCTTCAGGGTGAGGAGACCATCCCCTCAAACAGAATTCAAGATGGTCACCTGCCTGGCTTGGCCCCTCCTCAGAGGCAGCCTCTTTCTTCCGTGTACACAGCTGGGGACAGATGGGGTACGTGAGAGGCTGGGGACCAAGTGCACCATCCCTGCCCTACTCTCTGGCCTCTTTCACCTATGGCCCCTGCAGAAGGATATGTACGAGAGCTCTTCTCCTGCTACCTCCCACCACTCTTGGCGCACAGGCTAATGGCTTTCAAATCTCCTTACCTATCCCCTCCCACCTTTGCTCCAGAAGAGGCCTTTGGAATCCAAGACTTTGGGGTGTTATGACAGAGCTGGGATGGAGGATGGTAAACTGTACCAAAGAACAGCAGACATGGCCATCCCTCCCCTGCGTCAGCTTGGCCAATCTGTTCAGTCTCAGACTATGGCACTTTGAGGGATCCCTGCCTCCCCGTCAACAGCTGTAGGGGCTGGGCCCTAGTGCCAACCTCCTCTCCCCCTTGGGCCCTGCCCACAGCTGGTGCTTGCTGCAGCTTCCGGTGCCTTATTTAACCACCCCTTCCTTCCCTTGCCCTAAGGAAGGAGGCTGCATCTTTGTATGTTATATTCATATAAACTTTGTAACTTTTTGGACATTATTAGATGTATGTAATGGGGGGAGGGGCAGGAGAAAGAGTTGGGGTGGAAAGAAAGAAAGGGGAATACGATGGCTGGGGTGGAAGTTGGCCCTTCTCATAATACATGCTACCAGGATCAGCTGTCTCTGAGTCCAAGAGAGCAGCTTTCGTCAACACCACGGTCCTGGACCAAGCCAAGGCACTTTAAGCCACCAAGTTCCAAAAGTCGCTATGACTGCCTCTGTCATCCAAGATGGCAGCTCCCACAGAGGCCAGAGAAAATGGCCATTCAAGATGGCGGTTCCTGTGGTCCTCCATGACCACCTGACTGTTCTCCGTAGTAGAAGCTTCCTCTGTGTATGATGTGTAGCAGCTCTGTTCTTTGAAGTCCTCCTCTCGTTTGGCAGCTGTGGGCGGAGTGGACTAGATCCTGCTGCGGCCCAGCCAAGGGAGCCTGAGCCCTGAGAGGCCAGGGGGCAGGGTAAAGAGGAGGTGGTCAGTGCTGACTCCGGGCTGTAGGACCTGCCTGCAGCACGATCTCCCCGGGGAGGGGGAACCTTGTTGTGCTTGGCCCCACACGGCCAGGCACCAAGGGGCCCAGGCTTTCCATACACGTGTCCTCTCCCAAGGGAGCAGGGCTCAGGACCGAGCCAGGACGTAGCGGCTTGCAGCCGAGAGGTCCCACTGGTAATGCTCCAGGATGCGCCGGCAGTCAGCCCTGGAGCGGCTGCTGAGGTGGAATAGCTGGTCGACCTGGGGCAGCAGGAGGGAGAGCAGGATGAGCTGGCTGCCTGAGGACGGCGTCAGTGGAGGGGGCAGCTAGGAGAAGGGTCTACCTTGAGGTTCCTAATAGCGGAAACCACATCTCCCCCAGTGGCTCTCAGTGCAGCCTGACACTCCTGGTGGGTAACTCCATGCACACTGAACTCCACCTTTTAGGGGAGAAAGCCCCATCAGGCCTCTGCTCCAGCCTGTAGCCCCTTGTGGACATCAGGCCACTTCAGGGAGATCTCACCTCCATAACCCTCCTCTGTAACTCAGGGTCAGACAGGAGGCCTCCACAAGGCACAGTGGCTTTGCTGGCTCCAGGTCCTCCCATGGGGTGACTGGGGTGGAGTTCTCTTTTAGGCCAGGGGGGCCGCTCCCTGGAGGGCTGACTGGACGGTGAGGAAGAGCTGGAGGCAAAGGGTGGGCGGGGTGGTAGGACTGGAGGCCCTTGGGGCACAGCTCGGGCATGTCGAAGTTCAGGAGGACTCGAACCACCTCCTGTGGGACGAGGGCCTAGGGACAGAACCGACTCCAGGCTCTTGGAGATGCCTGCACGGTTGAGAAGGGAATAACTTGAGATGGAGCCCAGCAGCCAGCGCCTGCCTTCCTCAGGTCTGCTGTCTCCCCAGCCCTCTCTTTTTCTGTGCTGAGCTGGAGGGTTCTGTAGGCACTCAGATGAGCTACCCAGCCTGCTCTCGAGGTGGTCCGTGTGTCCGGTGGGACAATAAGACGAGCAGAACAGACATCAAGGCTCAGACAGAGGAGGGCCCATCTGACCCTGAGTGGGAGATGCTTTCAGCTGGGGAAGGAGGGGGACTTCATAGCTCTTAAGATCTTGAAGCAGAGCTAACAAGCCACAGGAAGCATTTAAGGGAAGACAGCATATATGGGGAAAACATACAGAGAGGCATTGCTTCAGGGCAGTAAGTGGAAGCAGAGAGTTGTTCTTGATCTCAGAGTCCTGGAGGCCTGTCCCCGCCATGTACTCACCTTTCATCCTGGGCAGGGGCATGTCCCTTCTGTGGCCCTGAGCTGGAGGTGGATCCTGAAGCTTTGCCTTTGCTCTTTCCCTATGGGAGAAGGATCCAGTCTGTTGTCCACCCTGCTCACTCTTCACACCTCCAGCATATTAGTGTCCCCTCTGGGTTCCCAGGGAGGCCAGGACCTAGGCTGGAAGCTCCGGTTGGGAGGTCAGTGCAGCCTCTCATCTGCCCCCTCCTCAAGAGACCCAGCAACCCACGAAGTTGCTGGACCTGGTTCCCCTGGTCCAGTTTAGGCTCTCCTTTTCAGGTCCTTACCCACTGGGGCTACCCCGGCATCGCTCCCCTCGGGCAGGGGAGCCTCTGTGGACTGGGCGGGTGGCTGGCCAGTCTGCCAGTGTCACTGCGGAGGCTGGGAAGCTGCCTACTTTGAACGTTTTGCCATTCTGGCCCTTCCAGGTGGTGGAATCGGGGCTGTGGGAAGAGGGGCTTGTGAAGGGGGATGGGGTCCAGCCCACATTCAGCTCCTGAAACTGTGTGCCATAGAGCTGCATGTGTCTGTGGGAAGGGAAGCCTTTTTCCCACTAACACAAAGGACTGTGTGGGCCAGGGATGGCTCCAGCAGGGAGGCCAGGGAGGCTCTCAGGGCCCAGGGGTTCAGAGAACAGACAGGATCAAGGTTCAAAGAGCTGGGAGGTGCAGAGAGAAGACCAGGCATCAGTTGGGAGGGGTCCTCCTGGGCATGCTCGGTAGACAAGGTCATCACCTGCCCTCGATGATAGTAATGGGGTCACCAAGCTCCATCCTCAGGGCACCTGGCTCCATAACTTCCCTCACACAGTGTCCCTCAGGAGGCTGGGCCTGGGGACACAGGAGGAAACAGGGTTGGGCTTGCAGCCTGGGTCAGAAGGGTAATGTTATGAGGAGCAGGGAGGAAAGGAACCCTCCCGTTGGTGCATCTACCAGTCAAATACCTGTACCAGGCTTGTCCTCTGTTAGACCCAGGGTAGGACTGTCCCTGTCCCCCAGAATTTAGGCCAGTGGAGGAGACAGACACAGATTCCATGCCAAGCTAGACACAGCCCAGGGGTCAGGGAAAAACCTGTTCCTACCTAAAGGGACCAAGGGGACCCTAGGCAAGTCACTTAAACTATCAGTGCTTCAACTGTCCTATCTGTAAAATGGAGATGATGATAATTACTTCATTGGGTTGATGTTGAGTATCAAATGAGGTCCATGTGAAACAGTATGGATCTCACACAGATCGACTGCTGTGCGTTCGCTGTTAAGTTAATACGCCTCACAAAGCCCTCCAGGGCACGGCCACTTCTCCCTCTGCAGCCTCATTACTTGTATTTCCCCCTCCCACGCCCGAACTTCTCTTCCTCTGCCTGTCAAACACCCACCTCCCCCTACTGCTCTCTCCTTTGTGCTGCCCTTCAGTCTACATCCATGGAAGCCCCAAGCTACTTCCCCAAGCTCTGAGCTCCCCAAAGGTAGGACTGAATTGTTTTTGTTCAGAGCTAGGTCCCAGCGTCCCACACAGGAGTCAGTATGTGTGTCCTGTGCATAGAGCCCTGGGAGAGAGAACAAAGGAAAGAGAGACTACATTGGGGAAGGCGGGTGTCCCCACCTCTTTGAGCAGCCCCTCCAGGTAGGAAAAGCTGGGCCGGTCAGCAGGGTGGGACGCCCAGCAGCGCAGGGCGAGGGTGTAGAGGGCCCTGGAGCACAGCGGTGGCCTAGGCAGCCGGGCACGCTCCTTCTCCAGTTGATGAAGGATGAGGTAGGGTGGAATGCCAGCCCAGGGCTCCTCACCCCCAGTGAACATCTCCCATAGTGTCACCCCAAACATCCACACGTCCGAGGCAGAAGAGAAGGCTCCATGGCGCAGGCTCTCTGGGGCACACCTGTGGAAATGGTGCTGAAGGGGGCTGGATGTGAGCCCCTCAGGGTTCCCACCTCCCACCAAGTACCCCCTCAGTGCTCCCAGCATCCTCAGAAGTCTTCCTTTCCAAGTCCTTCCTGATCTGAGCCTCTTGTTCCAGCGTCCCTCAGAGGACTTCCCATTCCAGCCCTCTCTGAACCCCCTTAGCTCCTGCCCTCCTGCCCCACCCCCCTTCACGCAGCTGCGTCTGTTGCTCTGCTCCTCACCAGGCATAGGGGATGGGGCGGGGCCCGCCCATGACATAGCGCCCCCCGGCGCCACCTAGTGGTCGCACCAGCCCAAAATCAGCCACCTTGATGGCTCGTGGTGAGGCCAGCAGCAGGTTGCGTGTAGCTAGGTCTCGATGCACCAGCCCACGGCTCCCCAAGTAAGCCATGGCCCCTGCCAGCTGCCGCAAGAAGAGGCAGAGCAGGGACACAGGCAATGGGGGTGTAGGGGCCGGGGCTGTGAGGCGCGCGTGCAGGGAGCCCAGCGGTGCCAGTTCCATCACCTGTGGTAACACAGCACTGCCTGAGCTGTCGTCCAGACCCACAGGACTTCAGCCTCCTATGAAACGCCAGCCAGCTCCAGGCTGGGGGGGAACCGGAGTCTGGCTCGACTCACCATCTGCAGAGGCTGGCCCAGCACGAGACCGTGTAGACGCAGCACGTGTGGGTGCTCCAACTTCATCATGACTGACACCTCTCGCAGGAAGTCCCCCAGCTCAGCTCCCACGGGCCCTTCAGGACCCACCCGGAGGGACTTGACAGCCACTGGGACCTGGGAGGGGACACCATCAGGCATGTTGGGGTATGGCTTTGCCAAGGCCAGGGCAGAGAGGGCACGCAAAACAGAGGAGCAGCTGGCTCAAGCACCCCGGGGACAATGGTTCCCTGGACACTCACGCTCTGGCCACTGGGCAGCATCCACAGCCCCCGGTGTACCACGCCGAAGCAGCCAGAGCCCAGCCGCTCCCCTCTGCACACAGCCCCCTCTGGGATCAGACACTTGAGTCCCCCCTCCGGTTCAAGGGGACACGGAGGACTGTCTGAAGGTGGAGTAGTTTCCTTCTGCTCAGAGCCAAAACCCCCAAGGATCTGAAACAGGAGTGAGAAATCAGAGTACACAGAACTGACAAACCCCTCTGGCCACTCAGCCCCACCCCGTCCGCCGGGCCTAAGCTGGCCCTTGAAGTGCCCTCCTCCCCACCAAACACACACACCTTGTAGACCCAGTTCTTGGACTTGAGCCCAGAACAGTGCCTCTTCAGAGCTTCAGCCAGTCTGCGCTGGGCTGGGAGATACCAGAATCAGAGGACTGGGGTGGAGGGTCAGGGTGCTGAAGGATTTACGGATCAGAAGCGGGCTAGAATGGGGGGGTGCTGGCAACTGCAGTGGGCAGGAAGACTAGGTCTGCAAGGCAGGGATTCCTCACCAGGCCGGCCCATGCCAATGCCGTCCAGGTCCTCGGGCCTTACAAAGTCGAAGTGCTCTGGCCGAGTGACATTAAGCTCCTCAAGAATGGGTCGATAAAACTGGGCCAGCTGGATGTCCCGGAGGAGCCGCAGCAGCCATAGGGAGTTCACCTCAGGGAGCATGTCTGGAAGAGGGACCCCTAAAGATGACGGCACTCTCCTTCAGAGACATAGTCCAGGGAGGGCTTAAGACATCCAGATACCAGAGACACAGCCCCCAGCTCAAACTCCAGCTCATCAGAAACATTCAGGGGCAGAGAGAGGGACATAAGAGAGACAGCCAGGAACCCCGACACTCACACACACAAAGCCCAGGAAGAATGCGCTGCACACCCAAGACCTCAAGGCAGTCCCCCCTCACCACTACCTGTGGAACCAGCTCTCCTCACATCCGAAATTTTAGTCCACTGTCTGGATGGTACGAATGGTTAAGCGCTCAGCTGCCAGAGAAAGGGTGAAGGTTTGAGTCCACTCACAAGCTCCTCAGAAGAAAGGCCTGGTGGTCTATTTCCAAAAAATCAGCCCTTAAAAACCCTACAGGATGGACACAGGGAAGAGGTAACTATAGGGAGGAAGTGGGAGGGGAGATGTTGCATTTGTGGTAAATTGTGGTCAATGTCATGAGACAAAGTGTATGTGAACTGCTGTATGGCAAGTATATTTGCTCTGTAAATTTTCACCCAAATCACAAAGAAAACCCTACAGACCACAGTCCTACTCTGACATGTGGATTCATCACGAGGCAGGATCAACTCGAGACAACTGGTTTGTGATTTGCCTGCCTAAGCCACAGACTCAGGTACATTGCCCTCCTCATCTGAGGTAAGTATGGCACGCTGTTACTTTACCCCTATGACACCCAGATACCCTACCCTTTTAGACCTGAGCTACCCAGGTACACCACTGTACCCATTCACTCCTGTATTCTTTGAGATACCTCCCCTCCTCATATGTGAACCAGGAGCCCTGAAGAAATCCAGGTGTGCTAACCCAACCACACCTCAGGCATGCAGGTCTACACACACACATCCACACAGGAGGCATGAAGATACACTGCCTCCCACACACAGATATGCTGCCACATACATGTTACGAGACATATGGCTGCCATGAAACCTGTGAGAGCCGGAACTCAGTAAGACTGCCTTGTTTTACCAGGTTTCACAAGTTACCTGCCTGTGACAGGGTTCAGTCTCCCCATTTTTCTATTAGCAGAAAATATTTGAGTTTTCCCTGACAGGTTTCTGCCTTCACAGGTTCCAGCTTTCACACGTTTTACTGTATATAGCTAAGGATGCCTGAGACACCCAGGTACACCGCCCCTCAAATCTGACACACCCCAGGATGCTGCGACAAAAGCCCCAGCTTTACTGCTCACACACCCTCGGGCATACCTGTACTTGATTCACGGCAGATCACTGCCCACATATCCGAGATGACAAGGTCCACGTAAACACACAAGAAAACAAGATACAGTATCCACACACACCTGCACTACGCAGGTGCTCCCTCCTCAGAGTGGTGTCCACTCAGAGTGGAGGCTAACCGCCTCTTAGACTCCAGGGCCAACCAATGCAACATTTGAAATCAAATCAGGCATTTGTGATGACCCACTAAGTGCAAGGCTGCCCTAGGCTCCAGAATTGCCCACAGAGCCACCCTCCGTTGCTGGGTGCACAGTCCCATCCACACCCTCTGGAGCTCAGTTCCAGGTGTACAGAGCCCTGCCCGCACACCTGAGTCACTCCTGTAGCTTGGCTTCAAGGCAGCTCCACCAACCTTTATTAAATAAGGCTCTAGGCTCTCTGGGTACTGGCCACCTGCACACCCGCACTCTGACACCTGGACTTCTTCACACTCTCTCCCGCTTTAGCTAAGTGAGCAGCTGAGCGAAGGACGCTGGGCCGAGATAAAAACCGGGAGGTGGGCAGGAACAGGCGCGAAAAGAGGGGCGAGCTCAGGGGAGGGGAGACCCCGCACCGCAAGGCGAGAAGGGGAAGAAATGCTGCCGCGGAAGGAAGGACCCGAGAAGGGTGCAGGCATCGAAAGGCCCAGCCCTCGCGGATGCACTTCCAGCGACGGCGGCTCGGCCGCGAGCCCCGGCCGCCCTGCCGACCCAAGACACTCACCTGGCAAAGGCGGAAGTGGCAGCTTCGGAGCCGCACCGCTGCCAGGACTAAATCCTGAGGAGGGCGGGTGGGCGGGGCAGCAGGCCGCCGGGGGCGGAGCCTGGCGGCGGGCGGGGGCCCTCCTTCCTCCAGGGCAACTGGCCCCTAAACCAAAATCAAACCAAACCCGCTGCAGTCGTGTCGGATGCGACTCACTCACTTGGGTTACCCAAGCGGTATCACTAGGGAAGTAGATTGCCCAACCTTCTTTCCGAGCAGTGGCTGATGGGTTTGAACCGCCAGCCTTCTGGTTAGCAGTGAGGTAGTGCCTTAAGCACTGGCCCGTAGACCAAGAGAAACCGCCCCTCCCCTTCTCCCTGTTGGCCTTCCTTTCCTCTGCAACCTTCTCCAAAGAACTTTGCACCTCTTCCCAGACTTTGCTCCTCAGTCTTCTATGCCATGTCCCCCTCTTCAAATCCTTCACCTAGCTCAACCAGAACCCTCCCCACTAAATGAAGAAGCAGCTGACACACAGAGACAGACAGACAGACAGACAGAAAGACGTGGTGAGGGGAGTAAGAGAGAAAGAGAGGTAGTTTGGGTGGTGAGAGAGATACTTTGGGTGGTGCGAACAGTTAACAAGCTTGGCTGCCAAGTGAAAGTCTGCAGGTTCAGAACCACCCAGGAGTACCTCCAAAGAAAGGCCTGGTGATCCAAAGAATCAGCCATTGGAAACCCCATGGAGCACAGCTTTACTCAGTTTTACTGTGACACACATGGGTCTCCATGACTTGGAGTCAATTCCAAGGCAACTGGGTGTTTAGATGTTCGGCCCCTCTTTTATCTTTGGCGTGGGAAAAAACTTCATGGAATTGTTGTTATGTTAAGTGCCGTCGAGTCGTTTCCGACTCATAGCGACCCCATGCACAGCAGAACGAAACACTGCCCCATCCCGCGCCAGCCCCACAATCCCTGCTATACTTGAGCCCATCATCGCAGCCACCGTATCAATCCATCTCGTTGAAGGCCTCCCCCTCTTTCGTCGACCCTCCACCCTACCAAGCATGACATCCTTCTCCAGGGAATGGTCCCTTCTTACAACATGACCAAAATAGGTGAGACGAAGTCTGGCCATTCTTGCTTCCAAGGAGCATTCTGGCTGCACTTCCTCCAGGACAGATCTGTTAGTTCTTTTAGCAGTCCACGGTACTTTCAGCATTCTCCGCCAGCACCACAACTCAAAAGCATCAACTCTTCTTCGGTCTTCCTTATTCATTGTCCAAATTGTCTAATTCATGGAATTAGAGGCCTCTTTATTTCTCTCCTTCTTTTAGACAGAGGCCATTCCCAGGCACTGGGGATATACAGCTGAACTGGACACAGTCCCTGCCCTCTGGTAGGGGACAGAGTGCCATAGAATTCTTTTACAAATGAAGGAAGACCAGCAGTGCCCGGGTTTTGAAATGGAACCGTGGCAGAAAGGTGTTGCTATTGGGCAGGAAGTCAACCCTCAGCCTAGGCAGAGTATAAGATGGAAGCTGTTGTCCTCTTCCCAGCTGAACTTCAGTCTCACGTGCTTCCCTGAAGAAGAACTTTGATGCAAACTCCTCAGGGTGGGCCATGTGGGAGGTCGGGAGGAAGGGAAACTGCTGTGTGGCTCTACGGCCCCACCCGTTTGGAACTGAGTGGCATCTGGTTTTAGTGAGCGAGGGCAGGACTCCACTGCCGCAGGGCACCTCTCCCCATCACGACAATTCCTCCGTGCACCCGTGCACCCGCTGCTGAGCTCCGGTTCCCGTATGCTGCTACCTGGCCTGTGACCACAGTCCAGGGCCCTGAAGAAAGCTCTGGAAAGGAGCGAGCCCTTTCACTTTCCTCAGGGGTCCCAAGGAGACAGCTGCCAGTCTTGGGAGATCTGGTCTGTCTGTTTTCCTCTGTTCTCAAAGAAGGATGTGTGAACACAGCAGCTACCTGCCATCCCCAGAGTCCCTTGGAGGGTAAAGTCCTCCCTATTCTGTTAAACACACAGGATTGGCTCTAACGTTGGTAGTAAAATCTTCACCATCTGGTTCCATGCATATAATTTTTTTGTCGATTCTCTGACCCTCCAGTGAAGCCAGCTAGTCTCACAGTCTTGCTCCCCTCACATCTGTCTTCTCTGATACATGATGGGCTCCACAGGGCAGGGGTTAGGCGGTCTTGCTTAGTTTAGCCGTGTGTTCTTCATGCTTAGGACAGTGTGGGGACAAAATAGTATTTTGATTGTCAAGTTTGCTCAGCCTAATCAACATTTCTTTGCAGGAGATCTGTCTTTTCTCCCTACTTTGAAGATACTATTGTCGTCTTTTTTTGTTATTATTATTATTTACCTTTATTGTGGTGAAAGCATACACACCAAGACATTCACCAACATAACAGCTTCCCCATTTACAGCTCAGGGACATTGATGACATTTTTCATGTTGCGCCACCATTGTTGCTGTCCTTTTCCAAAATATTCCACCACCATTAGCATAAACTCAGTGCCCCGCAAACAAGAGCCTCCCTCTTCCCCCTCCCTCCTGTCCCAGTAACCACTAATCATCTTTGGGTTTTCTCTCTCTCTCCATATATGTGAGCCTCTGGTGGAGTAGTGGTTAAGGCACTTGGCTGCTAACCAGAAGGACAGAAGAAAGATTGGGCAGTCTGCTTCCATAAAGATTTACAGCCTTGGAAAGATGATGAGGGTTGCTATGTGTCGGAATTGACT
>NW_006921917.1:3108535-3164052 GCF_000298275.1 Orycteropus afer afer
TTTACAGAGCAAATTCACTTTCCATACAGCAGTTCACACACACGTTGTCTCATGACATTTACCACAATTTACCCCAATGCAACCGCTCCCCTCCCACTTCCTCCCTATTGTTACCTCTTCCCTGTGTCCATCCCTCCATGCATTCCTGCTCCCTAAACCATCTCCCTGTACATAAACAGCCCTTCTTTCTCTCCTGATTGTCATTACTGAACATTTTCATAGAAGAGTCCATAGAAGACCCCTAACCAAAAGCAGGAAAATGTTGAAGAGAATTTCAAATTCTCATGGACTCAAGACTTCCTAGAGCCATGGAGGATGGGTGAATCCCAGAAACTATTGCCCTGAGATCATCTTTAAACCTCAGATCAAAAATACTCCCTGAAGTTCTATTAAAACCAAGCGATAGTTCAGCTTAACTAGTAAAAGAAAGTCTGCCCTGAGCAGTATGCCCTTTTAAGAATTGTCTCTATGAGATCAAATTGACAATAGCAACTCAAAAGATTAGACAAGAACCTTAGGGTGCAGTGAGTTTGTTAATAAGGTAGAAACCGCTCAGAAGAGGAGGGTGAGATACATGACAAAAATGACAGCAACAAATCCATATTTGCTGATAATTACATATCTCACAAGGGACTTATCTCTAAGATTGATGGAAAATTCCAACGCCTCAACACCAAAGAAATTAACAATCCAATTGAAAAATGGGCAGAAAACATGAATAGACACTTCACCAAGGAGGATATTCAGGTGGCCAGCTAATACATGAAAAGATGCTCACAATTATTGGCCATCAGAGAGATGCAAATCAAAACAACAATGAGATACCATATCACCCCAGCACTGATGGCAAGGTTCAACAAGACAGAAAATAACAAATGCTGGTGGGGATGTGGAGAGAGTGGGACTCTCATACACAGCTTGTATTACTGTGAAGTGACACACCCACTGTGGAAAGCAATATGGAGATTGCTTAGAAAGTTGGAATTGAAGATACCATTTGATCTAGCAATCCCATTACTAGGTATATATCCTAAAGAGGTAAGAGCCAGGACAGGAACTTATATATGCACACTCATGTTCATCACAGCACTATTTACAATAGCAAAAAGATGGAAACAAGCTAAGTACCCATCAGAGGAGGAGTGGATGACCAAATTATGGTACATGCACATACTGGAATGCTATGCAGCCCCAAAGAATAATGTAGAGTCTGCAAAATACTACATAATATGGATGAACTTGGAGGACATTATGCTGAGTGAAATAAGTCAATCACAGAAGGACAAATACAGTATTAGTTTGTTGTTGTGGAGGGTCAAGGAAAGATTTATATATGGAGGGAAACTTTGTTGGTTGCTAGGGGTGGGAGGGGAGAGGAGGGAACACTGAAAAAAAAAATGTATTGACCCATGTCACTTTAGTATTGTGTATTTCACTGTACATAAATTATATTTCAATAAAATGCATTAAAAAAATAAGAGGAGGGTGATAATGGTTGTACAACTTGAAGGATGTAATCAGTGTTACTAATCATACATACAGAAACTGTTGAGTTGGTGTATGCTTCCTGTGTATATTCTCAACCACTACAAAATATATAGAATTTAGGAAAAAAACAAAAAAGAAGAAGAAGAACCCAAGATTGACCAAGACTGAGCCAGCCCCTGCCTGTGGCACCCACAGTATATCAGAGAAGACAGGTGTGAAGGCAGCAATTACTGTATGATGAGCTGGTCTGGTTGGAGGGCAAGAGAATTGACAAGAAGCTAATACCTGTGGAAGTGGATTGCGAAGACTGTACTGCCAATGCTGGAATTGGAATACACGTTTAAGAGGTAGCATTTAAGCTGAGTCTTGAAAGACAAGTCAGACGTTGATACCATGTTTCAGGTTCTTTGTGAGCCACACAGTGGGTCCATGAGCTTCTGCAGAGGAGAGAATGTGAAACCTTATTTTCCTCTGAATGTCTAGTGTCCCCACAGATCTGGGTGCACTGGAGTGTTTGTCCATGGAAGGTGAATGAAGAAATGAATGCATATAGGGAGATATGAGGGCTGATGTAGCCGGAGAGGTTGGCAGAGGCCAGGCTAGGCATCAATGCCTCCTTCCAGTGCACTTTCACTGACCATCTTCTCTAACCCTGGTTCTGGGGACCCAGATAGACAAGCAGACACAATCTCTGCCCGGGCAGGGGCTTCATTCTACAGCACCCTGCTGGGCACAGTAGGGAACTTGTGTTTTACCTGAGGGCTCTGGAGGGTCACTGAGGGGTTTTAAAGAGGAGGATGATAGAATCAGCCCAATGGAGTGAGGAGCTGGGTCTGTTTTGGTTACTTCATGCTGCTCTAACAGAAAATATACCACAAATGGGATGGCTTTCACAAACAGGAGTTTATTCTTACAGTTTTGGAGGCTAATAGTCCAAGTTGAAAGTGTCAGGCTATAGGAGGTTGCCCCTTGACCTTGGACTTCAGCTCTGCCTCTTGTTCCTGGCTCACTGAAGCTGGAGGCTTTCTTCACTCAGGCAGCTGCTGGCTGCTGAGGCTGACAAACCCAAGGTCAACAAGTAAAAAGGCACTTCCCGATATTACCAAAGCACATGGCAGGCCATTGATTCAAGTCCATTAAGAGTCCCAAGATCAGCAGACCACATGGCAGGCTCCTGAACAAAGACTGGGCTACATGCAGGATTCAAGCGTGCTGAAAGCTACAGACCATTCCTAAAGCTTCTCCTTATATAGTGGGAGCAGACCACATCCCTAAGGCTGCTACTCAGCTGCTCACAGTAAATTCCACCATGGAGTTGATTACTGGGCAGCCACTCAAAACCATGCCCAGCCAAGTCAATATATAACCTTAACTACCACACTGGGTAAAGGCGAGAAAGGTGAGGCAGGGAGCACCGTGAAGATGCTCTGACCATCTGGTCAGGAGAGAGAGCCTGGCCTGCTTTGGCTATAGAATGGAGGGAAGGCTACGGACAGGGGACACTCTACATTGGATGCCTGGCCTGAGTCCTCAGCAGGAAACCAGAGGCAGAGGCTCAGTCTCTTCTTTTTTTTTTTTTTAATTGTGATTTGGGTGAAAGGTTACAGAGCAAATTCATTTTCCATACAGCAGTTCACACACACTTTGCCTCATGGTATTGACTTCAATTTCTCACAATGCAACAGCTCCCCTCCCACTTCTTCCCCATAGTTACCTCTTCCCTGTGTCCTTCCCACCATGCACTCCTGCCCCCAGAGCTGTCTCCCTGTGCATACACAGCCCTTCTTTCTTCCATGATTGTTATCTCCAAGGAGTGTAGCTACCTATGTACATGTTTAGCTCATGTGCCTGTCTTTTGTTTGTCACCCTTGTTTTTATCCTTGGCTTGTGACATAAACCCAGGGAGTTAGAGGCCTCTCTAGTTCTCCCCTCTCCTTATTTATTTCTTAATTCAGGGTTAAGCTTCTCCCATCACCACCTTTGCCCGTAAAGGATGTGGAAGGTACAATCTGACCTTTCTCAGGCTGGGATGGGGCACCCTTGAGAGCTGGGTTGGTTGGAGGCCCACACTGAGCACTGCCCCCACCGTCTGCCTGTTCCCAGCCTCTGTCCTGCCCTGCCCTGCAGGCTCTGTATCCGAGAAGAATGATCACATTAAGACTACCAGGGCCAAGTCTTCTCCCATAGGGCAGAGAACCAGGAAGGAAAACAGAGCACCCAGATGCCTGGTCCTCACATCTGCCTTGGATCTGGGTGGGGAGGGAGAGGGGGCACAGGCTGGGGTCAGTTTCCAAGCAGAAGCCTCGTCTCTCTGACCTCAAACCGCGTCTGTGCCTCTATAGCTTCTCTTTCCCAGTGGGATCCCTGAAATCTCCGGACTCCCCACTTCTACCTCCCCCATGTTGTTGTTGTTAGTTGCTGTCATGTCAATGCCAACTCACAGTGACCCCATGTGTGCAGAGTAGAAATGCACACCACAGGGTTCTCAAGGCTGTGGCCTTTCAGAGGCAGATGCCAGGCTTTACTTCTGAGGCATCGCTGGATGGATGTGAACCACCAACCTTCCAGTTAGTAGTCCAGGGCTTTACCTAGCCTCTAGTTAAGAAAAAGCACTCAACAGCCTGGCTGTCCCTCTTCTGAGCCTTTGCCTAGTGGTTCACTTGACTTGGAAGAGTCTCTCCCTCTGTGCCCACCTCCATCCAAGCTGGCCTACTCCTGCCTGGCCTTGTTGAGTATAGGAAGTCTTTCCTCATCACTAGTAGAGTTTGCTAACAACTAATCTGTCTCCTCTACCATAATCTAAGCTCCAAGAAAGAAGGTCTTCATCTTGCCTGGGTCTTGCTGTGCCCTCACGCCAAGTGCAGTGCCTGGCTCATGTGATAAGTGCTCAGTTAACCACAATTTCACCACCCATCTGTCAGTTGTTGTACTCTGGTGGCTTGTGTGTTGCTGTGAGGCTGGAAGCTATGCCACCAGTATTTCAGATGCCAGCAGGGTCACCCACCGTGGACAGGTTTCAGCAGAGCTTCCCAAGTAAGACAGTCTAAGAAGAAAGACCTGGCAATCTTCTCCCCCCAGTTAGCCAATGAAAACCTTATGGATTGCAACAGGACATTATCAGACTCCTATGTTTGGGGCATGTTATCAGGAGGAGTCATTGGTGGAGGAAGGCATCATAGTGGGTGCAGTGGAGACACCATGAGGTTGAAGGACCCCCTCAGTGAGATGGATTAGCACAGTAGCCACAGTGATGGGCTTGAACATGTTGGCGATCATGAGGATGACACAGGACCAGACAATGTTTTGTTCTGTTGTATATAGGTTGCTATGAGTTGAAGGTGACTTGCCGGCAGCTATTTATCTATCCATCCAAAAAAAAAAAAAAGCAAAAAACTCACTGCTGTTGAGTCAATTGCAACTCATAGCGACCCCTCCTTGGGTTTCTCTAAGGAAGTTGATTGCCCAATCTTTCTTCTGAGGAGTGGCTGGTGGGATTGAACCACTAGCCTTCTGGTTATCAGTCAAATGACTAAGGTACTACGCCACCAGAGCTCCCATCTATCCATCCGTCTAACCTTAATTGAACAAATGGATGAGAGAGAAAGTTATCTGGGTAGGGCAAAGCAAAGGAGACTTGAAATCAGGAGCTCCTGAGCTGGGCATAACAAGGATGGGAGTTTCCCATAAAGCATTTGATAGAGGTCCCAATTAGCATCTTCCTAGAAGGGAACTCATCCTCCCTCCCAGTTCGGAGCCTTTGACCCTGAATAGTTGGCTCCTCCCAGACCCACGGATGAAGTCCTGTTGCTCCATCATCCACCTCCATCTCCTAGGACCTGAAGTCTCACGCTGCCCCACTTTGCATTCGTCTCACTTGTCTTTAGAGTCACCAAATCATCCCCTTGTATCTTGTGTTTTGCTTTCCAAAGAGGAGCCACTTGTATCCCCCATATTCCTTCAGGGTCACATTGGCTCTGAGGGGCTTTGTAGCACAGTAGCTCAGACCTCAAGACTGATGGCCTCAGTTTGAATGCCAGCTGTCCTATTAACAAACCTGTGATTCTAAGCAAGTTATTTCACATTTCTGTGCCTGTTTCCTCATCTTCAAGATGAGCCTACTAAGAATATCTATCATTGGGGTGATTAGAGAATTAAATGTGTCTATGTATGTGGTAGCCAGCCTCCAGCATGGCTACCAACTAAACTCTTTTCCTGGTTGGTGTTCACACTGTTGTAGAGACTCATTCCCTAGTGAATAAGGTTGATGAGTATAATAAATAGAATATTAAAATAATGATGATGTATGACTTCTGAACCAGGACCTAAAAGACAGTGTGGCTTTTGCCTTACTTTTGGATTATTCCCTCTGGAGAAACCCAGGCCTCATATGAGGACACACAAACAGCCCTATGGAGAGTCCACATGATGAGGAAGGGAGGCCTCCTGCCGACAGTGAACCAACTTGGCAGATATGTGAGTGAGCCCCTCAGAAGTGGCTTCTCCAGCCCGTTGAGCCTTAAATTTCTACAGCCCAGGCCAACATCTTCACAGTAACCTGTGGAGAGGCTCTGAGTTAGAACTACATAGTTAAACTGCTCCCAAATTTCTAATCCACAGAAAGTGTGAAATAATAAATGTGTATTGTTTTAAGCCACTCAGTTTTAGAATAATTTGCTATACAGTTACAAATAATTAAACATAGTTAGCCTCCGTACAAGCAGTGGTGTCCCTAGGGAGGTGAGGGGTATGGACCACAACCCTTGACACTGTCAGAGGAAGTGGTAACAAAGTGACCCCAGGGTCCATGGTGGTGGCAGTAGGCAGGCTGGTAACATTGGGAGAGGGGCTGCCAAGGCAATAGCATCACCGGGTTGGTATCACCCATCACCCAGTGTGGTGACTTGTCACTCCTCCCTCCCCTTGTCACCTGTCAGTCAGGGTAGGAGTGGGCACCCTGGCTGCCATTGAGCAGAAAGAGGGGACCCTGCTTTGGCCAGAGGAGGAGGTGCTGGGAGCTGCAGGGTGTGGCTCGGAGGGGCAGAGCCTCGAGGCATGGCATTAGGCCCTGCATAGGGGTGGTGGGTGGGGGTTAACAGAGTCGGGGTGAGGGTTAGCTGCTTTGGAGGTGGGAAGGGGCCGGGTTGCTCTATCCTTGGGGTGGGGTATTTGCCAGCTGGTCTTCCCACAAGGAGGGGTTGGCTTGTCACCATGAGTTACCGCACTGGGTGACAGCAACCCTGGTGACACCACTGCATACAAGGTCGCTTCATTAACTGTATTTTGCAGGTGGGAGAACTAAGGCTTAGGTTGGTCAAGTGAGTTTCTAGGAAATGGTAGGGCAAGCCATGTCATGAACCCAGGGCCTTCAGTGCCAAGTCCTGAGCTCCCTTGTCTGCCCCACTGTTCCAGTTATCTATTGTTGAGTAATAATGGTGTTGATAGTTGCCATCAACAGAGTTGGCTCTGACTCATGGCAGCCTTATGTAGAACAGAATGAAACACTGCCTGGTGCTGCAACATCTTCATGATCACTGGCACGTTTGAGTTCATTGTTGTGGCTGTTGTGTTAGCCTGTCTCATTGAGGGGTTCCCTCCTTTTCACTGACCCTTTACTTTACCAGAGGCACAGGCTAAGGCCCATCCACATGAAGATGCCTCTTTGCTGTCATCATGAACCACATGTAATCAAGCAGTAACAGAGCGCACATTTAACAAAAGACGCCGTCCGTCTCCAAGGGAGAAGTGTCTTTCTAGTGAGTGGTCTTTCCTGATGATGTGTCCAAGTGAGTGAGTGTGGTGCAGTGAGTTACTTGGTATGGCTTCTCCAGCCAATCTTTGTGACTCCCACCAGATTACTGGGTAGGACCATACAAATACAGTATGTGGAACTCTAATGTTCCATATACTGTAGAAGATTGGTTAGTTTTTCTCTCCTGCTGGCCTTAAAATGAGCCCTTCTAGAAGCAAAAATAGGAGCTCTGGTGGCATAGTGCCTAAGGCATTTGACTGCTAACCAGAAGGCTGGTGGTTCAAACCCACCAGCTACTCCTCGGAAGGAAGGTTGGGCAATCTACTTCCATAGTGATACCAGCTCAGAAACCCAAGGAGGGGTCGCTATGAGTCAGGGCGACTCGACGGCACTGAGTTTGGTTTGGTTTGGTTTTAGAGGCAGATGGTTATCTCACTGCCATCAGGAGAATAACTGGAGGAAGAGGAGAGCACATCTTTAGACCTCCTTGGCAGAGATGCCTGGCAGACAGACGGTAGCCATGGAACCAAGAGGTATGAGACAGAGCTGTGGGCTTTCCAGTCCACGGAGCCAGAAAGCTGAGTGCCTTTGGGCAGGAGTCTTGCTGGTGGAGTGGGGTGCACTTAGGTGTACCTATTGGCAGAGGTAAAAGAGCTTTGTAACACTTGCCCAAGCAGGGCAGAGGCCAGGCTGAGAGGCCAAGGGCCAGAGAAAGGTGCCTGAGGGCATAGCAGAGGGGAGACTGTCTTGATCAAAGAACCATAACCTGAGCGTGTTCCTGAACCTGAGTTGCAGCCTGTTACTTCCCCAATAAACCAATAGTTGTGTCTGTGAGGTCTGTGTGGCTATTGCAACAAATTATCGAACCCAGCAGAGAAGTAGTTAGTGCCACGGAAGGGAGAGTTGGTGGCAGAATTGGTAAAAGGCTGAGGGTAGTGGTCTGTCTGGCCTACTAGGGACAATCCTTGGCTGTTGGTGGTGATTCTGTTTCCTCCTTTGAGGCTGGGGGATGTCAGAAGATGCCGCTCCCGTCCGTTTTTGGAGTGAGCCAGTTTTGCCAACCTCACTTCTAAGGAACATTCTAGTTAAATTACTTCTAAGACTGATACGTTTGTTCTTCCGGTAATCCAGAGTATAGTTAATATCCTTTGCCAACACCACCATTCAAATGCACCGATTCTTCTTCTATCTTCCTTTTTCAGTGTCCAGCTTTTACATGCGTATGAGGAGATGGAAAAGGCCATGGCTTAGGTCAGGCACCCTTAGTCATTCAAGGGACAATTTTTCTTAAAATGATCTTTGGCATAAAACCACCTTTTTATTATGGTCCTGGACTCTGTGGGTTAGAAATTCAGACAGGACACCATGGGGAGGCTTGTTCTCTGCTTCACTATGTGTGGGGTCTTAGGCAGAAATAGATACCAGCTCGGGGCTGGTATCACTCACATGACTGGCAGGAGATGCTGGCTTTTGGCTGGAATCTCTCCATGTGAACTCTGCATGTAACCTAGGCATTCTCACAACACGGTGACTGGGAATCAAGACTGAGTGTCCCAAGAAGCAGAAAGTGTAAGCATCTAGTTTCTTAAGTCCTGGGCCCAGAAAATGGCACAGTCACTTCAGCCATTTCGACTGGCCAATCAGTCACAGAGCCTAGATTCAAGGCAAGGGGGGACATAGGCCCTATCTCTCCAAGGGATGAGTGTCAAAAAATTTTGGGGACCATTTTTTAAAAATACCATACCACAGCAGCTCCTTGTTGAGTGCAGAGGACATGGAACTGGACATAAGGGTTCAGAAAACCCTGTCTTGCCCTGGCAGACCCCACCTGGGGTGTTTGGCCTGATGCAGAGAAAAGAACCGCAAACTACATCCGGCCCCTACCACGTGCTCATGAAGGGCTTACAGGGGGAAAGCACATCATAAGTGTTCAGGGAAGGGAGTGGCACTAGCAGGGCTGCTCCCAAATGTCCACTACGTGCCAGGCGCTGGGGAAACGAATATAGGAAACCACAGACCAGCCCTTGGGAAGTGCATGGTCTTGAGAGAAGATATGCAAAGAAACACCATCACCTGATGTAACAGATGTCCAAGTTGAGAGATACTCAGAAATAGGATCCTCTGCCTCAGGGGCTCAGAGAAGGCTTCTCAGAAGAGATGTTGTCTGAACCAAGGGAGAAGGGCATCCTAAGTGGAGGGACAAGCCTGGGCAAGGGCAAGAAGGCATGAGAAAGCAGCAAATGTCTGGGTATCTACAGGTGATTCAGTGTGGCTATAGGGGGTGGGGTAAGGTGGGCAGAGCTGAGAGACAAGGCTCCAAGGACAAGTGGGGCCAGATCCCAAGAGGCATTGCAAGGTAGGTGACAAGCCTTGATTCCAGATGAGAAGTGGGCACGTGGGCACATGAGGAAGAACAGGCAAGGGCATTGTCTATGACCCAGGCCTGCACAGTTGTGTTGTTGGTGCTGCCTTTGAGCCTGAGAGAGATCTTGGGAGGGCAGAGGAGGGTGGTAAGTTTGGGACAGGTGGAGTCTGAAGTGCCTGTTGGACATTCAAATGTAAATTCTACTTAGATCTGGGTTTGGGGTGATCTGGCCTGAGGATCAGATGAGTACAGCAGGAGTACTGATGGAGAGCCTAGGATGTTAGGTTAAAGAGCCAGGTCTAGATTCCATGGGCGAGGAGGATCTTGGGAAGGTTTTTAAGCAACAAGATAATGGTTAATACTTAATGAGTGCCCATTATATGCTGGGCAATGTCCCAAGCATTTAATATTAACTTATCTGAACTTCACAACAGTCCTGTGAGGGAAGTATGACTGCATTAGTCTCATAAAAGGTGTTGTCAATTGTAATGCATACCATTATTTCATATATCACTAAGGGGAAAAAATGCCACAAATTAAACCATGACATGCCTTTGATTATAATATGCCTTCTGACTTCAGACATGTTCAAAAGTAAAAAAAAAAGAAATACAAAGGTCAATGAAATACATTATTCTCTGCATTTTACAGATGAAGAAACTGAGGCAAAGAGAGATTAAATTGTCTAAGGCCGGATGAGAGACAGAGCCAGAATTTGAAGTCAGGCAGCCTAACTCCAGAGCTCAAGCTGTTAACCATCATTGGATGCTACACCGGAGTTTATGAGCAGAAGGGAGTTTTAGAGAGACCAGAGTGACCACTGGGGTTGAAATGGGAACAGGTAGACTCAGATGGGACATCTGGGATAGTAGGGACCAATGTGAGAAGGTTCTAAAGTGGGCAAGGGGTGGGGACAAATAGGATAGAGGGATTTCAAGAGTGAATAGGACTTGCTGACCCACTGAACGGTGGGTGGGAAAAACAAGGACAATTCCAAAATGACGCACCTGGGAAGTACATCATGTGAGGGTACAGGCACTAGCGCTGTCCCAGGGAGAGCTGTGGTGTAGAGTGTCACTCAGCCTGGGCACTGTAGTGTCAGTCTGCACCAGGTGGCATTCACTAAGTATTTACTGAATGAATAAACGAGTTGCTATATGATCCTGGGTCAGTCAATATGGATTACACCTCAACTTACTACAAAACTCCTCACAACTGGACCATTAAGCAACATCTTGATGAATGGAGAAAAGACTGAAGTTATTAAGGATTTCATTTTACTTGGATCCACAATCAACACTCATGGAAACAGCTGTCAAGAAATCAGATGCTGGCAAAAGCTGTTGTAAAGTGTTAAAAAGCAAAGGTGTCACTTTGAGGACTAAGGTGGGCTTGACTCAAGCCATGATATTTTCCACTCACCTCATATACACACAAAAGCTGGGGAATGAATAAGGAAGACTGCAGAAGAATTGATGCATTTGAATTATGAAGTTGGTGAAGAATACTGAATGTACCATGGACTGCCAGCAGAATGAACAAATCTGTCTTGGAAAGGTCAGTCAGAATGCTCCTAAAAAGCAAGAGTGGTGAGACGTCACCTCATGAACTTTGCACATGTTATCAGGAGGGACCGTTTTCTGGAGGATATCATGCTTGGTAAAGTAAAGCGTCAGCGAAAAAGAGGAAGACCCCCAAAGACATGGATTGATACGGTAACTGCAACAACGACACAAGCATAGCAAGTGAGGATGGTTCAGGATCAGGTGGTATTTTATTCTGTTGTACGGAGTCGACTCCACAGCACCCAACAACAACAGTATGATCTTGGGGAAGCCATTGCTCTCTGGGCCTCATTTATTTTTCATGTGTAAAATGAAAGGACTGAACTAGAATGAAAACAAGATGGGAGGAACTCTGTTTGAAGGGATGAGGTCCCTCTCCCCATCCCCAGAGTCTGTATGGGTACCCCTAGATCCGTGGTGCTAACCCTGACTGTAGGTTAGACTACTCCAGGCTCCACTGTTGACTGCTGAATTCAGAATCTCTGGAGGTAGGGCCCAGGATGGCTAGTTTACAAAGCTGCCCAGGTGATTCCAATGTGCAGCTAGTGCAGGGGTCCTGCTCCGCATCCTCTAGGTACCCAGTTTGAAATCCAGTGGGCGAGGTGTGACCTAGGGTCCTCTCTGTCCTAGGCCCTTGGACTGACACTTGTGAGTGACGATAGGCCTCTCTTTTTCATTTCCATCTCTCAGCACTCAACCAAAACTTTGTGACAGGCAGGGGTCCAAACACCAGGGTTTCTCAATTTAGGCATTATTGACATTTTAGGAGCTCTGGTAGCATAGTGCCTAAGGCACTTGACTGCTAACCAGAAGGCTGGCAGTTCAAACCCACCAGCCATTCCTCGGAAGGAAGATGGGGCCATCTAAGAGATGCTGCCTCGGAAACCCAAAGAGGGGTCGCTATGACTTGGGTCCGACTCGACGGCACATAACAACAACAACATTGACATTTTAGACAGGAGAATCCTTTGTTGTTTATGGGTTTTGGAGGTGGTGGTGGCGGCGTGGGGGCTGTCCTGTGAATTGTAGGATGTTTACCAGCATCCTTGGCTTCTTATCCAATAGATACCAGCAGCACAACCCAAGCTGAAAAGAAAATTAAAAATATCTTTTGATATTGCCAATTGTCCCCAGGGGTGCACAGTCACCCCCAGTTGAGAACCACTGTGCTGTGAGAGTCTCTGTCCCCCTCTGCCCACTGGGGTTGCAGACAGAGGCCAGGCAGGTGGAGGCCATCCACAGAGGGTTTAGTTGGGCTTGGCAAGCAGGGAGCCCTCCCAGGAGGCCAGGGCCTCACAAAAATAATACAATGGCGGGAGAACACGCCAGAAGACTGACTGATGTGGCCTCAATCCAGAGAGGGAATTCTCCAGAACACTCCTTCCCGGATTCCCAGTCATAGGAAGGAGCAGACAGCCTTCGTTTTCTGGAAACAGGCAGAGGAGGGTGTGGGAGTGGTGTTTTTTGTGGAAGAGATTCTTTCCTTGGTAGATATTTTCCTGGCATTGTCCGCTACCCGTGTCTGATTGGTGGAGGGCTGGAGGGGCGGGACTTTCCAGCGTGGGTGCCCGGGTCCCTGGAGGCCATCTGACGTTGGGATTATTGAGATGTCTGAATTTTGAGGGCTGAGAATAAGTGGAAAACGGAATCTTTGGGGCTGTGACTAAGGGGTTGGTTGGGTGCTCCCCAAGGGATGAGAAAGTTGTAGGCACGCACCCCTAGAGCTGGTTGGGAGGCTGTCAGCATCTTCACAAGTCGCTCTTTGCCTGAAGGTGGCGGGACCTGAGGGATAATGGTAGCCTAAGAGAGTAAGTTTGGTGGTGCAGTGCCTAAGGCATTTGACTGCTAACCAGAAGTTCTTCGGTTCAAACCCACCAGCCACTCCACAGAAGGAAGACGGCGTAATCTACTTCCTTAAAGATTTACCGCTTCAGAAACCCAGTGGGGGTCGCTCTGAGTCGGACCTGACTCGATGGCAGTGGGTTTGGTTTGATTTCTTTTTAGGAGAGTAAAGGAAAGGGGTTTGGGAAGGAGGCAGGGTGGGTGAGTGGGAGGACTAGAAAGGACAAGAGGTAACAAGAGAGGTGGGAGGCAGCGAGGATCCTGTCCGTAACCCTCAACTCACTCCACCACGAGGCTCCCAACACTGAGAAGCAGGACAGCAACAAAGACAGAGAAGAGCAGAATTCGGGCTTCCCAAAGATCGTGACTTCCTGCAGGGAACCCCGGAGGCGTGAGCAAACCTGGGGCCACACCTGCCCCGCCTAAGGGAGCCTGAGGGTTCAGGGATCTGGGCAGGCCAGGCAGGGGCGGGGACTAGGAACCTGGAAAGCAACGCTTTCGAGGCCAACAGTGCACGTCCACGCCTTCACAGGTGGAGCAGTTGTAGAGGGTGGTGCTGCCCCCTGCAGGAGACAGCCGGATCCCGAGCTGGGGAGGCGGAGCCCCAGCCGCCATCCTTTCAGACCACCCACCCTGCAGCCCTCGGCTTGCCAGGCTCAGAGGCCCCTTGTCCTTGCCACCCCTTTTCTACTCACGGCAGGCAGGAGCACAGAGAGCTGAAATGAGAGACAAGGAAAGGGTGGGCGTGGGTGAGCCACTCAGCCACACACCCCTTTACCCAAGGTCCCATGCACCCCTTGACCCCCTCACTACATCATTACCTTCCCTGGTGTACTCCGGGATCTTGGTATTGTAAAGCCATTCCCAGTATAAAGGAAGTGAGGAGAAAGACCCTTTGATCTCTGGGGAAGCAGAGAGCAGCCATATTGCCCTGGGCTCCACCACAGGGCCTATTCACCTCTCTCCTCTCCCCTATCACCTCCTTGGTGACACCCTCCTGGCTCCACCTGCCCTCTCTGCTTCCCAAGCCCCTCCCTCCCCTTTGAGGTCCTCCCAAGTCCCTAGGTGCGACCTTCCCCCTTGATCTCTCTCACCCATGACCCTCAGGACTCTGTGAGTCTTCTCTGTAATTTTGTTCATGGACATCTCATCTGTGGAGATGGGCAAGGACCAGACATTTCCTCACTAGCCCAGAAAGAGGCAGCTGGTCTACTGGGGTTCCTGAAAGCTCTCCCACAGGGAGATGGCTGTGTCCAGAGATGGCTGTGGACTGGCGTGAGGGCTGTAGGGGGCAGCTGGGCAGCCACAGTACGGGGTGACTGTTGCTGGGCCTGTCCCTGGGTCTTACCTAAGGCAAAGGCCGAGAAGTCTCTGGAGGCCTCACACGCCTCCCACCGGACTTCTATTTGGCTGCAGAGGTGATCCAGGCGGCCCAACAAGTCATGGCCTGGGAGGCGGCAGAAGATACAGGCTTGGGCGCCTGCCAGGAAAACTGTGCCTAGTACCAGCATCCACATGAGGCCTGTCTGAGGGCTGGCCCCTGGGCTGGGAAGGTCTCAGAATGCTCAGTGACCCTGACTCCAGCTCTTTGCCTGGAAGTTCTAGAGTGTTCCAGAATAGTGCTGCCATCCCAACCCCGACTGGAGGAAAATTGGGCCCAAGGAGGCCAGAAGACATCTCTAGAGGGAGACGGGTGCAGAGAGCGAGACACGTTAGAAGGAAGACACCACTCACAACCTGGCTCTCAGTAGACTTTTTTAAGTTTGCGGTTTCAAAGTAATTTTATTTTTCTTCTTGTAAGTCATGACCAATGATAATAAGTGACTCCCCCACGAAGAAGTTGTACGTGAGCGTCCCATCCCCTCAGGGACTTAGAAATCCCATCCCTTCCCATGTCCTCCCCCACTCTCCAAACTCTTCTGTTCATCTCTCTCTGCCCTGGACAGCCTTGGGCCTTCCCCAGCTATCTCCTAGCAACAGGCCCATGGTTGCCCCAGCAACCAAGAGTTCCATACAGGCTTCAGAGGCCCGGCTAAGCCTAGTGACTTCACTTCTCACCAGGAAGATCTTAGTGACTAAAACCCCAACAGACCACTCTCTGCCTACATGATGATGTGTGAGCGTGTATATACACACACACACCCTGTGATTAAACTAATTCTCAGTCTACTCACACATACTACAGACACACCCTGTGCCAAAACAGTTGCTGGGCAAACCCGAACAGGCCTAGACCTGCAGAAAGTACAGGAGGACTAGCACACAGACATCAAAGACAGGAACACAGACAGGGACCCAGAGCGGCAGGGACCACACGTCAGTCAGACACACTGGTCGACTCTCATATACACACCCCCAATTCCCATGAGAGAATTGAGGCCAGGACCCAAGAAGATGCCACCCTCCTACCCTGACTAGCCCCACACTTAATATGGAATCCTTTAAAGTATTACTTGGATCTCTAAAGGAGTGCTCCAGCCCCATAGCTAATGGGTCTTCTCCTAGCTCCCTTACGCCAACCAGGGGTAGAATTAGTAGCCTTTCTGTTTCCTTCTGTAGGTGGCTTGGGACACAGCAAAGAACACCCCCTTCCCACTTTACAGAGTTTTCTGGCTTCTCATTGGTCGGGCCAGCCCATGCCACCAGCTTCAGGAGAAGCCACAGTCTTCTGTCAGGAGACTACATTAGGACACTCTAAAGACCCCCTTCCTAAGACCTCAGTGTCCCTCCAGGGTTCAGCTAGGTTCCGCATAGCCTGGGCAGGGAGGTGTTCCCTACTTTTGCAGACCCTGAACACCGAGCTCCAGTGAAGGAGATGCTGGGGGTCCCCAGCCTCCGACAAAAAGAAGTCACAGGAACCTTCCCTGCACCGCTCCAGACGCTCTGGACCACGACGTTTGAGCCCTCAAATGGGCTCAGGTTCGAAAAGTCCTGCCCACATCTGGGCTCCAGGCAAGTGTAGTGGGACTCCTGACTCTCACAGCTTCCCAGGAAGAGCTAGGAAAAGGCTTCAGGGAGCCCCACCCCTCAGCTGCCCCATTCCTTCTCCCCCCCCCCCCCCAACAATGAAGCTGAGGACAGTATCCTCAGTGCCGGACAAAGCGCAGAGATCGTGAGTTAAGTAGGTCCTCGGGGTCAGGGAAGACAGAGTCCAGGCGGAAGCTGTGCTCCAGGGCCACCCGAAGGACCTCCTCCAGAAAGCCCGGTGTGCCCACTACCTCCCGCCGCTCTCCTGGCCCCCCAGCCCACAGCGGTTGCAGCCCTAGTCTCCCATACTCCACCTCAGGGAGTTCCACAGGGCGGGGGGCCCACTCCAAGCGAAAGTGTGGACCCCCCTCTGCTCTGTCCCCATTGGCCACACCAAATCGGGCCCGCATGGCGCCCAGACATTCTGGGTCAGTGCAGAAGAGGTTGGCACGGAAGGTGTCCACTTGGACGGAGCTCAGCTCATAGTGGTGAGGGCCCCGGCGAGCAGAGAAGTGCACCAGGCGGGGGCTGGTGTCCACATCTGCGTGGAGCAGGGCAGCTGTGGGTGCTGTAGCCACCCGAGACGACTCCAGTTCCCGCAGGGCGTCCAGGAGTGGCCGGATCTGGTAGAAGTCAGCCTCTGCTCTAAGAAGCGCCGTCTCCCCGTACCCACGGGGCAGGTCCAGGCGGCCCAGCCGCAGGAAATTGAGGATATGGCGGAAGGCCTTACCATCTCGGTCGATGAAGTAGTGGCCACCTCCCTGTGGGTTGAGGTTGGGGGTCATGGATGTGCCAGCTCTAAACATGGCCCCCAGCATGGAGTCTGGGAAGCGGGTCAGGGTCTCCAAAGTAGTGGAATATAGCGTGCCCCCCACATTCAGGGTCACGGGGCCCCCAAAGGAGGGGGGCGAAGTGGGCACAGGAGGAGGGGAAATTTTGGGGGGTAGGGGAGACACTGAAGGAGAAGAAAAGGGAGAACTTCCTGGATGTGTGAAGAATTGCGTTTTAACGTTCAGACTCGCTGGACTGGAGGCACAGGCGCTTGGACTACAGGCAGCAAGGTTCGGGGCTCACCCCAGCTACCTGTTGAGGGGGAGGGGTTTCAGGGCCCGGAAACTTCCTCAAGGTTTATAGAGCAGATGAACGGAGGAAAGCCAGAGGGGAAGGGAGCTTTCAGTCCAGTTCTGGGCGATGGGCGATTCCTTTTTGTGGTCTTTCAGGCAGTGGGTTTCCGGAATCCAACCAGCAGGTGACGGTGGCGAGCACAGGGCTGACTCTTGGAAGGACCCTGCTTCTGAGTTCCAGAGCAGACCGCTGTCGCCGTGGGAGAGTCCACGCAGGGCTCCGGGGGCCGGTCAGAGGCCCGGCCTGGGCTCCGGGCGCGGGTCCCAGGGGACAGAAGCAGGGCTGATGAGAACGGATGGCGGAGCCGCGCCTTCGGCGGCTGGGGGACGACGATGTACTCAGCTTCAGCTGGAGAGTCCGTGGGCCTGATGGAAGCAGCCGGGAATCTCGGCACCCAGATTCTGCAGCCTTCCCCGGCTCAAGCCGCGGTCGCTGAGGTCCTCTCTGCCCCCAGGAAGTGGCCTAAGGGCAGCGGCCAGGGCCCTTTAAGGGACAGCCCCGCCCCTTGACGCCCCGCCCCCCGCCCCCGCGAGGCCCGCAAGCCTCGGGTGGAGGTGGGAGCGGGGACTCGCCGACCGGACGGACGGGGCGGACGGGCTGGACAGGCGGGCGCTAGTGAGGGTGGGGTCTCGGCCTGTGACTCAAGCGCGTCGTCCGGATGTGGCCGCGACGGCCCTGCCGGCCCCCGGGTATGCAAGACCTCACGTCTGCAACTTGGCAGGGTCTCGAACCGTTCACTACGAGTAAAGGCGGCGCAGCTGCGCACGTGGGGAGTTCCCGAGGGGGCGGGTGCTGAGCTGCAGCATTCCGGGGATGTCTCTGGGCCGGGGCGGCCGGAGCGCGCTCGCCCCATCCGGTACCACTGCAGCTTGCCCTGCGGGAAGGCCGTCCCCCGCCCTACCTCCCTCCAGCCTGACGAGTCTGGCCACGTCGCCTGAGCCGGACAGCCCCGCCCCACAGCCGCTTGCGCTGGGCCCGGCCGAAGCTTCCACTTCCCTCCCCTTGGACCTCTTCGTGTGGCTCAAGCTTGCAAACTACCATCCTCTCCTGAACCCCAGGGGCCGCAGTACCCAACAGCTCGCTGGACCGGAGGTGGCGCCCAGTAAATGAATTATGAAGGAAAGAGCAAAGCACAGAGGCTTTAATGGTGATGAGGCCGGCGGTGGGGAAAGGCCTGGAGGTGCGGGGGCCCCGCAGGACTGGGATCAAAGCGTGTGAAGGTCATAACTACGCCTCCTCAGCTTCTCTGGGTCATCTGATGCCATGAGAGAGAAGTCGCGGAAGATGTCGAGATACGTCTCATCTCCTGAGGGCGAAAGGAGGAAGGGCTGGGGCGGCGGACAGCTGGGCCAAAACGGTGGAAGGGGATGACAGAGACAGCTGGGCCTGGTCGGTACAAGCACGCCCTTCGACCGTGGATGGAGGGAACTGCGCCTGGGCGCAGCACCTCTGCCTGTTCTTTACTCTAGCTCGGGGGCCTGTCACGTCGGACGCAGCCAATCCGTATTTGTTGAACACATTAATGCAGACAGGCCGCTAGGGGTCAGGAAAACCAGACTTCCGGCGTTGGGCCTGGGGGTGGATACTTTACCTGCCTGGCCCTGGGCGGCTTCGGCCTCCCTCATCTTTGCCAGTCGAAGCCTGAAGAGAAGGGAATTAAAGAATGAATGACACTCCCCTCGCCTCGCCCCCCTGCCCCCGCCACTATCCCTTCATTTAGTTGGGTTGCGCTTGATTCAGACGTTTCCCCAGAATCCAGTACTTAAAAGATGTCTGACAACAATGTTGATGCATGAGTGATGCCTCTGACTTAGGATGAGCTCACCATCCTCGGACCCTGTCCCGCCTTCCAGCTACATGTCCCAATACACATACTTTCTCGCCTGGAAAGTCTCGCACGACCCGGGGACTCCCGGGTCCCTACGTTAACCCCGCCCCACATGGGCCGTCTAAGCGCTAGCCCCGCCCCTCCAGGCATTCTCACAGCGTGACGATATCAGCATTGGCTGTTTCCATGGCGATGGTCAAAGGGTCCCTGCCTTCAGAATCTTGAGCCCCTAGATCTGCGCCCCGTTTCAGGAACAAGCAGGCGAGCCTGAAGAGGACAGCCAGACTCAGCCGGGCGTTCACCTCCGGAGCCTTCCTCCCTGAGTCTGTCGTCCCTGCAGTCCCTACCCCGTGTGGCCAAGAATTGTTGCGTGGTGGAGCGGGCCCCGGCCCGCACTGTCGGCTTGGTTCACGTTCGCTCCGTTCTGGAGGAGAAACTCACAGGCCAGAAGAGAATTCTGCATCAAGGAGTCCAGAAAGGAGAGACAGGGTGACATGTTTAGAAGCAGATTTAAAGATGTTGTCGGGTGGGCTCAGTCAGTGCAGAGGGTGGGGTGAGGATCAGGAGTGTAGGGTACAGCTAAAATGTGTCAGGCTCTGCTGCAGGCAGCTCTTTATACCTATTCATACATTAAATTCACAGCACAACCTTATAAGGTGTGTGATCCCTGTTACAGAGAAGGGGACAGGCACAGATAGGTTAGTAACTTGTTCAAAGTCTCCTGTAAGTGGTGAGAGCCATGATTCAAATCCAGGTTGTCTGTCTCCAACTTATGCACTATTAGCAACCAGCTGATGCTCCTTACCACTCTCTGTGGGGTGGGGGTCCCTGGGAGCAGGTGCAGGGTGAGGGATGAGTGTCCTAGGAAGCAGATGAAGAGCGAAGGGTGGGGTGAGGAGGTGGCAAGGCTCTCACAGCAGCTGTGGCTTGGATCAGTGGTGTGGCATTCTCTTGAGCCCCATTGACCCAGTTCACATCGGCTCCATGGGCAAGGGCATCAGCCATAGTGGGAAGGGATGGAGGATGTCCAGCGGCTCGAAACAGCAGGGCCCCAGGGTGCAAATTGCCCAGGTCATCAGAGGGAGGCTCTGTTAGAGGGATTTAGTTCTGTTAGGGCAGATCAGCCGTAAGTTAGGGAAGAAAACCTTCCACATAGCTCCCTGGTACTGAATGGAATCAAAATCAAAAATCAAACCCGTTGCCAGTGAGTTGATTCCAACTCATGGTGACCCCATGTGTCACAGAGTAGAACTGCTCTTTAAGGTTTTCTTGCTTGTAATCTTTATGGAGCAGATTGGCAGGCTTTTTTCCCATGGTGCTGTTGGGTGGGTTCGGGTTAGTAGTCGAGTACAAACCTAGATCACTTCTGACTTTTGGTGAGGCCTTCATGACACTGGAACCTGTGATAGGAGGTGGAGTTGAGTGGGCACATGTGTGTAGGGGTGTGTGTGTGTGTACGTGTGGGTGTGTGTAAGTCTGGGTGTTCATGTTTTGGGAAGGGGCTGCCAGGTGTGAAGGACAGACAGTTCATCCTGTCCAGCCCCTCAGACTGGCTGGGATGTCATGGGTGAACTACCACTCAGCCTTAGCTCTTAGCCTTCAACTCCCTCTGCTCCAGCTAGACTCGCACTCCCCTTCACTGGCCCTTGGAGACCCCAAGCTCATTCCCACTCCTGCCTTTTCTTAGGATGCTGACAACCCCTTACAGAGTTGTCCTTGTTTACTCCCAGCCCTGTGCTCCTTCCATTCTTAGTGCCACACATCCCCGTAACCACCTGAAACTCTTCCCTTGCAAAATCAGTGGTGGTGTTGTCTGGTCCCCAACATTCTCAAGGGGAAGCCTGGATCTCATGTGCTGGATACCACCCCAGGGCCTGGCGTGCGGCTCAGCACACAGCAGGCCCACCACAAATACCCAACTAACCCATGTACCTGGCTTGCGACTGAAGCTCCCTGCCGGGGGCCGGACGGAAGGCTTCGGGGGCACAGGAGGCTGCCCCCGGGGCGGGGCCCGGCCGCCTCTTCGCCCTCTCACTTCAGGAAGCTTGGTCAGGAACTTCTTCTCCACATATTTGGCATGAATCCAGGCCTCCTTCTCTTGCCTGGGAGAGGGGGAGGGGACAGTCTTCCCTTTTCCTGTCCCAGACCCTCCTCACACCATCACTCGGGCCCATGGATGGCAGCTCCCGACCCCTCCTGCCAGCCTCACCGGGAGCAGCTGGGCCCTGGCTTCTTCACTGCCATGGCGTCCACACGGGCCTCATAGATCTGGTTGATGACTACGTTTCCCAGCTCGCACATCAGCTTCAGGGTCCCAGGCAGACACACAGAGACAGGCAGGGGGGTGGTGAATGTCTGAGCCCTCAAGCCTCTTCATCCCTTGGTCACACACCGCCCCCCACCCCATTTTCACTATACCCCAAGTCACCTTCACTAGTTCCGGCTCCCATGAATCAAGGGTCAGAGACCGGACTTTGGAGAAATGGACACCAAGGCTCCTGGAGGGTCAGAGTGGGAATCAGGCCCTCTGTGGGGCAGCGGGGTGGGGAGGCTGCTGCTGCTTGTGAAAAGACTTGGCAGCAAAGTCCTGCCCAGGGGGGTGGTAGCTGGACCAGGCAGCGGCAGGGTGGCTGGAGCTGGGTAGCCTTGACCTGCTTCTGGAAGGATCCTGCCAGCTTCCTGTTCCCCTTTCTCCTGCACTTCATTTTAAGGCCCTCATCCTCTCCAGCTGCCTCCCTTCTCTCATGGCTTGTTGTTGTTGTTGTTGTTATGTGCCATCGAGTCGGCCCCGACTCATAGCGACCCCTCGTTGGGTTTCCGAGGCAGTATCACCACGGAAGTAGGATTGCCCAACCTTCCTTCCGAGGAGTGGCTGGTGGGTTTGAACCACCAGCTGTCTGGTTAGCAGGCAAGTGTCTTAGCCACTATGCTACCAGAGCTCCCCCTCTCTCATGGTATTAGGGTCTAAATCACTCTTTCATGCCATTCCCTTTCCTCCTTCCATCAAGCTAACTAGGAGGTGGTGACTTTATGGACTTGTGAAAGGCTCACAACCTCTTCTCTCTACTCTTCCACTCTGCTCCCCCATCTTCCTCCAACCAAGCTGAAACACTCAGGGGGGTTCCCCAACCCTGTCCCAGACCAACACACTGAGGGCCCACCTAGGTCCACCTTGTGTCCCACCAGGCTCAGCCCAAGCCTGGTGCCCAGTGACAGACTAGAATCTAAGAGAGGAGGGCAGGGCAAGCAGGAAGAGAAGAGGCCTGCATGATGGGCTCTATCTGGGAGGCCTGTACACAGCTGGAACGAGTGGGACCCACACTTGGGGCTTTTGGAAGGTGACCTGTGGATGCCAGAGCACTGAATGCACAGCGTGACCCCAAGGTTGATGCTGGCCCACTCCGGCGCTGGCTCCCGACAGTCGCAGCACTGGGCATTGCCATCCACACTCTGTACCTGGGCTGCCACGTGCCCGACTCCCCCAGGCTCCCTGCCCCTGGCCATTCCGCCACAGCCTAGGGTAGCAGCAGAGCCTATGGCCAGGTGTCCTGAGCCCTGGGGAAGGTAGGGGTAGAGAGGGTAGTCAGAAGGCCCTCAGCAAGGGGTGCCCCATCTGCTGGGGTAGACTGGTCCTGGACTCCCATGTGAAGGTACCTGGCCTGGAGCCCGAGGGCTGTCATCAAGGCGAGCCTGGCTGAAGGCAGTGGCGATGCTGCTTTGCACGGCACTGACCCACAGCTGCAGCAGGCGCTCCGAGTCAGCCTGGAGGAGGCAGGACCTGGGCCAGAGGGGTGAAGGAGATGGAGGAGGACAACTGAGGCCTGGGGAGCAAGGTGGCAGGGGGGGCAGGCTGCCATTCAGTCAACACTCAACTGGTATCAGTTGTATTGAAATATTTCTGCAATAATTGCTAACATCCTGCTAAATACCACCCATTACTCAGGATCCTCCTCCCCGACCACCCCCTAGGCTGAACCACAATCCACCCACCAAAGGGTTAATGCCTGGAGCTTCATGGAGCCCTACAAGACCCTGCTCCAGAGATGCCACTGTGATTAGCCCTGACTCTCAGGTTGGTAAATATTTGACCATCACCCCTGGGCCTGCACTCACTTGCTGGTGGACACCACCTCAAAGCAGAATCGCCTTTCTGAGTCAGGACAGAGCTTCACAGTACAGAGCCGAAGGTCATCCACCACCACAGTCACAGGGTCCTGGTAGGGGGAGGAAGTCAGGGAGAAGCCAGGTAGCCGGGGGCAGGCAAGGGCTGCATCCACCTGGGGCCCACAAGCCTACTCACCTTGTACTTCTTCTGATATACCAGCTGGTTGCTCTGAATAGTGAACCAGCGTCTAGAAGAGCAAAATAGAATTACAGACCTAGGGCATTTACATCAGGCAGATACACTCCTTAAACAAGCAATCATGGGAGAACAGAAGGGCAGTATTGACACAGGGAGATAGCTCAGGGGGCAGGAATGCATAGGAAAGAAGGACTCATGGAAGAGATAACTACAGGGAGGAAGTAGGAAGAGAGCTGTTGATACATTGTGGGGATTGCAGTCAATTGTCATGAAACAATGTGTATGAACTGCTGTATGGAAAATGAATATGCTCTGTAAACTTTCACCCAAATCACAATAAAAATTAAAAAAAAAAAAAGAAGAAGAAGAAGAATTATAGACCTAGACAGCATCAGGGTAAGGCTTAGGACAGGGACAGAAGAGAAGCTGTGCCCTTTGCCCAATAAGGCTCTTGTTGGGAGGAGAGACACTAGGGCTGAATGTCCCGAGATAATTTCAGATAAGGGTGGGCATCTAAGCGGGGGCTATTCACACCTTAGACAAATCAGGTTGACAGATTTATGAAATGAAGTAGAATGCTTTTTTCTAATGAAACAAGTTTGTTGCTTCTTCTTCTTCTTTTTTTTTTTTTTGATAAATGGATGTGTCTTGGGGAAGGAGCTTTATTCTCTAATTTGTAACAAGAGCCCACATGTGTTAGCAGTGGCCCTGAAGGGGGAAGAAGTCAAATCACAGCTTATCACCACTCTGCTCCAAACACTGCAGTGGGTCCCCAATTCCATCAGAGTGCAGCCCAAGCCCCTACAAAGGCCAACAAAACCCTACAGTGATCCACACCCTCGTTAACTCCTACATAAATATCTCCTACTATTTCCTTCTCCCTCACTCTGCCCCCAAGCTCTCTGTCTACACGCTCCTCCCCCCTTCACCCTTGCCACTGCAACTGGCAAACTCACTCAGTCCGTTGTTCCCTGAACACTCTCGGCATCTCAGGGCTTTGACACGGGCTGGCCCTCCCACCTGGAACATTCTTCCCCCACATAGCCTTCAAGTCTTTGCCCAGAAGTTACCTTTGCATGAGGTCTACACTGACTCCCTATTTAAAACTGCAATCCCTCCCAGGTTTTCGTATGCCCCTCATCTTACTTTTTTATCCCCCTCATGGCACTATTACCTTCTAACGTAACATATAATTTTTTTATTATTGTATCGATCATCTGTCTTTGCCGATGGAGTGTAAACTTTATGAAGACAGGGTTTCTGGCTGGTTCTCATTGCTGTGCTTCCAACATACTATAACCACTCAAACAAACAAAAAATTAATTTGACGAGTATGACTGATTGGGTATCCACTCATGGTGCAGTGGATTACTAACTAACTCACTGTCGTCGAGTCAGATCTGACTCATAGCGACCCCTCCTTGGGTTTCCGAGGCACTATCACTACGGAAGTAGATTGCCCAACCTTCCTTCCGAGGAGTGGTTGGTGGGTTTGAACCACCAGTCTTCTGGTTAGCAGTCAGGTGCCTTAGGCGCTATGCCACCAGAGCTCCTATTACTATTGGTAGGACCATGCTAAAAAGGTGTATGGAACTCCAATGTGGGGATTGGTTAGTTTTGTCATTCTGCTAGGCTTAAAATGAGCCTTTCTAGGGACAAAAAGGGGAATCTCATTGCCATCAAGGGAGAAGAGCCAGAGGTGGAGTGGAGCTTGTCCTTGGACCTGAGATCCTTGTGCTGGACCTCCTTGGCAGGTGACCAGCAGAGACGACCAGCAGAGATGACCAGCTGAAGAACCAAGAAGCATAAGACAGAGCAGCGGGCTTGCCAGCCCACGGAGCAAGGAAGCAGAGTGCCTTTGGGCAGGAGGCTTACTGGCAGAGTGGGGTGTAACTAGGTGAACCTATCGGCAGAGCTACAAGTGCTTTATAACACTTGCCCAAGCAGGGCAGAGGCCAGGCCAAGAGGCTGAGGGCCAGAGAGGCATGCCTGAGGGCATAGCAGAAGGGAGACTGTCCCGATCAAAGAACTGTATCCTGAGTGTGTTCCTGAGCCTGAATTTAACCTGTTACTTCCCTAATAAACCCCATAATCATGAGTATTGTCTGTGAGCACTATGTGGCCATTGCAATGAATTATAGAACCTAGCAGAGAAGTAGTGAGTGCCGTGGGAGGGACAGTTGGTGTCAGAGTTGGTAAAAAGGCTGGAAGGTAGCATGCTTGGCCTCATAGTAATGAGCCTTGGACTGCTGCTGCTGATTCTCATTCCCCTTTGTGAAGTTAGAGGATGTCAGAAGAAGCTGCCCCCGTGTCCTTTTGTGTACCACTCCTCACCTGCTCCACGTCTTAAATGCATTGCTGGCCCGTTTGAAGAGATGTCCTTCCATGACCAGGCCGCCAGGCCCCTCCCTTAGGCTTGGCTCTGGCTCTTCCCCACCCAGCTCCTGGGGAACAAGAAAGTCAGAGGGCAACGGGGCAGGCAGAGAACAAGGCTATGGGCCTGTCTGCACCCAGTTAGCGGTCTCAGCCCCTCACCTTCTGTTTCAGCAGCACATGCCTCTGCTCCATGTCCCTCTTCTCTCGTGCTGAATTCAAGACCAGCTGGTGCAACTGCACATAGGAGAGATACTTCAGATGCCCCCGGCCTCCCTTAACTAAGCCAGCAGGGTCATATCGGAGCCCCCTAGCCCCTCTACCTCCTGCTACCTGGCCACCCAGCTCCTTGCGATACTGGCCCAGCCGGCTCAGCTCCTCATGGCCCTGCTGGAAATGGACAGCCTGGGCCTCCACCAAGCGTAGCACCTGGGTGTGTGGGGGGGCAGGGTACAGCTGAAGAAAGATCCCTCTATCCCTTTTCCCCCAGCTCTGTTACAGACTCCTCCCCTCTTCACCCGTGTCACCACAACTTACAAACTCCATGATGTCAAACTTCCTCTTGTCCTCGATCACATTGATCTGAGGGCCCAAAAAGACCTCAGGTCAGTCTAGAAAACACAGCGACCCTTCACTATACACCAGGACTGCCTCAGCCTCTGATCTGACACCTAAAGCCCTGGTACCCAGGGAGGACAGGTTGAGGGCAGGCACCTACCTGCAGGGCATAATCCAATGCCCGTCCCTGGTACCCAGCTCGTGCAGTCCTTAGAGCAGCTCCTGCCTCTTCTGCCTCCTGTGCCCGGCGCCTGGGGACCTCTGCGTTGTGGGTAAGAGCAGCCTCCAGGCTCTCAGCCCCCCGCCAGAAATCCCGGCGAGCCTCTCGAAAAGCCCGGAGACCTCTGGGAGCAGGGGTCATAATACAGAATCACAGACACATCCATTTGCCCCCCTGCAGAGAAGTCCCACGATAAAGCCCACCCAAGTCTTTTCAGTTTGCCAATGTTTTTATTGGGAGCTCTGGTGGCGAAGTACCTAAGGCATTTGACTGCTAACCAGAAGGCTAGCATTTCAAACCCACCAGCCACTCCTGGGAAGGAAGGTTGGGCAATCTACTTCCAGAGTGATACCGCCTCGGAAACCCAAGGAAGGGTTGCTGTGAGTTGGATCTGACTCAATGGCAGTGAGTTTGGTTTTTTGGTTTTTATGTTTTTATTAGTGGCCATCGAGTTGATGCCCAAATCATGGTGACCTCATGAACAATGGGATTAGACCACTGTGATCCATAGTATTTTCCATCAGCTGATTTTGAGAAGTAGATCGTCAGGCCTTTCTTTCTAGTCTGTCTTAATCAGGAAGTTCCACTGAAACTTGTGCAGGAGATGCATTGGCCAGGAATCAAACTTGGGTCTCCCTCAAAGAAGGCAAGAATTCTACAACTGAATCATCACTGGCCTCAGTTAGCCTAGATATAATCTGAGATCCAAAGGGACCCATGGGATGGTGGGGACAGAAGGCAGGCCACCTGAAACTCTCCATCTCACACTCCACAGATATCTGGGAAAGAGATGATGATGGTATATGATGTTGAGGGGACCAACTTCTTCAGGTTAGGAAGCCCCTATGACAACAGGAAGAGGGCTGGAGGGCTGGTTTCTGATAAAGAAGTCCCCCTTCCCTTCCAACTCACTCCTTGACCAAGGTCTGGATTTGCTGCTGCAGCGTGTGCTGGGTCGCATCTAGTAGCTCCTGAGGGGAAGCACAAGTTGGGGGTGGGAGTTAGGACCACAGACAACCTGGGCTCCCCTACTAGCCGGACTTCTCCACACTCACCGCGTGGCTGTCCAATTTGTGTTTCAGGCTTTCAGTGAATTTTTCCAGACATTCCTAGGTGAGAAGAGGCATGGAGAGAGTACCAAGCATGGGGTGGTGGGGCCCTCCTGATGCTAGCCCAGCTTGCCATGGTTGTCTCTGGTAGCACCCCTAGCCATGCTCTAACCTGGGTCCTGTAAACCCCAAAGTCAACCCTCCCCATTCATACGACCTCCCTCCATCCCAGACCCCATCCTACCCTGGTGAGAGCCCTTCACATACCGCCATCATGGGCTCTGGTGGACCGAGGCGGCCCACATCACAAACGCCGACAATGAAGGCATGTCCAGCAGCCAGGTAATGGCGCCCACTTTCCAAAAGGCAGGTGCCCAGCTTGAGGAGCTTGGAAGCAACAAAGGGCAACCACAAGTTGTGCTTGCTGCCACCATACCTGGTGACACCCCCACTCTGTGCCACCTCACCCACAGGCCTGTGCCCCTCCTTTCCAACTTTGTCTACACTTCTCTCCAGCTCAGTCCAGCTCTCTCAGGTTTTCAACATACACCCAGTGTGTTCTCAGCTCAGCCTCTTTGCTTGCCCTTCTTTGTGTCTGGAATAAGCCCCATCCATTCTTTCTAGCCTCTCACCAAGACCAGTGTTAGCTTCACTTTTACAGTGTTTCTGTCCATTCCTAGGCATCTCTCCCTGCCCGGCCCCACCTACTTGGACTCAGAGCTCTCCAGAAACTCTACTTCATGCACTGTCTGGCTCACAAGAAGAATTTTCCATATAGCTGGTATTAAATTCTATAGTATTTCCTGTTAATACTTGTCCCATTCTATGCTCATTGAACATTCCCTCAATATTTATTAATTGGTCACCTACTAGCTGCTATGGCCTTGGTGATAGAAATAATGATGGATATTGCATGATGGAATTTTGCAAGGCCAATGACTTATTCATTGCACATACCTTTTGTCAACAACACAAATGGCAGCTATACACATGGACTTTGCCAGATAGAGTACACAGGAATCATACTGACTACATCTGTACCAAGAGGCAATGTACAGATGGACTACATCTGTACCAAGGCTCAATATCTTCAGCCAAAACAAGGCCAGGAGCTGATTGTGGAACAGACTATCAACTGCTCATATGCAAGTTCAAGATGAAGCTGAAGACAATTAAAGTAAGTCCACAAGAGCCAAAACATGACTTTGATTGTATCCCTCCTGAATTTAGAGATCATCTAAAGAATAGAGTTGATGCATTGAACACCAATGACCAAAAACCAGAGGAACTGTGGGATGACATCAAGAACATGATCATCCATGAAGAAAGCAAAAAGTCACTGAAGAGACAGGAATGGAAAAAAAGATCACAATAGATGTCAGAAGAGACTCTGAAACTTCCCCTTGAAAGGAGAGTAGCTAAAGCAAATGGAAGAAATGACAAGATACAAGAACTGAACACAACATTTCTAAGAGCAGCTCGAGAAGACAACCAAACCAAACTCACTGCTGTCGAGTCAGTCCTGACTCATAGCGACCCCTCCTTGGGTTTCCTAGGTGGTAACTACAGAAGTAGATTGCCCAATCTTCCTTCCAAGGAGTAGCTGGTAGGTTTGAACCACCAGCCTTCTGATTAGCAGTCAAATGCCTTAGGCACTATGCCACCAGAATTATTATAATGAAATGTGCAAAGACATGGACTTAGAAAACCAAAAGGGAAGAACATGCTCAGCATTTCTCAAGCTGAAAGAACTGAGGAAAAAATTTAAGCCTTGGGTTACAATATTAAAAGATTCTATGGGCAATATAGTGAATGATGCAGGAAACATCAAAAGAAGATGGATGGAATAAACAGTCACTATACCAAAAAGAACTGGTTGATGTTCATCCATCTCAGGAGGTGGCGTATGATCAGGAACTAATGGTATAAAGGATGAAGTCAAAGCTGCACTGAAGGAATTAGCAAAGAACAAGGCTCCAGGAATTGACGGAATACCCACTGAGATGTTTCAACAAACAGATGCCCCATTGGAGGCATTCACTCAGTTATGCTAAGAGATTTGGAAGCCAGCTACCTGGCCAACTGACTGGAAGAGGTCCACATTTGTACCCATTCCAAAGAAAGGTGATCCCACAGAATGTGGAAATTATCGAACAATATCATTAAAGTCGCACACAAGTAAGATCTTACTGAAGATAATTAAAAAACGGTTGCAGCAGTATATTGACAGAGAACTTCCAGAAATGCAAGCTGGATTCAGAAGAGGACATGGAACGAGGGATATCATAGCTAATGTCAGATGGATTCTGGCTGAAAGCAAAGAATACCAGAAAGATGTTTACTTGTGTTTTATTGACTATGCAAAAGCATTCGATTGTGTGGATCATAACCAATTAAGGATAACATTGAGAATAATGGGAATTCCAGAACAGTTAATTGTGCTCATGAGGAACCTGTACCTATACCAGGAGGCTGTTGTTCAAACAGCATGGTTTAAAATCAGGAACGGAGTGTGTCAGGGTTGTATCCTTTCACCATACTTATTCAATCTGTATGCTGAGCAAATAATCCAAGAAGCTGGACTGTATGAAGAAGAACATGGCAACAGGATTGGAGGAAAACTCATTAACAACTTGCAATATGCAGATGACACAACTTTGCTTGCTGAAAGTGAGGATGACTTGCAGCACTTGCTATGAAGATTGAAGACTCTAGTCTGCAGTGTGGATTAATGCACTGCTATCGAGTCAGATCCAAGTCATAGCAACCCCTCCTTGGGTTTCCAAGGTGGCATCACCATGGAAGTAGATTGCCCAACCTTCCTTCTGGGGAGTGGCTGGTGGGTTTGAACCGCTAGCCTTCTGGTTAGCAGTCAAATGCCTTAGGCACTACGCCACCACAGCTCCCGCAGTATGGATTACACCTTAATATAAAGAAAACAAAAATCCTCACAACTGGACCAATGAGCAGCATCATGATAAAAGGAGAAAAGTTTGAAGTTGTCAAACTTCATATTACTTGGTTCTATAATGAACACCAATGGAAGCAGTAGTCAAGATATCAGACAATGTATATAGCACTGGGCAAATCTGCTGCAAATGACCTCTTTCAAATGCTGAAGAGCAAAGATGTCTCTTTGAAGACTAAGGTGCACCTAACCCAAATCATAGGAGCTCTGGTAGCATAGTGCCTAAGGCTGGCGGTTCAAACCCACCAGCCACTCCTTGGAAGGAAGATTGCGCAGTCCTACTTCTGTAGTGATACTGCCTCGGAAACCTAAGGAGGGGTCACTATGAGTCGGGGCCAACTCGATGGCACATAACAACAACAACAACAACCCAAACCATGGTATTTTCAATCATCTCATATGCATTTGAGAGTTAGACAATGAATAAGAAAGACCAAAGAAGAGGTGATGCTTTTGAGTTGTGGTGTTGGTAGAGAATACTGAGAGTTCCATAGACTGCTAAAAGAAATAACAAATCTGTCCTGGAAGAAGTGCAGCTGGAATGCTTCTTGGAAGCGAGAATGGCCAGACTTCGTCTCATCTACTTTGGTCAGAAAGTAGTAAGAAGGGACCATTTTCTGGAGAAGGATATCATGCTTGGTAAAGTGGAGGGTCAGCGAAAAAGGGGACGGTCCTCAACAAGATGGATTGACACTGTGGCTATAACAATGGGCTCGGGTATGGCTAGGATCGTGAGGATGGCACGGGACCGGGCAGTGTTTCATTCTGTTGTACATAAGGTCGCTATGAGTCGGAAATGACTCGACAGCACCTAACAACAACAACAACACTAGCTGTCATAGGCATTGGGGATTAAGCAAAACACAAAACATGAAAGTCCCTGTCCTCATAGCACTTATACTCTTGTGGAGAAAAAAATAGACAAAAAACAAACAGGCAACTGAGGTGGGCACATGCTAAGGTGACATCCCATGATTCATATTCTTGTGTAATCCCTTCCTCTTGAATGTGAGCTGGACCCGTGATTTGTTTCTAACCAATAGAATATGACAAAGGTGATGAACGTCACTCTTGTGATTACATTACAATATACCTTGACTCTGTCTTGCTAGCACACACTAGGAGTAGGCTGTGATAATGAGAACTACCTAGGGAGAGGACCATGTGGCAGGGAACTGCGGGTAGCATCTAGGAGATGCTAAAGAATTTTAAAACAGCAAAGAATTTAATTCTACCAGCAATCTTGTGAGCTTGGAAACCCCACGCTTCAGTTGAGACTGTAGTCCTGGCCAAGACCTTGATTGTAGCCTGTAAGACCCTGAGCAGAGGACCCAGCTAAGTTGTGCACAAACTGGAACTCACTGAAACTGTGAGATGTTAATTGTTTTAAGCCGAACGTGTGATAATGTGTTACATGGCAATAGAAAGCTAATACAGCAAGTAAGTATGTAACATGTCAGATAGAGTTAAGTGCTATAGAGAAAAAGCACAGTAAGGGGAGATGGGAGTCCCTGGGTATGCAAATGGCTAAGAACTTGGCTGCTAACTAAAAGGTTAGAGGTTCGAGTCACTCAGAGGTTCCTCAGAAGAAAGGTCTGGTGATCTACTTCTGAAAAATCATCAGATAAAACCCTGTGGAGGACACTTCTGCTCTGATACACCTGGGGTTCACTGTGAGTTGGAATAGACTGGACAGCAACTTTTTAATTTTTTTTTTTTAAGATGGGGTGTGAGTATGTGTGTGCGTGTACTCACACATACATGCTGTTTTATGGAGTGGTCACGGAAGACCTTACTGCATTGTGCTTAAATGTTTCACTGTTTTTTCCTCTACAGTGAGTCTGAGGGCTCCCTGGGGGCAGAAATGGTCTCCTTCTCCACAAACACCCAGGGCCTAGCACATGCAGGTGCTAAGAGCTGAACAGTGCATTTTTGTTTTTCAAGATCCCAAGCCCCTCAAGGGCATAGAACCACCTTTTTGCTTCTTTGTAGACCCCAAAGTATCTACACTAGACAGTTAGCATTCCATAATCCCTGAAAGTCAGTCCCTACCAATTTTCTCCTCCAGCTCTGCCCCTCTAATCCTCAGCCCACCCTTTCCTCACTCTCCTCATGCTCCTGGGTCTTGTTTCTCTGTCAGGATCACCTTTTCAAGACGGGTCTCCAATTCTGACACTTCGGCTTCCACCAGCTCGATGGAGGCTCTGGGAAAAGAGGGTTGGGGGTCACGAGATCAGAGCTTGGGTCCATCTGGTCTGTCAGCCTCCTCAGGGTCGGGGGGTGGGGCAGGCTGAGGTTGGGGGGTAGTGGGTACAGACAGAGAGACCTGCTGGGTTGAGAAAGCCCACCCACGCACCCTCTCTGGCTTGCTCACCCTGCACCCAGTCTAGGAACTACTGCCGCCCAGGCCAGAGCAGGAAGGGTAGAAGGAGGGTGGATGTGGCGAAGGCAGGAAGTTGCTAACCGCCCTAGAGCAGGAGCTGGGGGAGGGGCAGGGGTCTCAGTGAAAGGAAGGAGAGAACGCCAGTTCTGGGGGTGAAAGGAAGACTGGCGAGGCCAGGAGGTACACGGAAGGGGCAAAGAGCGCTGAAGTAGCCAGATTTGATAGTACCACTCGGCCCACAAACTCGCTCTTGTCCCTTTGAGGCCTACTGCTGCCTGGAAGCAGATCTGGCTTGGTGAATGTTGTGTGTGGTGTGTGTGTGGGGGGGCTGTTGGACCTTGCCCTGTCCACCCACCCCCACCTCCAGACCTATACATACTTACCGAAACCGGGGTGAATCTTTCAGACACTCCTCGAAATCCAGCTTGACCGTCATCTCAGGCTGCTGTGGGCCTCAGGCCCTGGAGGCCAGGTGGACAGGTGGGGATGTGAGTCCCGGGAGAGGATGGTGGAGGAGAGGGTCTTTTCCTGGATAGGGCCTGGGAGGGAACAGTTCTTTCCCCAAGGGGAAGGGGTGTCTTAGGAGGAGCTCTCACCTCACACTTCCAGACAGGCCTGGGAGGGGCAGGGGCGGGGCCCGGGTGGAGGGGGGCCTGAGATCAGAGAAGCCACAGGACCGCCCTCGAGACTATTTGTAGTCACCTTCCTACCATACTCTAGTCTGTCTCTGCTTCTCCTTTAGTGGGTGCGGGTTTTGGAACCCAGCAGATCCCAGCTGTGCCACTCAAAGGCCATGTGGCCTTAGGCAAGCTCTGTGGTTCCTCAGTTTCCTCATATGGAAGATGAGGATAAGACACCCTATCTCCAGGGCTGTCATAAGAATTAAAGAAGATGACACCACTAAATTTATGATAGGCTGAATTAATCATGCCGGTCTTTGCCCTCTGACTGCACCTTGGGCCTCCCTAGGCTCCTGGGTTCCTGTGGGGCCTGCTCCAAGCTCGCTTTTCTACTCTCCCTGCTTGAGGTTTCCTGTGTGTGAACTTCTCTCCCTCCTCCCCTCTCCTTGCTGATGGTCCAGGCTCAGTGTGGGCAGTCAATCCACAGCATCCAGACTCTTGCTCTTCTCTCTTTATTGCATACCCTTAGGGTAGTGAGGGCAGGGGAGGTTGCCCCAACCCCATCCCCATATGGCTACATTTTCCACTGTTTGGTCTCCTCCTCTTGACTCCATCGAAGCCTCAGGGTTTCATCTGGAGAGAGAGGGGGTTGGGTTAGTGGCTTCTTTGCAACAGGCATGAGATCTTGCCCATGTGACTGCCCCCCAAAACCTACCCATTCAGATCCTCTACCTCCCCGGCCAGTTTACACTAGTATTCCCTAGCCCTGCTCAGGCTCACATCTATGCTCATTCCGGTTTGGGGGACTTTGGTTGCTTCCAGGTTCTCGCTCTGAATCCCCCGGGTTTCGCCAGCTCAGCCCCTTAGTTACCAGCCACTGACACCAGCCAGACACCACTTGGGATCCATGGTCCTTGGAGGACAGGGTAGGATCTAGAGTAAGGTGGGAGGTAGAGAAGAGTCAAGGAGGAGACATGGGCCAGGGGTGGTCCCAAGCTGAAGAAGTCCTAACCCCCTCTGGGCTGTACTGGTTTCCGTCTTAAACAACATCAGCTTTTGGCTCCAGGACGTTTAGGGCCTGTGCTATTACCTGTTACCGATCTAACAACTTGAAAGGAGTAAAGGAATAGGAGTGGGAGCTTGCCATGAGCCAGGCTCAGGGAGATGATGGCCTGGTGCCCTCACCTGGCTGTGATGGTGTCACTGTCATTGTCGGGGAGTTCTCAGTGGTCTTGCAATCCCAATAAGGGCTCCCCCTGTGGCCCAGCAGATGGACCTCAGTGCTTATTGGTTTCTCAATCTTCCAGGTCAAGCTGGTGGAACCTGGAAGCATCACGGATCAGGGTTGGGAGGCTTCAGGCTGTTTGTCTCAGGTCCCATGCCGCCAGCCTGACGACCCAGCCCATCTCTCACTGTTCTGCTGCTCATCATCTGCGTCCTCGAACTCTGGGTGGGAGCATGACCTCAGGTATCTTCCTTTGCTATAAAACTCCTTGCGCTGATGGTCACCCTCCTGTTCCGATGCAGAAGGAGTCAACACTGGGGATGGATTTCCGAAAGCAGAGGAATCTGTGGAGTCACCCGGATCAATGTGATTTTTGTGGCTACCTGAGGTATTCCTGACCTTAGGCTGGCTGTTACCATTGCAAGCCCACCACAGGGGGAAAGTGTAAGCCTCGGGATCTCATCTCACTTCTTATCTCTCCTCTCATTTTAGAAAAACCTTTACTGTCCTCTCTGTCCCTCATGGTTCTCTTACACTTTCATTCCTCCTCACCAGTCAGCCTTCTCTGGGTACCTTATCCTGAGCAGAGACTCTACTCCAGTTGTCCTCTGTCTACCCTGGGATCACCTCCCAGAATCACCTCCCTCTCAGGCAGCAGGACCCTGGGTATGATGCCCACTGAGGAAGAGGGACTATGGTAGAGAAGAGAATAATTGGCTCTGCACTACAGCCCCCTTGAGTCCCAGGCACCCCCCACACACACACACACACACTCCCATAGCTAACCCTTAGCTTCCGTGATGTGGTTCCTGGCCACCAGGCCCGTCTCATCTTTGACTCCTTTGGCCAGTCCTCCTGCCCAGCCTCTCTCTGCAGGTCTGGGCTCTGGGTCCAGCGCCACACCTCGACTGCCAATGACACTTGTGCTACCTTCACTGCTGTCATCATCATCCAAGGGTAGGGCTTTCTGAGTCTTGAGGTACTTCCCTTCATCATAGTGAGCCTTGCGGCGCTTGTCAAAATCACTGGAGTCTGTAAGCCAGTGTGAGAGCTTGGCTTTCCTGTCATCTGTCACCAAAGGATCTCTTTCCCTTCCCTTCCCATTCAACCCCCACCCCTCATCTCACATGTCTTGGAAGAGTCGTCTGGAGATCCTGAGCTTCTGTTATCACCGTGCTGGAGGACCTTGGGGCAGAAACTGTCCATTGTTGCAAACCTGAAGGGGAGGGAGACTAGTTGGGGACACTGGAGAGAAGAAGAGGGGCTGAGGGTAGATAGAGCCAAGCTGGCAGGACCTGGGTCTTGGCCAGACCTGATGGGAATTGTAGCTCCTCCCACTTTAGGGCCCAAGAGACAAAGCTGGCTCAGACTGCAGAGTTAACAGGTGGAGGAAGAAAGAGGCCCCACACCCCAACTGACCTCTGGCAGGACTCTCACCTCTCTGCCAGTGCCTCAGGAGTCACGGTGGGGGAAGACGCTGGGGACAGGTCTTCGTCGCTGTCCTGCAGCCTGCGGAGGAGAGGGGATCCATGCAGGGAGGCAGGCATTAGGCCAACTAGCCCTTGAGGCTACTCTGCCTCTGGCCTCCCCTCTGGCCAGGTTGAATTGGGAGGAAGAACTAGGGCTGAGGGCTCAGTACCTGTGGTAGGGAGTGCTGGGCTCGTCCACCTTTACAAATCCGTAGTCCTTGTCAATAGGGTGGTAGGTGGCCAGAATATTCATCTCATCCCAGTGCTGAGACTTCTTCCTGGTCAAAGGTGAAAGGAATGGGAACGGGTTGTTGTTGTTGTTACTATGTGCCGTCAAGTCGGACCCGACTCACAGCGACTCCTCCTTGGGTTTCCGAGGCGGTATCACTACTGAAGTAGAGCGGGTAGGGCACAGAAAAAGGGGAAGAAACGTTCTGTGATCCCATCCTCACAGCCTTCCCTCGTTCTTTCATTCAAGAAGCCTTTCTTGCACCCCTTTGTATTTTTCCACGCACAATGTGGGCAGAGGTATAGGAGGTGAGGGTAGGGTCAGACCCAATGATAACCACCTATACTTAGCAAGCATTTACTGGCCCCTGCTACTTGTAGCTTAGTGCCTAAGGCACTTGACTGCTAACCAGAAGGCTGGCGGTTCAAACCCACCAGCCACTCCTCGGAAGGAAGATGGGGCAATCTACTTCCGTAGTGATACCGCCTTGGAAACCCAAGGAGGGGTCGCTAGGAGTCGGTGCGACTCGACGGCACATAACAACAGCTGCTTTCCTCAAAAGCCCAGGACCTCGGATTTCCCATCCAATAGCCATTCACCTACTCTCAATCCTCAGGACTCCGCCCCTTCCCTCCTGGCTCCACCCTCTCTGGTGTCCGGAACCCTTCCCTCGGGGCTCCCGACTGCTTGTCAGCGGCGCCGGGACCCTTACTTCTCCTCACTGGGAGATTTCTGCATCAAGATGGAGCTGTTGTTTTTGAGGATGCTCCGTGGTCGATCCTTATAGGAGTTGTAGGGATGCGGGCATGGTGCCCCGGAACGCTGATTGCACCCCAAGTTGTACATCCCAGCTCCCCTGGACCCGGGGCTGGATGCTTCAGATACGCTGGTCCCAGGGCTGGGGGTGTTGAATCCGTCAGGATATGTGCCAGACCCAAGGCTGTGGCCCCCAACGCCCCCAAGGTGCTGGTTGGGCCCGGAACCGAGGACCACGACCCCCCCAGGGGACCGGCTGGAAGCAGGACTGCGAATTACGACTCCCCCGGGGTGCATGGAGGATCCAGAATCATGAAACAACACTACTCCAGAGGGCAACCCGGTGCCTGCCTCCACTTTTCTGAACCCTCTGGGCAACCCTCTTGTTGCCACTCCGGGGGATTCCCCGTTGAGGCCGCCAGCAGCCCCCAGAGCCTCGGGCTTCTCCATGACCCCACCCGGGGGCCACTGTCAGCTACCCTGGCCCCACCTCCCTGCTCCACATAGCCCCGCCCACGAGGCCCCGCCCCTACCGCGATGGGCGGGGTGTATTTGGGCAGAGGGTCCCCTCCCCTTCTACTGCCGGGAGCGGCTTGGGCGTTATCACCACTCTGGATATGGACCCATACTGGAAGCCCGTTTGTTCGCTCCTCCCTTTCTATTCAACCCAAAGATTTTCTTTCTTTGTCTCTAGGATTTGTTCCCGCCCTTCTTCCCCATCACTGCCCTCATCCGAATCAGCCAATCATAGCTAGGGGCCTTGTCAGGGGGCAAGAAACCTTAATTGTGACGTCACAGTTCCCCAGGCTTTGCGCGAGGATCGGAGAAGTTGGGCTGGGTGCTTGTTAACAAGGCTGGGGCATCTTTGGGAACCATCTGCACCGTTGCTTGAAACTACCTACTGGGGTTTCTTTAGATTCTTTATTCGTGGCTTTAAAAACTAAGATTTTTGTTGAATTGGCTTAAAACATCCGCGAGTTTTTGATTTTGTTTTTCAATAGCTCTACTTCTCACGAGAGGCATGGGGCAAAGTGGCGTGATTGCGACAGTGTCGCAAGTTATGTCCGGTCTCGGTAGCGTGGAAGGCAGCGACTTTCACTTATAAAGCTACCGGTTCACCTCTCCGAGTTCTCCAGATTCCGCTCACGAGGTGTTAAAGCGTGTGGCGTAAAAAAAGAAGCCTCCTCCACCTGCCGTAAAGCGAGTATTTCAAGGTGTCACCTCCCTCAACGAGAGCAGGTTCGTCGCTGTCGCAAAGCTCAAAGCGTCTGGGCGCCAGGACCCTTCCGTCGTAAAGATGCCTGTGGCATCGTTGCCTCCTTCCAAAGTCGTAAAAGTTTCCTCCTTAAGTTTTCGTCCCGCTCGTCGCCACTCCGTTACCCCGCCGTGCCGTAAAGCAGGCCTGCCCGACCCCATCGTCCTTCTGTTCCTACCGTGGTCGTCATTAGTTGCTTAGCCCGGGATGCTTCGTTACCCGGCACTGCCGTAAAGCACATCTGACTCCCGCCCCCGGTCTTATTCCCTCAGGGTGTCGGTCCTCCGCGGTTGCCACGGTGCCGCCAAGCGCGACTGTCGCGCGGCCCCGGTGTCAGCGGCGATGGCGGCAGGATCGGGTGGGAGTGGGGGCTCAGGGGGAGGCCCCGGGCCAGGGCCGGGCGGGGGTGGGGGTTCCGGCGGGAGTGGCCCAGGACCAGCGTCCTCCGGGGGTCCCAGCAGCGGAGGGGAGCTGCACCCGCGCACTGGGCGCTTGGTGAGCCTGTCGGCCTGTGGGCGTACAGCGCGGCGGCAGCAGCCGGGCCAGGAGTTTAACCACGGGCTGGTGTTGAGCCGGGAACCCTTGCGCGATGGACGCGTCTTTACCGTCCGCATCGACCGCAAGGTGCGGAGCCCGGGGGGTGGGGTGGAGCAGAGATGCTGAAAGTGGTGGGAGGGGACCAGAGGAACACGGGGTAGGGCAGCCCAGGGAGCCCACATCCGGGTACCGAGACCGAACGGACAGACCATAGGACACCAGGTGACGGGCAGGAAGGGGTCATGAGGCAGAAATGTTCAGTCTGAAAGAGACAAGGAGAGCTTGAGGAAAGACTCAGAAGACATGGGCTTATCAGTAGTATGGCAGGGCCTCCTGGAACGATTTCTTGGGTGCTGACGATGGAGAGGTGTCAGAAATATGGTGGGAGAAGAGAGAGATTAAGGGAAGGACAAACCTAGGAATAGGGCCTGAAAGATGTTGAAGGGAGAGGAAGGTGTGTGTGCTTATGTGTGATTTGATGAAGTGGCCAGCCTCACAGAGATAAAATTTGCGTGGAGTTAGCCTGGGAGAGAATTTGGCCAGGGGACAGAGAGTGATAGATGAGGACAACTGGCATGGAAAGCATATGCATTTGGGAGGTTGAGGGAGCACAGAGACTAGAGAAGCTAGAGGAGGCCAGGGGCTGAAGCCAGGGAATTCAGTGGTGGAGAAAGGAGTAGTGTGGTAGACACTGAGGGTCTAAGAACAGAACAGGGTTGCTATGGGAGAGCAGTCCAAACATGGAGAGACAAAGCACAGAAAATGACTTGTAGGTCTTTGTCTCTAGATTAGTGTCTCAGAGAGAAACAGAGCCAGTTGTCAGATATGGGAAGAGGGTGACGTAGTGACCTGTGGAATGTGGCTTCCTGGTGGTGAAAGACCCACTGGTGTCCTGTCCTGAGCTTTTCTCCACCCTCATCCCTCTATCACAGGTCAACTCCTGGAGTGGCTCCATTGAGATCGGGGTGACGGCACTGGACCCCAGTGTCCTGGACTTTCCAAGCAGTGCCACGGGGCTGAAGGGGGGCTCCTGGGTAGTGTCCGGCTGCTCAGTGCTGCGGGATGGGCGCTCTGTGCTGGAGGAGTATGGTCAGGACTTGGACCAGCTTGGGGAAGGGGACCGTGTGGGCGTGGAGCGCACCGTGGCTGGGGAGCTGCGGCTCTGGGTGAATGGGCGGGATTGTGGTGTGGCTGCCACAGGCCTGCCTGCTCGCGTCTGGGCTGTTGTGGACCTTTATGGCAAGTGCACGCAGATCACTGTGCTACCCGCTGAGCCGGGCTTCAGCCCCCCTACTCCCATCCCTATGCCTCCCCTTGAGCCTTCTGCTCCCCCTGAAGATTCTGCCTTGGCTGAGCAAGGGACCTCTGGGGATGAAGGTAAGAATACAATTGGAGTGGTGGTGGAGGGGTGGGGATAGAGAATGGCTGAAGGAATAGGGGAGATGGAGTGACAAGTGAGGCTGGGTGTGGGCAGGGCCACTCAGACTCCCTAGTTAGTTGAAGAGGAGAGCAGCACCTACAGGAGGGGCTCTCTTGGCTGAGGGTCCTGAAGCAGGGGCTGAACCCTTACTCCCCTTATTCTCACCTGGTTCCCAGTCTTCACGGTGTCCCCAGCGCAGGCCCGGCCAGAGATGTTTCCTAACAGCCTTGAGTCGCAAAATGGTGAGGGCTTGGGGAAGCTCAGGGAAGGGGAGTGGGAAGTGAGGTGGACAAGGGTAAGGTCTGTGGGAGAGCTTGGGGGGGGGAGATAGGAGATTGGTAGGGAGAGCTTGCTGATCTGAAGGGGGTAGAGTATCATTTCCGCTTCTTTCCTCTATCCTGTAGACTTTGCCAGCATGGAGCTTTCTGAAGTAGTGAGCAATGCCATCCTGTCTGCCTACAATGGGGGGCTCCTGAATGTGAACCTGAGCTCCCCACCAGCAGGAGAAGGGCCAGGGTCTAGCTGTGCTGCCACCTCACCCATCCTCACTTCCAATGATGCCCTGCTCTTTCATGAGAAGTGTGGGACCCTCATAAAACTCAGCAACAATAATAAGACAGCTGAGCGCCGCCGGCCCCTAGACGAATTCAACAATGGTGTTGTCATGACCAACCGCCCCCTTCGGGACAATGAGATGTTTGAGGTGTGTAAGATCCTGGGGTCTGATTGGCTCCTCACCCAGTCAGCTAAAGATGTAGTGCCTTGTCCTTGATGTTGGGAGGGTGGAGGCTGGGGAAGTTCCAATGAGTAATTTTCCCTTCTCTGTGTTTACATTCTTTAACCTCCCTCTGCTGTTATTCCACTCAAGATCCGCATTGACAAGCTCGTAGACAAGTGGTCAGGCTCCATTGAGATTGGCGTCACCACCCACAATCCCAACAGCTTGGAGTACCCAGCCACCATGACCAACCTTCAGTCAGGTATCAGATAGGGGTGGGGGTGCAAGCCTAGGGGTTGCTGAGGGGAAGGAAGACTATACCCTAACCAGAATGTCCCCCTTCACTCAGGTACCATCATGATGAGTGGCTGCGGGATCCTGACCAATGGCAAGGGCACCCGTCGGGAGTACTGTGAGTTCAGCCTGGATGAGCTGCAGGTGAAGGTGGGCCCTGAGCTTCTAGCCCCTCTCCAGGAGCCACAGGCACTCTGTCACCGCCTTGGCATGGCGGTCTCTTCTGGGACCTAAAGCAAGTCCCTTTATCCTGAGCCTGAAGATTCCTTCTGAGAAGGCAGGTTGCCTAACAGTCAGGCACTCATGTTTTAGAATCAAATAGGTTCAGTATTTCTTACTGTCTTGCCATTTGCAGTGGTGACCTGAGGCAAGAAGCTTATTCTCTTTAGTTTTTGGGTTTTTTTCCCCCTAATCTCTAAAATGAAGCTATTATTACAGTAAAACATGCAAAAGCTAGAGCCTGTATAAGGCAGAAAGCCGTCAGAAAAAGAAAACTCAAGTATTTTCCACTAATAGAGAATGATTGAAAAGTGGTAAGATTGCACCCTGTCAAAGACCTTATGAAACCTGGAAAAAGAAGGCAGTCCCACTGAGTTCAGGCTCTCACAGGTTTCACTATTTATTTTGTAGATAGTTTTGATGGTTAAACACAATGTTTGATGCATATTGTTAGTATTCAGTAGACATTGAATTGTCATGTCCAGAAAGTGGGGACCCACAGGCTACCCTGCTTATGCTCCAGGGTGATCTGAGACCATGAGAATACCTTCTGGAGCAACTTCCCTGTGGAATGGGGTGATGGGAAGGCTCCAGGATATCACTCCAAGTCTACACCCTGACTATGGTGGATTCTAGACCCAATTATTTTTCTCCTTTGAACAGGAGGGTGATCACATTGGTCTCACAAGGAAGTCCAACTCTGCCCTGCACTTTTTCATTAATGGCATTGATCAAGGTGAGGGGAAGCTCCAGGAGGGCTGCTGGGCCAGGCTTTTGGGGGTGGAGTGGGGACTGGGGTCTGCACCCCTTCCTGCTGTCTGCACCCCTTCCTGCTGTCTGCACCCCTTCCTGCTGTCTCCCTGCCGCTTCCCCCCTAAATCCTCCATTCCTTTGCCTTTTGCCCCCATAGGTGTGGCTACTCCATTGACGCCCCCAGTAGTGTATGGTGTGGTGGACTTGTATGGGATGGCAGTGAAGGTGACCATCGTCCACAATAACAACCACAGTGATCGTCTGCGCCGGAACAACGCCATCCTGCGGGCGCTGTCCCCTGAGGGTGCTCTCCGCCGTGCTGTTCCTGCTGCCCAGGCGGAACCCGAGCGCCTGCTCTTCCACCCCAACTGTGGGCAGAAGGCTGCCATAACCCACGAGGGACGCACTGCCCTGAGGCCCCAGTATGGCCCATGGGGTGGGGAGAAGCTTGCAGAAGGGCCTCTAATGGGATTGGGGATAGATATGTGTGGTGGGAGGTAGAAGGAAATGGTCTGGGGTGTCCTAGACAGGAAGGGGGAACCTCCTGGGCTGAAGTTTAGCTGGTTGGCTTGGAGCAGTAGGGGTGAGGCAGGCTCATTGGGAAGGAGCTTTGGCATGCTCGCAGTATGTGTTGGGGATCTGAGTGCCCGCTTCCTCTGCCCTCAGTGCCACTGATGACTTCAATCATGGTGTGGTGCTGAGTAGCAGGGCCCTGCGGGACGGAGAGGTGTTCCAGGTGCGCATCGACAAGATGGTGGACAAATGGGCTGGCTCCATTGAGATCGGTGTCACCACCCACAACCCTGCCTACCTCCAGTTGCCCTCCACCATGACCAATCTGCGCTCTGGTGAGCTCCCAGGAAGGGCCAGGCGAGGGTAGGGTCCAGGAAGAAAGCTGTCCCCGCAGCCCTGGCATTGTTCTCCAGCCTTTTGTCACTTGTCACACTTGTGACGACTCATTCAGTGGCTGGAGAGTGCCATGTGGACAGGGCCTGTGACTGACTTGGAAACTACAGTTTTCTTGTCCTGCTCAGGTAAGAAAGCCCGCTGTCAAAAGGCAGGCTGGGTTATCTGGGCTTGGAGCAGTGAGTTGGGGACTGCTCTTTGAAAGAGGGAGCCCTATCTTTTCCTTCATGTCCTCTGCCATTCCTTATCCCCTTAGGGACCTGGATGATGACTGGGAATGGGGTGATGCACAATGGGACAACCATCTTGGATGAATATGGGCACAACCTGGACCGCCTCAAGGTGGGAGAGTGGGTGTAACGCCAGGTGGCAGCAATGGAGGCAGTAGGGAAGGCAGGGCTGGTGCAGGACCAGCCCAGGCCGGGACTCTGCCTGACTCCTCACTCCAGCCCCCCTTTCTTCCAAGGCAGGGGACACGGTGGGCGTGGTGCGGCGGGAGGACGGGACTCTGCACTTCTTTGTCAATGGGATGACCCAGGGCCCTGCTGCCTGGAATGTGCCCCCAGGCGTCTATGCTGTCGTGGATCTCTATGGCCAGGCGGCCCAGGCCACCATTGTGGACGACGTGGGTGAGGGCCGGGCTGGGCAGGGGCAGGGAGTTAGGGTGGCCTTGGGAGCCCTTGGAGACAGCTCTGTGCTTCATGGGTAACGTCCACTCTTGCAGAGGTGCCTCCAGTCCCTGAGCCACTCCCTGAGGGAAACAACCAGATGTCTCCCAGCTCCCCATCATCAGGGGCCGGGGGCTCCGACCTACGCTTTCACCAGCTGCACGGCAGTAATGCAGTTATCACAAATGGGGGCCGCACCGCGCTCCGCCACAACTGCCGCAGCGAGTTCAACGATGCCATTGTTATTTCCAACCGGTCGGTGTCTGGACCTCCTGTTTCCTTCCTACTGTCTCAGCCACCCAAGCAGGCCCTCTCTGATCATCATATCCCCTGGCAGGGCCCTGCGGGATGGAGAGCTGTTTGAAATTGTCATTCAGAAGATGGTGGACCGCTGGTCAGGCTCCATTGAGGCTGGTGAGGGGCGTCTGTGTATGTGCTGGTACACGGGGTTGCTGGAAGCCGTTTGCTGGGGAGTCAGCCCTGACCCACTCCTGCATCCTCCCAGGAGTGACTGCTATTCGGCCTGAAGACCTTGAATTCCCCAACACTATGACAGACATTGACTATGATACGTGGATGCTCAGGTTGGGTTGCCTGCTTTTGGGAACGGTTGGGCTGGGCTGGCCAGAGCTGTCTGGGATGAGGAAAGCAGGGTTTGGGGACTCTGGTGGCTCCAGGGGATCTTATTGCTCCCTCCTCTTTTCAGTTTTGGTAAGCTCCCCAGCCCTGTAGGGACTTCAGCCCTACTCCCTTGTATGGTAGCTCTTGCTAAGATAAGATTGGGCCTCAGATCCAGGTCAACACCCCAAGCCAAGGCCGTAGAGGTTCTGACAGGCAGTGACTGGCCAGGGGCCTGTGTGGAGATGAAAGTAGGAAGCTGACCTACCCCTTCTACCATCCCCCAGCGGCACAGCCATCATGCAAGATGGTAACACGATGCGCAACAACTATGGGTGTGACCTGGATGCGCTGGGCACGGGTGCTCGCATTGGGATGATGCGGACTGCCAAGGGTGATCTGCACTATTTCATCAATGGCCAGGACCAAGGTGCCGCCTGCTCAGGCTTGCCTCCGGGTAAAGGTGACTACATTGTGGCTTTCAACCTGCCCACACTCACCTCATCTCACCGGGCTGTTGGACTTCTGACCCTCTTTTTCCACCCAGAGGTGTACGCAGTAGTGGATCTGTATGGCCAGTGTGTCCAAGTGTCTATCACCAATGCCACCGGCCCCATGGACAACAGCCTGGCAACCAGCAACACTGCCACTGAGAAGTCATTCCCCCTGCACTCTCCAGGTTCTGCTGGCAGGGAGGGAGAGAGGGGGAGAGAGCTGGATTTGCCTGCTGTGGGATTCAGGGTGCAGTGTATCCAGGGAGGGAAGCTATTCAAAGATAAGGTGGCTGGAGGCAAAAGGGAGGGAACAACCCAGGGTGGGAAGTGGCCAAAGGTGGGAATCCATTACTCCTGGCACACACAGCCTGGACACTCCTGCCACCAAAGGGCCAGGACAGCATAAGCTGGGTGTCTCAGTTATGTAGTGCTGCTATAACAGATAGGCGCTCTGGTGGCATAGTTCCTAAGGCATTCGACTGGTAACCAGAAGCCATACTGCAAGTGGGTGGCTTTAACAAGCAAATTGATTTTCTCATAGTTTAGGAGCTAGAAGTCTGAACTGAGGGTGTCAAGTCTAGGGAAAGGCTTTCTCTCATTGTTGGCTTTGGAGGAGGCCCTTGTCTCTTCCGAACTTCTGCTCTTGGCAGTCTTCCTGTGGCTTGGCATCCCTCTTCCTCTGTCTTTGCTTATATAATCTCTCATATCTCAGATGAGATTAATTCAACACATGTCCTATGTTAATCCTATCTTATTAACATAACGAAGACAACCCATTCCCAAGTGGCGTTGTAATCACAGGCATAAAGATTAGGATTTATAGCACATATTTTTTGGGGACACAATCCAACCCATAATAATGGGCATACCGGGCTAGGGAGTGAGTACTGTTCTGACAAAAATAGGTGTCAGGAGGTCCTGAAGGAGTAATGGCAAATGGGTTCTTTTGTCTACTTCCTATCTCACCTGAAGTCTGTGCTGTTTTTTGTGCCAATTTCTTGCTTGAAGCTTGGTGGCCTGCTCCTACCCCTTCCTCTGGTGTCCTCTTTCCACAGTGGCTGGCGTGGCCCACCGTTTCCACAGTACTTGTGGCAAGAATGTCATCCTTGAGGAGGATGGCACAAGAGCAGTGCGTGCAGCTGGCTATGCTCATGGCCTCGTCTTTAGCACTAAGGAGCTCAAGCCTGACGAAGTCTTTGAGGTGGGCCGTGGACATGTGACACTTGTAACAGACTGTTTCTACCCTTCTGCCCCAGTTAGTGCCGCCTAATGTGGTCTCTCTGTTGCAGGTGAAAGTGGAAGAGCTGGACGAGAAGTGGGCAGGTTCCCTCCGGCTGGGACTGACCACACTACCACCAGGGGAGATGGGGACCGGGGCAGGAGGCGGCCCAGGGCTGCCGCCCTCCCTGCCAGAGCTGCGGACTAAGACCACTTGGACAGTGTCTAGCTGTGAAGTGAGGCGCGACGGGCAGCTCCAGAGGATGAACTATGGCCGGAACCTCGAGAGGCTGGGGGTGAAGCAACCTGCTCGCTCTGAGGGTGGGGCTGGGGCTAGGGTTGGTAGGGAGAAGTGGACTAAGGATGTGTCCTGGTCCCACCTTGGTCCTAGGTGGGCAGCCGTGTAGGCATTCGTCGGGGAGCAGATGACACAATGCACATCCTGGTAGACGGAGAGGATATGGGACCTGCAGCCACTGGCATTGCCAAGGTAGACCTAAGACCTTCCTTGGGTTTTGAGAGTGGGGTGAGGGCTCCTGTTAGTCTCTGACTTCCTGTGGCTTGTGTGCCCCTAGAACGTGTGGGCTGTGCTGGATCTGTATGGGCCAGTACGGAGTGTGTCTATTGTCAGCTCCACGAAGGTGGAGGAGCCAGAAGGCACCCAGCCTCCTTCCCCCAGCTCAGACACTGGCAGTGAAGGCGAGGAGGACGATGAAGGCGAGGAGCACGCGCTGGGAGTAAGAGGCTGCAGCAGGGCCTGCTGGGCTCAGGGATGGGCAGTTGGTGGGTCACTGGACACCAGGTCTCTTTTGCTGTCTCTGACCCAGGATACTGCTGGACAAGCAGAGACTCATGGTCAAGCTCATCGTAACTTCAAGGGGGTGGGTCGGGCACAGCCTCAGCCACCCTAGCAGCTCAGTCTCTTCTCTACACCAGGGCCAGAATCAAGTGGCCATTATGCCCACAGCCCTTGAGTTCCTGGAGAACCATGGGAAGAACATCCTTTTATCCAATGGGAACCGTACAGCCACACGGGTAGCCAGCTACAACCAGGGCATTGTGGTCATCAACCAGCCCCTGGTGCCCCAGCTGCTGGTCCAGGTGGGCCTTGTTTCCATACTCCTATTCTTTTACTTCTAGTGACCTAGACCCAACCTTTACAGGTTGAGGGACAAGTGGCAGGCAGACCCTTTGCATGAAGTTCCTGGGCTTTTGTTCATACTCTGTAGTGGGGATTGCCAATCAATCACCCCATTTGCCCCCTAGATAGCTAAGGGCTGTGATGAGAGAAGCAGTGGGGAGGGGCTAGGGAAGTCCAGAGGTGATGCCTGATCCTGTGTATGGGAATAGGGAAGGAGGCGGTGCTTTCTGCTGCAAACTGAAAGGTATGTGAAAGTTAGCCGGGTAAAGGAAGCACCTTGGCATGAGGGTCCCTGCAGAGGCAACAGTAAGACTAGGTGCAAAGGGAAGGAAACAGCTGAAGGTGTGGCCTCTAGTCCCTCTAAGCGTGAGCACAGGCAGCATCCCAGGCCACCTGTGGGGAAATGCAATTATCCCTTTCTGGTGGGTGAGGAACCTACTTCTGTTGCCTGGGTGGCCCCTTCCCAGGAGGCCATGACAGGGGAGTAGTTACTGTCTCCCCCAGGTGCGGATTGACTTCCTGAACCGACAGTGGACGTCTTCCCTTGCCCTGGGAGTCATCACCTGTCCACCAGAGAGGCTCAACTTCCCTGCTTCTGCCTGTGCCCTCAAACGGGCAGCCTGGCTGCTTCGGGGCCGTGGCGTCTTCCACAACGGTCTCAAAGTAAGGAGGGAGTTAGCGAGAACGGAGAGGAGAGGCCAGACAAAAAGGGGAGTGGGCCCTTAGCTCTGGACATGGGACCAAGAGAATAAAGAGAGACTGCTCCATGCCTGGCCCTATACTGGGTGGGCAAGGGGAGGAGTGTCATTAACTGTCTCAGTTCCAGGCTGATCCCCTCTTCCTGTCCGTGCTGTTGAGAATGTCACAGTTGGGGGAATGGGAGGTAACTGAAGTAGGGCAGCATGGAAGCAAGCCCAGGGTCTGGTGCTGCAGCTGTGCGGGGGGCGGGGCGCTGGTAGAGGCTGGTCTCTGGAAGACAGCAGGTCTCTCCTCCCAGATCTGTGAGAAGTTGGGGCCAAATCTGGACACGTGTCCCGAAGGTACCATCCTGGGACTGCGGCTGGACAGTTCTGGGGGGCTGCACCTCTATGTCAATGGGGTAGACCAGGGGGTGGCTATGCCAGATATCCCCCAGCCCTGCCATGCACTCGTGGACCTCTATGGGCAGTGTGAGCAGGTCAGTGGCAACGGAGGGGGTGTTGGGGAGACTGGGTTTTTGGACTGAAGGGGCAGGCTATGGTCAGAACAGGGGCTCAGCCTGCCCGAGGGCTGCCCAAGAGCTGGTTGACCACTCCTCTCCCCTGCAGGTGACAATCGTGAGCCCTGAACCAGGGGCTGCCAGTGGCAAGGGTGCTGCAACTCAAGGGGACATGGAGAAAGCTGACATGGTGGACGGTGAGACAGCTTGAAGGAACCAGGCTCTGACATCCACACCCCATACCCCAGCATTTGTAGCCCCAGCTCCTGTCACCGATTCTACCTCTGCTTCCTCAGGTATTAAGGAGAGTGTATGCTGGGGGCCGCCCCCAGCTGCTAGTCCTCTAAAGAGCTGCGAATACCATGCCCTTTGCTCCCGTTTCCAAGAGTTGCTGCTGCTTCCTGGTGAGTTCCCAATTCTTGCCTGAATCCGCCTCATTCCCAGGCCAGTCCAGGGTGATGCCCAGGGCCCTGGAGACCATTGGGAAGAGTGTAGCATGGTCGGGACCCAGGGCGGGAGCCACAGCATCAAGCCTGCCGCTCTCTCCTGCAGAGGATTATTTCATGCCTCCACCCAAGCGTAGCCTATGCTACTGTGAGTCTTGCCGGAAGCTTCGAGGGGATGAGGCCCACAGGCGCCGAGGCGAACCCCCCCGGGAGTACGCCCTGCCCTTTGGTTGGTGCAGGTTCAACCTCAGGTACTGTGGGTAGGGTCATGCATTCCCCTTACTTACTATCCCTTTCCCTTTTGAGAAAGGTGGGCCCACGAGGGCATAGAAGTATAGAACTTCCTGTCTAGGTGGTGACTCTGGGGGAACCAGTAACCATTTCTCTGCTCCATCTCTCCATCGTCTAGGGTGAATCCCCACCTGGAGGCTGGGACTCTAACCAAGAAGTGGCATATGGCTTATCATGGGAGCAACGTGGCAGCCATACGAAGGGTGCTAGACCGAGGGGAGCTGGGAGCAGGTACTGTGGAGCCAGCTGAGGTGGGGCAGGTTGGACCTGTGGGCCATGGGAGGTATGAAAAGGGCTGTCCTCACCCATTCATCCCCACAGGCACTGCCTCCATCCTGAGCTGTCGACCCTTGAAGGGAGAGCCTGGGGTGGGGTTTGAGGAGCCTGGCGAGAACTGTGCACCTCCTCGGGAGGAGCAGCCCCCTCCAGTACTGCTTTCCCCCTCCCTTCAATATGCTGGGGCCGGGACCCTGGCATCCAAAGTGCAGTGAGTATGCAGGAGGGGTCGGGTCAAACTGAGAGGGGACCTAGGGCCACTGGTCTCTCATGATTTGCCTTCCCTTTTCTCCACTGTCTTGCTCAGTTCCTCAGTCTCTTGAATGTTTCATTTATTCATTGAACAAATAGCACTTACTTTGTGCTACCTCAGTGAACAAAAAAAAAGGACCTCCTCTCGTGGAATTATGTCTTTTTCTCTAGAATATGTTTAGGTATAATAAGTAGTTAGTGGTAAGTACTATGAAAAAAAAAGAAAAAGTAGGGAGTGAAGTGGACCAGAAGTGCAGTTGGTAGTAGGTATTAAATAGGTGAGTCAGGGTAGCATCATTGAGAAAGTGAGATTTCAGCAGACTTGAAGGGCACAGGCAGATGCCACCTCCAGTGGGCAGGTGATGACTCCAGGATGAGGGAAGACTTCCACTGTTAGCAAGGCAGATAGTGAAAGATTTTAAGTAGAGAAAACAGCTAGTCCTTAAGGTGAGACTATTTCCTAGAAACAGCAAGACCAGTGTGGTTGGAGCTGAGTTCACAACGACTGAGGTGATGAGTTCCAGAGTTGTCATTCCCCTATCTCGTCTGACAGATTCCGGGATCCCAAATCCCAGCGGACGCACCAGGCCCAGGTGGCATTCCAGGTGTGTGTGCGCCCAGGCTCCTACACACCTGGGCCCCCCTCTGCTGCCCTTCAAGAGCCTCCTGATCCTCACTTCAGTCCAGCTGAACTGGAGTGGGTAACCAAGGAAAAGGGAGCCACACTCCTCTATGCCCTGCTGGTACGGGTGGAATGAGGGGTGAGACCCCACTACTACAAGCACAGTTGGGCCCTGGGCCCGTGGACTCTGGGTAACGACTGCCTCCACCTCATTCCAATGACCCACGGCATGCCCGGGTGCTCAGTCTCCACAGATGCGCGGGAGCACGCAGGCAGGCTTGGATTTAGATGGGAAGTGGAGCACATCTCCGTGCCCAGCTGCGCAGAACATCCCTCTGATGTGAGGGAGACTGTGGGGAGCCCAGCTCCATGCCCTGGGTGCCCCTCTTCATGCACTGATCTGGGGAACAAGACTCCCTATCACCTCCCTCCCCATATCACTTAATTTATTTCCGTTTTATTTTTTTGGTTACTGTGAATCCCACAGGAGACTCTCCCTGTGCCCCACATGAAGCTGCTTTTTCCGAGGGCCACCGGGCGGGGAGTAGGGAGGGGCGGGCGAGGTAAAGATGGGGGCCCTCTGTACAGGTATTACTGACTCTGATTTCTAAAGAGCCAATAAACACCGTCTCAGAACATCCACCTCTGCGTCTCAGTCTTGAGTTCCTCTTGGAAGCGCCCCTGCCCCCGGGACTGTCGCAGTGCACCGAGCCCTGGAAGGGCAGACGGTGAAGCGCAGCCCGGCGAAGTAGAGGGCTGCGGCCGACAGAGGCAGGACCGCCTCCGGGCGTCTGTAATGGTGAGACCGTTTCACAATGGGCCGGAAGCCGTAGCCAAAGATCGATTTACTACTTGCACAGCTGCGCGTCCGGAGCCAGGCGGAAGGGTTTGGATGCCACGGGCACCCGTCGTCCATCGTCTCTGTCTGTTTCTCTCTATCCTACCCATACTGCAGCTGCATTCTTGACCCGGAAGAACTAGTTCTACTTGCCGGATGTGACGAAAGCAACTGAGGCGCCCAGGAGGCCGCGGAAAAGGAGCAAAGCAGGCGGGTAGGGAGGGATTGGCGCTTGGGACTGGCGAGGAGGGGGCGGGAACGCTGAGGCTAGAGCCCCTGGCTTTGCCCGCGCTCGCAGCCGAGCCGTAGGTGCGGCCGGGCCGGCCAGGCGCCCAGGATACGTAACTGGGGCAGCGAGTGGACGGGCTTCCTCTCGGCCAGGCGCGGTCCCCTGAGCACCCGCCTCCCCGCAGGCCCTGTCCGAGGTCTGGCATTCAGTAACAACAGTCGGGCGGCCACGGCCCGGGCGTTCCCGGCGACACCATGCCCGCGCTCCTGGAGCGCCCCAAGCTTTCCAACGCCATGGCCAGGGCGCTGCACCGGCACATCATGATGGAGCGGGAGCGCAAGCGGCAGGGTGAGCTGGGGCTAAAGTAGGCGGGCCCACAGTCCTGGGAAGCACTCCTAGCCCAGGGCTGACTTCCACCTACCTTCCGACCGGTGTGCCGACCGCCGAGGCTGGAGGAGGGAGGAACAGCCCCGTTTGTTATGTCTAGAGGCTGGGTCTATGCTTCAGTCTTGAGCTGGGAAGGACCTTGGAGAGCACCTAATAGCATTTTCATCTCCTTCCCTGTTGCAGTGATGGGGAAACCTATGCCCCCCAAAGGAAAAGAACTATTGCCAAGGGCCTACTGTAACGTTGGGATAATCAGTTTCTGCTGGCTTTCAATGTCCTAACTTTTTTTAATTTTAACTACCCTGGTACTTTCCTATTCTGCCTGACTCTTCCTCCAGAGGAGGAAGAGGTGGACAAGATGATGGAACAGAAGATGAAGGAAGAGCAGGAGAGGAGAAAGAAAAAGGAGATGGAAGAGAGAATGTCACTAGAGGAGACTAAGGAGCAAGTAAGCAGTCCCTTGGTCCCTCTCACCTCTGACTTCTTCCCTTGGCTTTCCTGCTTTCCTCATCTACTCTCCACTTCCAGATTCTGAAGTTGCAGGAGAAGCTTTTGGCCCTACAGGAAGAAAAGCATCAGCTTTTCCTCCAGCTCAAGAAAGTCTTACATGAGGAAGAAAAACGGAGACGAAAGGAGCAGAGGTGGGTCCTGAAAGCTAAAAATAAAATTGTGAGGAAATTGAAACTGGAGTCAGGTAACCAAAGATCAGTGTTTAATAGGAAGAGGGAGCACCTGTCCTTGATTTTGACCCACCTGCCTTTCCAGTGACCTGACCACCCTGACATCAGCTGCATACCAGCAAAGCCTGACCGTGCACACAGGAACGCACCTCCTCAGTATGCAGGGTGAGGACAAGAGAGACTGTGGGACAAAATTAAACTTCCTGGGGGTTGCATCCTCCCATTTCAGCATCATAAAGACCCTATCCCTATCTAGGGAGCCCTGGAGGACACAATCGCCCAGGCACCCTTATGGCAGCTGACAGAGCCAAACAGATGTTTGGACCTCAAGTGCTTACTGTGAGTGAAGCAGAGTTGAGTCTAGACTTTACATTTTCCTATTGCTTTTACTCAGAGCTCAGCATTCTTGCTGCCAGTATTGAAATCAGGAGTGTATTCAGCATTTATTGTACGGGTAGGAATGGGTACTACAGAAATGCGTAATTCACTGTCTGCTTTCAAGGGGTTGACAAGCAGAGTTCTCATCCTCCCTCCTTAGACCCGGCACTACGTGGGCTCGGCAGCTGCTTTTGCAGGGACCCCAGAACATGGGCAATTCCAAGGCAGCCCAGGAGGGGCCTATGGTACTGCTCAGCCCCCACCTCACTATGGGCCGACACAGCCAGCTTATAGTCCTAGTCAGCAGCTCAGAGGTGAGCAGTGGGAAGATGGAGGGGACTTGGGTGTGAGCTTCAGAGGGAAGTGTGTTAGCAACGGGTCTTTGGAGTCTCTAATGGCTATGCCTGCCTTTCTCAGCACCGTCAGCGTTTCCTGCAGTGCAGTACCTGTCTCAGCCACAGCCACAGCCCTATGCCATGCACGGCCACTTTCAGCCCACCCAGACAGGTGATACCCCACACAGGAGCCCCAGCTCCATGGGCCCTCTCTTCCTCCCTGTCCTATTCTGTTCATTTCACAAACCCCTTCCTCCTCCCCCTCTAGGGTTTCTTCAGCCTGGGGGTGCCTTGTCCTTGCAAAAGCAGATGGAACATGCTAACCAGCAGACTGGCTTCTCTGACTCAGTAAGTGTGGAGCAATGGGAGGCCAGGGTAAGGACTATGCCAAAGGAAGTCCAGGCTGCCTCAGGCCCCCACTCTGTTCTCTCGTAGTCCTCCCTGCGCCCCATGCACCCCCAGGCTCTGCACCCAGCCCCTGGACTCCTTGCCTCCCCCCAGCTCCCTGTGCAGATGCAGCCAACAGGAAAGGTGAGGAGAATCATCATATGGTTGTAATCTCGGTATTACCAGGGAGACAGGATTAGGATTGGGTAGGACAAGTGGTGGCCCCCACTCACTACCTGGTTGTTCCTTTCCTGGGGGTGCGATGGGTGGAAACCAATAAGGGTATCAAGTGGAGAGGAGAGTATCCACACTGATGAAAGCCCTCATGTCATCACTTACCAGTCGGGCTTTGCAGCTACCAGCCAACCTGGCCCTCGGCTTCCTTTCATTCAGCACAGCCAGAACCCACGTTTCTACCACAAGTGACCATCAGATTTTTATCTTCAACCTCACCCTCAAACCATGGATGAGGGCTCCCCTTCTTGTGTGTCCCAGACCAATAAAATCTACCTGCCACTGCCCCTGGCTGCTGCTGTTTGTGTTGGCTCCAACCCAACTATCTAGAACAAGCCAGGGCTGCCTGGGATGGAGAGGCAGCTGGCTTGTAGGTCCAGAGCTCATTGGGACAGTAGATTAGTTAACTAAGTTGCAAGTTCAATCGGTTCCTGGCTTCTGAATATACACTGTAGACAGCAAGGGCTCATTTACCTCAAACCCTAAAAGAAACAGCTGAATTGGGGCCTTCATATTAAACTTGTTTTATTCAGGTTTGATTTTAACAAATGTGTCGGGGAGAGAGCCCGCAGGAAAGGGTGAAGCCCATGGGGGCAGGGCCCTCCCAGATGCCTGAGGAGGGGGCAGGTCCCCTCCCCTCTCCTCCTCTTCCCTCCCCATCTAAAGGGGCTTGGGGAGAGATACAGGCAGGGGAGGGGGCTGGTCCCCAGTCTGTGGGGGTGGTGGTTGGGGGAATGGGCTACAGGATACAGGGGACCAGACCAAGGACAAGTGAGGGAAGGACAGAGGACCATTTGTCAGAATCCACAGCGTTCTGATTTCAGGTTGAATTAAAAAAAAAAAAAAAAAAAAACACACTAAACCACAAGCAGCACCTGCCCCCTTTCCCCCACCTGGGCTGTAGTGCGAGGGGAGAAGGAGGGCAGCTTCACCAATGCCATTACTCGCTCCTGGCCAAGGGAGCAGGGTGAAGGGCAGGGGTCCCCGACAGATTGGGGTGGGGGTGGGAAGAAACCAAAATAAAACATCAAATAAATCGTGTAGGAGTCCAGCCAAAGGCCAGGCCAGAGCTGGGCCAGGCTGGGGGAGGGGGCCTTTGCAGGCTCCAGGATCACTGCTGCCACCACCGCCACCCTGGGTAGGAGAGAGAAACCAGGTTAATACCTTCAACACAGGAGATAAGGTTGGGAGGATGGGACCAGACTAGGGGCAAAATAAGCCTCAGACCATTTAAGACTAGTGAAGCTCTTTGATAGGGACAACAAAATGCACGTGAGGGACAGGGACCATCGCACTTACCTGGGAGCCAGTTATTTTGCCATGGCCTTGATTGCAACAGCTGCCTCCTCTGTCATGGCAGACAGCACTGTGATCTTGGGTGGGGAGGGGGGTGATGCACAAGAGGGCTAGTCAGCAGAAGCTCAAGCTCAGGAAGCAGCAGAATGAACAAAGCTGGGCACAAAGGAAAGGGGGCAGGGGCTGCACATACCAGGATCTCTTCTCCACAGTCATACTTCTGCTCAATCTCCTTGCCAAGGTCTCCCTCAGGCAGACGAAGGTCCTCCCGTACCTCCCCACTGTCTTGGAGCAGTGATAGATACCCATCCTGGATGCCAATCAGCTAGGAACAGATAGGGAAGG
>NW_006921917.1:3167552-3171202 GCF_000298275.1 Orycteropus afer afer
CCGGCCGCCAATCCCCCCCCACATGCCCTCTCACCAAGCGGTCCCTTCCCCCACCTCACGTGGCCGCAAGCTTCCCGGTGCTCAACGGCCCAGGTACTCCTGGCCCGGTGGACCGATTTGGCCTCCGGCCTTCGCCCCAGCGTGGCCACCCGGCGGCCTCTCCCGCGTGGCGGCCTCGCGGCTCGCCGTCCCCCTCCCTGCGTCGCTCCAACGTCACCCAGCCGGCCCCAACGGCCACCCTGCGCGCCAACCGGGGAACGAGACCGCATTTCACCACACCTCGCACCGCTCCCACACCGAACCCCGTGCGGCGGAGGCCACCGCTCCACTCTACCCCTCCCCGACCCCCGAGCAATTCTATCTCTTCTCCGAGACCCAAGCCAAGGTTCCGCGCACGCGCGCCCTGTCCGCTCTCACCTCGCGCGAACGCACTGACTCGACCCCGTCCGCCCGCCGCGAGCCCAACCGCTGCCTCCGAGCCCGCTGCTGCCGCCGCCGCCGCCGCCTCTACCGCCGCCGCCGCTGCTGCACACGGGTCTTAGTACGCAGGCGCCGACTCCCCACTGACCAACCAAGCAGCCCTATGACAGCCGCGCAAGCGTGCTATCTGTCTCCTCCGCCCTCCACCCACGCACTGCGCAAGCGCACAGACCCCCCTCCACCCTCTCTCCCACCTACCCTTCCAATGACGTGAATACGTGACCCCGCCCCTCAAAAATACTAAACTCTCCCAACCAGTCAGCAACGCGCATGCGCACCCGGTTTTTTAATCCCTTCACACTCCTTTTCCCTCCTGCTGATAGATCCCTAGTTTTACCGGACAGGCCTTGCGCCTGCGCAATAAAGAGACCTGCACTCCACACCCTCTGTAGGAAACGCCTCGGCCTCAAGGCGCCTGCGTACTGCTAAACCTAAACGCCCCTTCCACCTCAGACGTCTCCTGCACGCCGGACGTTGAAAAGACCACGCCACTGTATCGCTGGTCTCTTCTAGAACGCATGCGTCTTAGAGCACGCCCCACCTCAGCTTTAACGGGACTTAAGTGAGGCACACGTTTCAAAAAACTTGCAATGTGGGATGGTCTTATTGTCTCTAAACCCAGGGCTTCTAAATCCACACATGCGCGAGGGATCTCTTTCCGCTTCTCTCTTCCTAGTGCGTTAGTGTGGTCGAGTTACCTCCTATCTCAGCTTCACTGAACTGTACGCCACTGCTATGCCATAGAGTTTCACCCAGAAAGATAGAGCGGTCCGGTCCCAGCCACCATCTTGTTTAAGCTGCAGTCTATATTGGTCCCTACGGCTTCGTTAGGGACTGTTTAACTCCTGAATCTAAAGAGATTTACATAGCATTTACGTACGTTCCTAACTGTGCGCTGCACTGCGTAAAAATAAACTGTCTACGAGCTCCCTTAGAAAAAGTTGCCTTTAAAGAGTGTAAAATTCACTGACACTAAATCAGAGAAGATGACCATGAAGCAGCAAACTAGCTATCACCCAGTTTTATTTCCTTGGCCTTCGTCCTATAGTGGACACCTTCTTTTCCTGAAACTCTAGTCTTTTCCCCTCCAATTTCTAGGTTGCCAGCACTACTTTCGTGGCTACCTTGTTCGCTCCAGTAAGCTAGGTGGACCAGAGGACTATTGGACAAGAAGAGCTGAGGTTAGAATCCAGAACTCTAAATCTGATTCTTGTCTTCTGTGTGGCTTTGAGAAATTACTTAAAAACGCTGTGCCTTAGGCTTCTCTCCATAAAACGAGGATAATAATGATGTCTGATCTTCTCTACTCACCCGGATACTTAGAGAATCCTGTGAGATGATGTAGGGTAAACTACCTTAACTCCTAGCTAGGTTCAGTTCCTCTCTTCTCAAAAATGCCCACATGACCCAGCAATTCCGCTTCTTGATATATACTCAAGAGAAATGAAGGTATGTATGCCCACCAAAACGTCTATGTTCACAGAAGCATTATTCATAATTGCCAAGCAGTAGAAACGGAAATGACCATCAACTGATGGATAAGTAAAATGTGATATATCCCATACAATGAAATATTATTCACCAATAAAGAAGAATGAAGTACTGATACATGCTGCAACGTAGATGAACCTTGAAAGCATTATGCTAAGTGAAAGATGCCAATCACAAACAATATTGTAGTATTTCATTTATATGAAATGTGCAGAATAGGCAAATCTAGAGACACAGATGAGTTGTTGCCTAGGGCTGAAGGTGTTGAAGAAAAATGGGGAGTGACTGTTACGGGTATGGGGGGGTTCTTTCCAGGGTAATGAAACTGTTCTAATAATGTGATAGTTGCACCACTTGGTAAATATAATAAAAACCATTGAATTGTCCACTTTAAATTGGTGATTTATATATGATGTGAATTATATCTGAATAAAGCTGTTACTTAAAAATTTATTGTCCATTACTTAGGAAGCAGTGAGTGTTCGCTTATGGTGATGGGAAATTTGGCACATTATGGGTGGTAGTTGCACAATATAATTAATGTAATACCACTGAAATTGTACAAGTAAAAATATACTTGAATTGGCAAATGTATTACATATTTTTAATAATAAAAAGAAAACAATGGTCATCTTCGTATGACAGTACATACTGTGCATAGTGCATAGGCTGTTCCTGTCAGACATTGATGAAGTATGCTAGCTGAGCTAAAGCATAAGCTCCGCGATCTCAAAACAGGACTGAGCCCCAAAAAGCTTCCAGTCAAAACCAAAGAGGCACAAGTGATCCTGATGGAAGACTAAGGCATACATACTCAGAGAAAGACAAGGGCAAATATGGTATAGTGTTGGAGAGTGATAAGATGGTTAAAAAACCAAAACACCAAACTCTCTGCCATTTGAGTCGATTCCAACTCATAGCAACCCCCATTAGGTTTCCAAAGCAGTAAATCTTTACAGAAGTAGATTGCCCCATCGTCCTTTCAAGGAGTGGCTGATGGGTTTGAACCACTAATCTTCTGGTTAGCAGTCATATGCCTTAGGCATTGTGCCACTAGTGCTGCTTTTGATAAGATGGGAATTGTCTCTGCAGGATTAACACAATCGAGAGTAGAGTGCTCAACTTTGTAAGCCCCAACATTTTATTTTGCCAAGCCTCTCCCGACCTACCACAGTCAGCTTCTCATGTTATATGTTTCCATAGCAAACATTATAGCATTTATCACAGATTGTTATATTCATTTACTTAATTGTTTTATTAATGTCCAATCTTCCCCATTAAAATGTAATTTATATAAGGACAGAACTATGCCTGTTTTGTTTACCATTGTGTCCCCAGCTCCTAGAATTGTCCCTGGAAAACATTTGGTACAACATAAATATTAGTTTAATGTTGAATAAAGGTACACCTGACTCAAGGTAACCAGACTCACAATAGATTGACAAATAAAAGTTAATATTAACTTATTCATTTATAAATAGTGAAATAGTCAAGAGCCATAGAACATCTATGTTGGCTGGTCAGTTTGTCTACTCTTTTTAAAAGAAAATATGTTGTTGTCTGTTGTTATGTGCCGTCGAGTTGGCCCTGACTCATAGCGACCCCTCCTTGGGTTTCCGAGGCAGTATCACTATGGAAGTAGATTGCCCCATCTTCCTTCCAAGGAGTGGCTGGTGAGT
>NW_006921917.1:3171302-3186424 GCF_000298275.1 Orycteropus afer afer
ACCAGCCTTCTGGTTAGCAGTCAAATGCCTTAGGCACTATGCTACCAGAGTTCCCAGTGATCCTATGTTGTTGTTGTTGCTATTGTTATGTGCTTGGGTTTCCGAGGCAGTATCACTATGGAAGTAGATTGCCCCATCTTCCTTCCAAGGAGTGGCTGGTGAGTTTGAACCACCAGCCTTCTTCTGGTTAGCAGTCAAATACCTTAGCCACTATGCTACCAGAGCTCCCAAAAAAGAAAATATAAGTGGATAGAAAAACTCCAGTCAGAGAGTCCTGGAATCAAGGAAGAAAATTAGCTGCACTTGCTTTATTACTAGCACATATAGCTCTAAAAGCATGGTGCAGTTTTCTTTAGTGTAAGAAGAGGCCTATCTGTCCCTTCAAAACAATCCAGGGGTGGAGGGATTACATGGGAAGGAAGGACACAGGGAAGAGGTAACTACAAGGAGGAAGTGGGAAAAGAGCCGTTACATGGTGGGGAATTCCAGTCAATGTCATGAAACAAAATGTGTAGGAAGCTGCTGTATGGAATACGAATTTGCTCTGTAAACTTTCACCCAAATCACACACAAAAAAGGGACAATCCTAGAACATTAATGATTCGGGATCAAGATTCCCCTGAAAAAGATGTAATAACCTCTCTTTGGCCTTTTCCAGTGTACATGCTGAGCATTCCTCTTCTGTTTATATACAAGTTTCTTTCTTGACAACTGGTTCAAATGCAATCGATCAGATTCCACTGTCTTGATGATACTCACAATCCTTTCCTACCTTCCTGTGGTTCCATTCAGTCACTAAAATAAGAATTCAGATATTCTTGATAAACTCTCCAGCTTTCCTTCTATAGATTTTCATGGCTTTGGATGATTTATTGGCAATTAATCTCATACATTATTTCCTTATTTCTTTCTCAGAGGATAACAGTTTACTGGGCACACACATTTTGCTGAGAAAGAGGTTTGCCAACTAAGTCTACATCTATTTTGGTGAACTCTTCTGGTAGGCTTGTGTGTGTGTGTGTGTGTGTGTGATTTAGGTGAAAGTTTGCAGAACAAATTGCTTTTCCATTCAACAATTAATACACATTTTGTTTTGTGACATTCATTGCAATCATCACAATGTAGCAGCTGTCTTCCCACTCCCCCTGTACTTACCATTTCCCTTCATCCTTCCTTCCTATCCCTTCCTGCCTTCTGAGCTTTATCCCCGGACAAATGCTGCCCTTCTGATCTCCTATGGTTGATTGCTCTAATGAGTGCATACCTTCCTGGATTATTGTTCATTTTATAGACTTATCATTTGGCTGAAAGTTAAGCCACAGGGGTGATTTCAGTTCTAGGCTGGAAGGGTGTCTTAAGGGCCATCACTAGTAGACTTTAAATAATAATAATTTCAGACTTACAGAAGAGTTGCAAAGATAGTACAAATAGTACTTTAGGGAGAACCAATGAAAAGTTCTGAATGAAGACCAATGGAGTAGAGGAGGCTACATGTATAGGTTTATAAGAACCAACTTGTATGTATCTCTTGCCAACTCCATCTTCAATGATGTCTTGTTAGTAGCTTGAAATCGGCCATGGTGGAAGCATTTACACCATGGAAATTGGCAGATACTGCAAATCAGCCCCCTCTTCTCCAGACTTGGTTGCTAAACAGTTACCAACACAACACTTATAGGGACTACTGATAGAGGAGGGAGGTTCTGATGCATACAAAACCAAAACGCTAAACCAGTTGCTAGAAGTTGATTCTGATTCACAGCAACCCCATGTGAGGTAGAGATGTGCTTCACTGGGGCTTTCAATAGCTGATATTTCTGAAGTAGATCACCAAGGCTCTCCTCTGAGATGTTGCTCAGTGGACTCAAACCTCCAACCTTTCAGTTAGCAGTGAGTTAACCATTTACACTACCTGATGTATACAAAGTGGTGTTATAGCCACATCATCCGGTAATAGTGTAAGGGATGGGCTAAAGGAGCAAGAGACTGAAGGTAAGAAGGCCCTTCAAAAGCTATCATGATGGGTCAGATATCAAGCAAGGAGGGACTGGACTAGGATTTCCTGAGGAAGGTAACATTTCAATAAATGGACCTTGAAAAAAGGTGGAATATTAAGGAAAAAATAGAATAGAAATAAGAATGAAGGGCATTCTAGATAAAGAATTCTAGAGAAAGGCATGGAAGAAGAGGTCCTCAGTAAATAGAGGAAAGGAGTCATGCCAGTAATTGGCGATGGAGGGCAGAGGTTGTAAATAAGGGAAAAGGAAGGCATGGGCCAGATCACAGAGTCTTGACTCTGTGCACAGGACCTTTCTTTCTGTAGACAATGGAAAGGCTACACCAGCCACTGATGTGCTTGCGCTCCGGGAAGTTCACACCAGCAATGAGTGACAGAGGAGTAGAAATGGAGCTAGACTGGAAGCAGGAGACCAGGGAAGAGCCTTGGCCGGCAGTCCAAGTGAGAAAGAATGAAGCCTTGGATCAGGGTGGGTAGGTGAGGAAGAAGAGGTGAGTACCAGAGACAAGTTGGATATCTAATTGATGGCACTTGGTAGTTAACTGAATGAAGGAGATGAGGTCAAAGGGTGGGGAAGGGACCAAACCAGTTTTCTGTACCTCATTTCCCTCACCTGGAAGGGAAAAGGCTCTAGTGTCAAGAGGAATATTTTCACACTATTAAAAAAATTCTGTCAAATATTTTTATTATAGAAATACAGATTCATTATAAAAAAATGTGGAAAACATAGAAAATTATAAGAAAACAAATACCATAAACTCAAACCCCAGAGGCAATTGCTTTAAAGTTTTACTACATTTTCTTCCAACCTCTTTTCTATGCCTTTAAAAAAACACATCTGAGAGCATACCGAGCATATTTTGTATTGCATGTGAAAGTAAATCAAGTCAGCTGCTGGAACTTCCAGATATAAGGAAAACAAGCAAGGATTGGAGTGGTGTGAAGGTTGTCTGTTAGACAAATAATTTCATGAGAATTTGTCCTTATCAAGGGCCTGGACAGAGACTATTCTTCATTTTATGGGGGTGGTGTGTGGGGGAGGGTGGTTTGTGGGCATCCTGGACCTTTTCTCAGAGCACCCAGCTGCTGAGATCAGAACAGAAACCTTGGCTGCATTCACTCCCTCACTCACTTACTCATTTCATTTGTGTTAAACGAAATAAAATGGAGTGATCTGGTTGACAAAATGACTTCCATGGTCAAGTGGACAGGGCCCCTAAGACTTGTCTTTACCGAAACGGAAGCTTAGCTTTTTAGTAAATCAGGCTACCCTAATTGACCAATGAGATTCTGATATTGCTTCCAGGCTCCTAGACCAATGAAATATTGTCAACATTTCAAGAGTAAATTGTATAAGCCAATCAGAAATAAGCTTTTACTTCCACATGTTTTGTCAATATAAACCAATTTCTGCTGAAACTCAGTAGAGTACCTTTCCACATGTGGTTTGGTATTACCCAAGTCTCAGATCTGCCTGAATAAACCTTATCCAACAGATTAATTTTATTACTGACTCAGTTTCTTTTCACAACTATTTATTTAGAGTCTATTAAGTGCCAGATAGTTGGGATACAGGAGTCCCTAGGTGGTGTCAGTGGTTAATGTGCTCAGCTGCAAAGTTTGGACCTTTGAGTCCACTCAGAGGTGCCTTGAAAGAAAGACCTGGCAACATACTTGCAAAAAACCAGCCATTGAAAACCCTAAGGAGCACAGTTCTACTCTGACACTTAGGAGGTTGCGATGAATCTGAATTTCCTCGATGGCAACTGGTTGGCGAGCTTAGCAAGCATGGTCCCTGCCCCACAAGTGGGAGAGAGAGATAATCAGGTAATAAATTAATATGGTTGCATGCCCAGCCAGCACTGTGTGTGATCGGTGAATGAATGGTAGCTAGTACAAGAATGAAAGGGGCATCTTAAAGACATCTGGTAGCATAGTGGCTAAAGCACTTGACTGCTAACCAGAAGGCTGGCGGTTCAAACCCACCAGCCACTCCTCGGAAGGAAGGTTGGGCAATCCTACTTCCGTAGTGATACTGCCTCCGAAACCCAAGGAGGGGTCGCTATGAGTCGGGCCGACTCGACGGCACATAACAACAACAACAAGGAATATTATGTGATTTTTGACCTTGCCTCAATAAAGCTAAGAAGGAGAAGTGGGTGGAGGTAGGAATGAATGAGACTCAGTTGGTTCTGGGCCTGGAGGAAAAACCTACCCAAAAGTCCTCCCCAACCCCTATTCCCAGAAGCCTTGCTGAACCTGATTCTCTCCCCTGCTAAGGGGAAAGAGTGGTGCTAGGGAGGGGAGTGAGAAAGCTTCTTAGAAACTAGACCAACTGAATAAGGAATAGAGAAGGGAAGGAAATATAGACCCAGCTCATAGAAGTAGGAGGCTCAGTGAGCCAAATAAATGTCTATGGAGTGTTCATTGTGATCATTCATTTGCTCATTCATTCATTCATTCTCCAGGTAGTAACTGAGGCTTCCTCTGTGCCAGGTCCTGTGGCCAGTGGGGAGACTACAAGGTAGCCACACATTCACAGGGAAGGATAAGAACCATTACAGGGAACTTGGGAACCAAGGGAACACCAAGGTGGGCCCAAACCCAGCTTAGAAGCCTGGAAGTTTCTTCAGGCAGGAAGAGACACCAGAGCTGAGGAACCGGAAGGAAGATTGCCCTTCAGCAGGGTAAGGTAGGGTCTAGAAGTTCTGTGGGGAGAGATAACGAAGCCTTCGCTAGTTATCAATCATTCCTTCTTGGCTGGTTAAAAGATTCGTTAAAAGAATACCTAAAGATGAAAGAGAGGAGATGAGGAGCAGATGAAATTTGTGTTTAGAGAGAAAAGATTCAAAGGGCTAAGCAGGTTGAGACCTTAATATATAGGTCAGATTCAGGATGTGGTTCTACTCCTCTCCAGACCCAGCCGGATCAACCTCATATCCCTATATAGGGTGCCCTTGCTGCATACTTGGTCTTGGGTCTTTGTACCTTACCAAAATCCTAACCTCATTTCTGCCTCCCCCCTCACCTGCCCAACTCTTACGTGCCTTCAGAATATGAATCTGGCTTCACCACCCCATGGATGCCACCCCTGATACTCCCAGTCTGACTTGGATGGCATCTTCTCTGCCACACAGCCCCCATGATCACCCCTATCCAGCACTTGTCTAGTCTTCAACCAGATCCTGAGATCCATGAGGGTACAGCATCCACCACAGAACCTGACATGTGGTCAGCTCTGAATGTTCATGGAATGAATGAATGAATGGGGAAGATAATTCAAGAGAGAGAAACTGTCAGATGCTCAAAGGGAATCAAGAAGGAATAGTGTTAGAAACAGTGAGGTGTGAGTTTGAAGTTAGAGATTAAAGAATACATGCAGGGCATGCTTCAAGGGCCACCTTGGCCAGAATGTGTGCCCTTCTCCCTGCTGGACTTCCCTTCCTTCTTGAGATGCTTGGACCAGCTTAGACAATCTGGCTCTCAATTTACCTTTCAAGGAAAAGGGAGCTTAACAGCCCACAGGTGAGTAGAACTCACCAAATCCTAGTCTCCCAAAGGGGAAGCCTGCCTTAAAGAAGGAACCTGGACAAGAAAGAGGACTCTCCCTGCACAAGGAGTTTGATCTTAGAGGCCCCAGGGACCTGCCTGTTCAGAAATACATTTCCTCATAGCACGGAGGAGAAAATCTCAAGTCAAATAAAACAAAATCCTCAAAATGTAAAGATTAATCAAATCTCGACTTTTCACTTCTCTGTTCAGTTCTGATATCAGCTATCCATGTGGTACTTCTTTCTCTAACCCTGGCCACCTGGAGCTAGGTCAGATCTCAAAAGTTAAAAGGAAACCATCCAACCCTCATCCATTGCTGGTGGGAATGTAAAATAGTACAGCCATTGTGGAAAAAAGTTTGGTGGTTCCTCAAAAAGTTGAACATAGAATTACCACATGACCCAGCACACCAAATCCTAGATACAAACCCAGTAGAACTAAAGGCAGAAACACAAACAAAAACTTGTACACCAATGTCCACTGCAGCACTTTTCACAATAGCCAAAAGGTGGAAACACCCTGGATGTCCATTAACAGATGAATGGATACACAAAATGTGGTATATACACACAATGGAATATTACGCAGCCATAAAGAGTTCTGAAGCATGCCACAAAATGGATGAATCTCGAAAACATTATGCTGAGCAAAATAAGTCAGTTGCAAAAGGACAAATGCTGTCTGAGCTCACATATAGGAAACAAGCAAATATATAGAAACCAAAGATTAATAGTTACCAGGGAGAGTTCATGTCCAGGTGACACTGAGTTCATGTTAATGGTGGTAGAATATTTTGGAAAAGGATAGTGATAATGTTGGCACAACATGAAAAATATAATCAATGTCATTGAATTGGAAACGTGGAAGTTGTGCTAGCAAATGTTTTGGTGTGTATTCTTTCACCGCAATTAAGAAAGAAAGAAAAGGGACACCTTCCTTCAGACTGCCAAAGCCACAAGATTGAGAGTTCACCCAGGGTCCCCTACTTCTGACCTACTGACTCCCACAACTCTTTTGCATTCAATAATTCACCGGAACAACTCACAGAACTCATGTGAAGTGATATAATTATGATTATGCCTTATTATAACAAAAAAGGACACAGATGAAGAGACGCATAGGGTGAGGTCTGGGAGGATTCTGAACCAAGAGCTTCTAAGTCCCAGACATGCTACCCTCCCTCATATATCCATATCTTTCATCAACCAGGAAGCCCATGGAGTTTCGGTGTCCAGAGTTTTTACTGAGGGTCTCATTACCTAATGCAAACCCAGTCCTTCTCCCCTGAGGGCAGTTGAATCATGAAGTTATCAGGAGGCATCAGGAGGTAAGTCTCTCTGGCTTGGCCAGCCCCCTGACCCCAGAGTCTCCTCTCCAGGATAACCTGTCATGTCTGGAGTCCTTATCAAAGACACTTAAACCATTAGGGAAATTCCAAGGTGGTTTGTGCATTTGTTTGTTGTTGTTTTGAAGGCATTATCTCTCAGGAACTGGGTCAAAGACCAAATTGTTGGGGTAAAATTAACAGAAACCACAAATTCATTCTCAAAGCCTGCCAGAACCCTCCAGAAGCCTACATCCCTACCAATGGAGCAGTTCTTTGGGATGATCAGTTGAACCAAGAACCTAGCAAAGAGCTTCAGACAATAATTCAGGAGCCACTCAATTCAGGACAAGTGTTGGCCTGGGTTTAAGGCCTGCCAAAATTAGCTCCAACCTACTCATCCCAGCCATTCCCCTACAGATGCTCTGCAGGTCTCTGGTGCTTCCCAAACACATTCACACCTTCCCCACTTCTGGGCTACTCAGTATTTGTTTACCCTTGGCCCAGTCATTTAGTCTCTCTGGGACTCAGTTCTCTATTTACAAGAATACAGAGATCAACACTTACTTTATAAAGAGCTCACCCAATCCGAAGGCTTTAAATACCATCTGTGCTCATGACTTCCAAGTGTGTATGTAATTCCAGCCCTGACTTTTCTTCCAAACTGCAGACTCACACCTCCCACTGCCTGCTTGAGTTCTCCACTTGGATGTTTCAAACAACAAGCCCCAAACCAAGCTCCTGATTATATTCCTTCTCTAGGGTTTTTCACTGAAATAAATGTAGCATCATCATCCACCCAAGTTTGTGTAAGCTAAAAACCTAGGTTCCTTAGTTCCTTTTCCTTCACTCCCACATCCAATCCACCACCAAGTCCTGCAGACTCGATTTCCAAAACATACATCAAGTTATTTTGAAATTTCCTCCATCCTCATTGCCACCACACTAACTCAAGCTCTCATCACCTTTGGTTCCCTCCAGTTTATTCTCTGCACAGCAGCCAAGTGATGTTTTTAAAACAGACGTCAGACCATGTCACTTGCTTCCCTTTCTAAAACCTCTCAAAGACTTTTCACCACTCTTAGAATAAAAGGCAGACTCTAAGGCTTTGGTTGATCTGGCCCAGCCTACATCAGTAATTTCATCTTGCCCCACTTTTTTCCTTACTCACTAGATGCCAGCCACACTAACTTTTTCCTCAAATAGGCTAAAATATTTTCAAATAGTTAAAAAGCATCACTTGGCTACCTCAGAACCTTGACACTAGCTGTTCTATATGTTTGGAACACTCTTCCTTTTTTCTTTAACCCTTCATTTGGCTGCCTTCTTCTCATTCTTATGCTCAGCAGAAATAGACCATTTTCTAGGGGTGTCTTCCTAATGACCTAATTCTAAATTATCTTCTCGCATTCTCTTACTCTCTAGCACATCAATCTGTGCATTTCCTTCATGGCTATCATCACATCTGCAATTATGCTATGTGTCTATTTACTTCTGTTACTGTCTTTTTACTACAATGAGAGCTCTGTGAGGGCAGGGATCTTGTGTACCTTATTACCTACTATATTGCCGGTACCTTTTATAACACCTAGCACACAGTAAGTACTCAATAAATGTTTGATTAAATAAATGAATATTCATAATTTTTGACAACTACCTGAAAAGTATTTAGAAGAAGACTCACAGGGTTACACATTTTACATGAGTAACATGAACTGTGATTTTCAATGAGGTTGATTGGACCTTGTAGTGGTAGGGACCAAGTGGTGGCACTTAATCAACAAAGACAAGGTGGGCATAGCTACCATAATTGACTGCAGAATCAAAGCAGTAATCAGAATCGTCCCACCCATGTGGACTTAGGACAGTGGCTACTTAGTCTTGGTGTCTCTGGAAGTGAAATATATGGGGGAATCTACTAAATATCTACTTGATCTGTAAAAGTGGAAGAATTCTAGGTCAAGTGACAGCAGTCTAACTCTAATCACCAGAACAGGGAGTCATGGTCCCTCAATCAATTCAAAGACTCGAGCCAGTTTATAGACTCACAACATCTTGAATGAAGGAACGACTGGATACCTTGAGGAAGTACCCCATTACACTGCCCAAAATTAATACTGTTACTATTTCTCCCAGCTTTTCCCAAAGGGATCTATGGTCTTTTATGAGAGCAACTGTCCACTGGGGAAAAGAAAATAATTAGATGGAGATTACTGGATACTGGCTCTGAATTGGCATTAATTCAAGGAGACCCAAAATGTCACTGTGGCCCACCATTCTGAGTGGAGGGATATGGATGTCAGGTTATTAATGGAGTTTTAGCTCAGGTTCATCTCACAATAGGTCTCCTGTAGTGATTTCCTCAGTTCCAGAATACATAATTAGAATAGATACACTTAACAACTGTCAGAACCCCCATATTGGATTCCTGACATGTAGAATAAGGGCAATTATGGTAAGAAAGGCAAGTGGAAGCCATTAGAACTGCCTCTACACAGGAAAACAGTAAACCAAATGCAATATTGCATTCTTGGAAGGATTGAAGAAATTACCATCATCATCAAGGACTTGACAGATGTAGGGGTTTGATTCACACCACATCTCCATTCAAGTTGCCTATTTGACCAGTGTAAAAACCAGACAATTTTTGAGAATGACAGTGGATTATTGTAAACCAGATGGTGACTCCAATTGCAGTTGCTGTTCTAGATGTGGTTTCATTACTTGAGCAAATTAACACATTTCCTGGTATCTAGTATGCAGCTATCGATCTGATGCATGTCTTTTTCTTCATTCCAGTATCAAAGGATCACCAGAAGCAGTTTGCCATCAGCTGGCAAAGCTAGCAATATACCTCCACTGTCCTACCTCAAAGGTATATCAACTCTCCAGCCCTATGTCATAACTCACTCTGCAGAGAATTTGATCATTTTTCCCTTTCATGAGATGTCACACTGGTCTGTTACATTGATGACATTATACTGGTTAGAAATAGTAAGGGAGAAGTATCAAGGACTCTAGACTTATTTGAAAGACACTTGTGTGTTAAAAAAAAAAAAAAATCACTGCCACTGAGTTGATTCTGACTCATAGAGACCCCCTTTGAGTTTCAGAGGCCATAAATCTTTTTGGAAGTAGATTGCCTCATCTTCCTTCTGCGGAGCAGCTGGTGGGTTTGAACCACCAATCTTCAAGTTAGTAGTCAAATGCCTTAGCATTGTGCCACCAGAGCTCCTTATTTGTGTGCTAGAGGGTGGAAAATTAGCCAGATAAAAATTCAGGTGCCTTCCACCTCAGTGAAAATCTATAGCAGTCCAGTGGTATGGGGGATGTTGAGATATTCCTTCTAAAGTGAAGGATAAGTTATTGCATCTGCCCCTTCCCCCAACTAAAAAGGAAGCACAGTACCTGGTGGACCTCTTTGAATTTTGGAGGCAACATAGCCCTCATTTGAGTGTGCTACTTTCCACCATTTGCCTGTCAGTTTATCATACTGTGGTGGCTTGTATGTTGCTATGATGCTGGAAGCTATACTACTGGTATTTCAAATATTAGCAGGGTCATTCATGGTGGACAGGTTCCAGCAGAGCTTCCAAGATTAAGACAGACTAGGAAGAAGCATGTGGCCAGGCCCACTTCTGAAAAAATTGGCCATGGGAAAACCTTATGAATAGCAGGGGAAACACTGTCTGATATAGTACCAGATGATGAGCCCCTCAGACTGGAAAGCTGCAAAAAGGGCATGGAGGTGGTATCTTCTGACTTCCTTTAACTTCACAAGGAGACAGAATCACTATCAGCAGCCCAGGGCTTATTCCTATGAGGCCAAACATGTTGCCACCCTCCAAACCTTTTTACCAATTCTGACACCAACCATCTTTCCCGCAGCACTCACTACTTCTCTATTGGGTTCAATAATTCATTCAGTGGCCACACAGAACTCACAGACAATACTTACAATTATGGGGTTTATTAGGGAAGTAATAGGCTACAAGTCAGGTTCAGGAATGTGCTCAGGATACAATTCTTTGATCAGGACAGTCATTCCTCTGCTATGCCCTCAGGCATGCCTCTCTGGTCCTTGGTTGGCCTCCTGGCCTGGCCTCTGCTCTATTCAATCAAGTGTGATACAAAGCTCTTCTAGCTCTTCCAATATGGGGTGCCTACATGCACCCCACTCTGCCAGCAAGCCTCTTCCCCAAGGGTACTCAGCTTTCTTGCTCTGTGGTACAGGCAAGCTGCCGCTCTGTCTTGTGTTTCTTGGTTCCACTGCTACCATCTCTCAGTCAGGAGTCTCTGTCGAGTAATCTCTGCTGGGGCATCTCTGCTACGGAGGTCCAGGGCAGGGACCTCAGGCCTAAGGACTGCACTCCTCTTCACCGCCAGCTCTTCTCTCTTGATGGCAGTGAGATCCCCCTTTCTGCCTCTAGGAAGGCTCATTTTAAGCCTGGCAGAGTGACAAGATTAACCAATCCCAACATTAGAGTTCTATACACCTTATTTGCATGGTCCCACCCAATAATCTAGGGGCTCTGGTAGCATAGTGCCTAAAGGCACTTGACTGCTAACCAGAAGGCTGGCGGTTCAAACCCACCAGCCACTCCTCAGAAGGAAGGTTGGGCAAACTACTTCTGAAGTGATACTGCCTCAGAAACCCAAGGAGGGGTTGCTATGAGTCGGGTCTGACTCGATGACAAATAACAACAAACCCAATAATCTGGTGCAAGTTACAAAGACTATGGCTAGAAAAGCCATACCAAGTGTGAATGCACCACAAAGGCATTCAAAATATTACTAGGGAAGAGCTTCCTCCTCAAAGTAGAGTCAACCTTAACAACATGAATGGAGTAAAGCTTTCAGGAACTTCAATTTCTGATGTGGAATGACTAAAAATGAGAAGAAACTGCTGCAAATATCCATTAATAATAATTGGAATGAATATACAAAGTATGAATCTAGGAAAATGAAAGATGTAAAAAATGAAAGAGAATGCATAAAGATCAATATCCTAGGCATTAGTAAGCTGAAATGGACTGGTATTGGCCATTTTGAACTGACCATCATATAATCTACTATTCCAGGAGTGACAAATTGAAGAGGAATGGCATTGCACTCATTGTCAAAAAGAACATTTCCAAATCTGTCCTGAAGTACACTGCTGTCAGTGATAGGATAATATCCATATGATTACAAGGAAGACCAGTTAATACTACTATCATTCAAATTATGAACCAATCACTAAAGCCAGAGATGAAGAAATTGAAGGTTTTTACTAACTTGTGTAGTCTGAAATTGACCAAATAGGCAATTAAGATGTACTGATAATTACTGGTGATTGGAATGTGAACATTGGAAAAAAAGAAGCATTGGTAGTTGGAAAATATGGCCTTCGTGATAGAAATGATGCTGGAGATTGCATGATAGAATTTTGCAAGACTAACATTTATTCACTGAAAATACCTTTTTTCAACAACATAAACGGCAGCTATACACACAGCCCTTGTGAGATGGAATACACAGGAATCAACTTGACTACATCTGTGGGAAGAGACAATGAGGAAACTCAATATCATCAGTGAGAACAAGCCGAGAGGCAGACTATGGAACAGACCATCAATTGCTCATATGCAAGTTTAAACTGAAGCTGAAGAAAATGAAAACAAGTCCACAAGAGCCAAAATATGATCTTGAGCATACCCCACCAGAATTTAGAGACCAACTGAAGAATAGATTGGATGCATTGAATGCCAATGGTCAAACACCAAATGAGTTTTGGGATGACGCCAAGGACATCATACCTGGAGAAAGGAAAATGTCATTAAAAAGACAGAAAAATAAGAGAAGACCAAAGTGGATGTCAGAAGAGACTCTGAAACTAGCTCTTGAATGGAAAGTAGCTAAAGCAAATGGAAGAAAAGATGAAGTAAAAATGCTGAACAGAAGATCTCAAAGGGCAGCTCAAGAAGGCAAAGTAAAGTATTATAATGAAATGTGCAAAGACTTGGAATTAGAAAATCAAAGGCAAGAGCACGCTCAGTATTTCTCAAGCTGAAAGAACTGAAGAAAAAAATTAAGCCTTCAGTTGCAATATTGAAGAATTCTATTTTTTTAATGGATAAAATATTAAATGATGCAGGAAGCATTAAAAGAAGATGGAAGAAATACATGAGTTATTGTACCAAAAAGAATTTGTCAATGTTCAAACTTTTCAGGAGGTAACATGTGATCGGGAACTGATGGTATTGAAGGAAAAAGTCCAAGCTGCACTAAAGGAATTGGTGAAAAACAAGGCTCCAGGAATTGATGGAATACTCATTGACACGTTTCAATAAATGGATGCAGTGTTACAGGCATTCACTTGTTTATGCCAAGAAATTTGGAAGATAGCTAGCTGGCCAGCTGACTGGAAGAGATCTGTATTTGTGCCCATTCCAAAGAAAGCTGGTCCAACATAATGAGAAAATTATCAAACAATATCATTAATATCAGACACAAGTAAAATTTTGCTAAAGATAATTCAAAGATAACTGGTTGCAGCAGTACATTGACAGAGAACTGCCAGAAATTAAAGGCAGATTCAGAAGAAGATGTGGAATGAGGGATTTTATTGCTGATGTCATATGGATCTTGGCTAAAAGCAGAGAATACCAGAAAGATGTTTACCTGTGTTTTATTGACTACGTAAATGCATTTGACTGTGTGTATCATAACAAATTATGGATAACATTGGGAAGAATGGGAATTTCAGAACACTTAATTGTGCTCATGAAGAACCTGTACATAGACCAAGAGACAGTCGTTTGAACAGAACAAGGGGAGACTGCATGGTTTAAAATCATGTGTGTCAGGAATTTATCTTTTCACCATACTTATTTAATCCATATGGTGAGCAAATAATACTAGAAGCTGGACTATATGAAGAAGAATGTCCGTCAAGATTGGAGGAAAATTCATTAACAACCTGTGACATGCATGACACAATTTTGCTGAAAGTGAAGAAGACTTGAAGCACTTATTGATGAAGGTCAAAGATGATAACCTTCAGAAAGAGTTAGACCTCAACATAAACAAAGATCCTCACATCTGGGCCAATAAGCAACATTAGGATAAACGGAGAAAAGACTGAAGCTGTCAAGGATTTCATTTTACTTACATCCCCAACCAGTGCCCATGGAAGCAGGAGTGAAGCAATCAAATGACATATTGCATTGGGCAAATCTGCTGCAAAAGACCTCTTTAAAGTGTTACAGAGCAAAGATGTCACTTTGAAGACCAAGGTGTGCCTGACCCAAGCCTAGGTATTTTCATTTGCCTCATATGCTTTTGAGAACTGGACAATGAATAAGAAAGACTGCAGAAGAATTTATGAATTTTAATTTTATGGTTGGTGAAGAATACTGAATGTACCATGGACTTCTAGAAGAATGAACAAATCTGTCTTGGAGGAAGTATAGCTGGAATGATCTTTAGAAGTGAGGATGGCCAGACTTCATCTCTCATGCTTTGGTCATGTTGTCAGAAAGGACCAATCCCTGGAGAATATCATGCTCAGTAATGTGGAGGGCCAGAGAAAAAGGGGGAAACCCTCAGTGAGATGGACTGACACAGTGGCTGCAATGATGGGCTCAAGCACAGCAATGACTGAAAGGATGGTTCAGGGCCAGGCAGTGTTTTGCTCTGTTGTACATGGTGTTGCTATGAGTTGGAACCTACTTGAAGGCACCTAACAATAACAAGAACTTTGGCCTATTTATTGTTGCAAATACCTTTCTCAACAACACAAACGGCAGCTAAACACGTGGACTTCACCAGATGGAATACACAGGAATCAGACTGACTACATCTGTGGCAAGAGGCAATGGAAAAGCTCAATATCTGCAGCCAAAACAAAGCCAGGAGCTGATTGTGGGACAGACCATCAACTGCTCATATGTAAGTTCAACCTGAAGTTGAAGATAATTAAAACAAGTCCACAAGAGCCAAAATAGGACCTTTAGTATATCCCTCCTGAATTTAGAGACCATCTAAAGAATAGATTTGATGCATTGAACACCAATGACTGAAAACCAGAGGAGTTGTTGGATGACATCAAGAACATCATCTATGAAGAAAGTAAAAGGTTATTGAAGAGACAGGAAAGGAAGAAAAGACCAAAATGGATGTCAGAAGAGACTCTGAAACTTGCCCTTGAATGGAGAGTAGCTAAAGCAAATGGAAGAAATGACAAGA
>NW_006921917.1:3186589-3188855 GCF_000298275.1 Orycteropus afer afer
GGCAATATATTGAATGATGCAGGAAACATCAAAAGAAGATAGAAGGACTATACAGAGTCACTGTGCCAAAAAGAATTGGTCAATATTCATCCATTTCAGGAGATGGCATATGATCAAGAACCCAGGTATTGAAGGAAGAAGTTGAATCTGCACTGAAGGAAGTGGTGAAAAACAAGGCTCCAGAAATTGACGGAATACCCATTGAGATGTTTCAACGAACTGATGCCGCACTGGAGACACTCACTCAGCTATGCCAAGAGATTGGAAGACAGTTAACTGGCCAACTGATTGGAAGAGATTCATGTTTGTACCTATTTCAAAGAAAGGTGACCCCACAGAATGTGGAAATTATCGAACAATATCATTATATTCCATGCAAGTAGAATCTTACTGAAGATAATTCAAAAGCAGTGGCAGCAGCATATTGACAGAGAACTTCCAGAAATTCAGGCTAATTCAAGCTACATTCAGAAGGGGACATGGAAGGAGGGATGGTATCATAGCTGATGGATCTTGGCTGAAAGCAAAGAATACTGGAAAATGTTTACTTGTGTTTTATTGACTATGCAAAAACATTCGATTTTGTGGATCATAACAAATTATGGATAATATTGAGAAGAATGGGAATTCCAGAACACTTAGTTGTGCTCATGAGGAACCTGTACATAGACTAGGAGGCTGTTGTTCAAACAGAACAAGGGGACACTGGATGGTTTAAAATCAAGAAGGGAGTGCGTCAGGGTTGTATCCTTTCACCATAGTTAATCAATTTGTACATTGAGCATATAATCTGAGAAGCTGGACTATATGAAAAAGAACGTCATCAGGATTGGAGGAAGACTCATTAACAACCTGTGATATGCTAATGACACAAGTTTCCTTGCTGCAAGTGAGATGACTTGAAGCACTTACTGATGAAGATTGAAGACTACAGTCTGCAGTATGGATTACACCTCAATATAAAGAAAACAAAAATCCTCACAACTGGACCAATAAGCAGCATCACGATAAATGGAGAAAAGACTGAAGTTGTCAAAGACTTCATATTACTTGGTTCTACAATCAACACCAATGGAAGAAGCAGCAGTCAAGATATCAGATGACATATGAAAAAACTGCCTCGGAAACCCAAGGAGGGGTTGCTATGAGTCTAAATCGACTCAATGGCAGTGAGTTTGTTTTGGTTTTTTTAAGCAATGCATATATTTAATGTGCTTTAAGTATTGCAAAAGGAGCTGTAGTGGTGCAGTGGGTAAAGCATTAAGCCTCTAAACAAAAGGTTGGCAGTTTGAACCCAACAGCTGCTCTGTGGGAGAAATATGTGGCAGTCTCCTTCCATAAAGATTTACAGCCTTGGAAACCCTATGAGACAGTTCTACTCTGTCCTCAAGGGTCGCTATGAGATGGAATCAACACGAGGACAGTGGGATTGTTTTGGGTTCAGTTTTGAAGAAAAAAAAAATGCATCTTATGAACTTGGAAGACATTATGCTGAGTGAAATAAGTCAATCACAAAAGGACAAATATTGTATTAGTCCATTATTGTAAAAGTTAAGGAAAGGTTTATCTATAGAAGGAAATTTTTTGTTGTTGTTGGTTACCAGGGGTGGGAGGGGAGAGGAGGGAACGCTGTTAGATAGACAGAGGTAAGTATTGACTTGGGTGAAGAGAAGGGCAATATACCAAATGTGAGTGACCAATATGGCAGCATTGAGGATGAGAAAGAAATAGAGAGGTACATGGAAGGTACAGACAACAAATATGAACCCTTTTGTACATACAGTACTGCGTTGTCAGTGAAGGCTAACATGGGTATATGGGTGGATAGATGGGTGGACAGGCTGAACGATTAGATATGTCTATGAAATGGGGAGTGTATCCAAGAACATACATAGATAGGGTTGGCAGACAATTGTCCTATAAGTTTATGTGAATGATCAGAATTCCCAGGTGTATAGTAGAGCTGACAAGGGGCAAGGATGTAGTCACGGCTTGGTCATAGCCAGCTACCCAGAGACACCTAGTAGTTGAACCTGCAGGCTTGGGACCATAGTCACAGGGGACATCAAGCTCAATTGGCATAACATACTACACAAAAAAACACTGTTCCACCTCCTACTTTGGCAAGTAGCCAACTGGGATCTTAAAAGCTAGAAGCTGCCATCTAGATGCTCCTAATCCAGAGCAAAGAAGAATGAAGTAAACCAAAATTCATGGAAACAATTAGTCCTAGAGACTGGTACACCATCCGATCTGCAGCCTATAC
>NW_006921917.1:3189354-3220341 GCF_000298275.1 Orycteropus afer afer
ACACACACACAAAAAAAAGCTGTTTCAAAAAAAAAAAAAAAAAATGCATCTTAGACTGATTTTTCTGGCTGCCTTCATTCACTTACTAGATACCACTCATGCTTTGAGGTGCTGGCAATATAGCCACAAACAAGACAGGCAAGATCCCAAGCTTACAAATTTTTATAAACACTTGAATGAATGAACAAGAAAATATTAGGTACTGATAAATATTATCTCAAAAAACCAAACTCACTGCCATTGAGTCAATTCTGACTCATAGCAGCCCCCCCCCATTGGGTATCCAAGGTGGTAAATCTTTATGGGAGTAGATTTCCATGGAGCAGCTAGAGTGTGAACTGCCAATCTTCTGGTTAGCAATCAAATGTCTTAGGCATTGCACCACCAGAGCGCCTTGATAAATATTATAGAACAGAAATAAGAGCAATTAAGGAGTGAAGGTATCAGATAGATGGAGCCCAATAAATCTTGGCTGAAAGCAGAGAATACCAGAAAGATGTACCTGTGCTTATTGACTATGAAAGGCATTCAACCATGTGGATTATTAAAAAATTATAAATAAAATTGCAAAGAGCGGGAATTCCAGAATTCCAGAACACTGGAATTGTGTTCATGAAGAACCTGTACATAGATCAAAAGGCAGTTGTTGGAATAGAAGAAAGGGATACTGCATGGTTTAAAATAAGGAAAGGTATGTATCAGGATTGTATCTTTTCACCATGCTTATTCAATCAGTATGCTGAGCAAAGAATCCTAGAAGATGGACTGTAAGGAGAAGAACACAGAAACAGGTAGAAGATGCAATAACAGTCTGTGATATGCAGATGACAAAACCTTGCTTATGAAAGAGAAGAAGTCTTGAAGTGCTCACTGATGAAGATCAAAGACTACAGCCTTCAGAAAGGATTACACCTCAACACAAAGAGAACAAAAAGTCCTCACAAGTTGGCCAATGAGCAAAATCATGATACATGGAGAAAAGATTAACGTTGTCAAAGATTTCATTTTACTTGGATCCCCAATCAGTGCCCATGGAAGCAACAGCCAAGAAATCAAGTGACATATTGCATCGGGCAAATCTGCTGCAAAGACCTCTTTAAAGTGTCACAGAGCAAAGATGTCATTGTGAAGACGAAGGTGTGCCTGACCCAAGCCTAGGTATTTTCATTTGCCTTATAGGCATGCGAAAGCCGGACCATGAATAAGGTAGGCTGAAGAAGAATGACTGCATTTGAATTATGGTCTTGGTGAAGAATATTGAATGTACCAGGGACTGCCAGAAGAATGAACAAATTCTGTCTTGGAAGAAGTACAGTCAGAATGCCGCTTAGAAGTGAGGATGCTGAGAGTCTGTCTCATTGCTTCAGACACCATGTTATCAGGAAGGACCACTCCCTGGAGAAGGAATCGTGCTCGGTAAAGTACAGCGTCAGCGAAAAACTGGAAGGCTTTCAATGAGATGGACTGACACAGTGGCTGCAACGATGGGCTCAAACGGCAAGGATTGTGAGGACGGCCCAGGACTGGGCCATGTTTCGTTCTGCTGTCCACGGGGTTGCTACGAGTTGGAAGTGACTCAACGGCACCTAACAACAAGAAGGAGTGAACAGGAGAGAAGTGGATGGAGACCATAGATACAGAACTCTCTGTCCGTAGCAGTTGAGACCAGATGTGAGAAATAACTAGAGCAGGCATTAAAGAAGAAAAGAGACAATCTGATTTGTGCTGCATCAAGAGGGTTGGGGGTGTGTTTCTGGGAGTATTTAATACTAGTGGGCAGAGGTGACACCATCCTTTAAGTTTTTCAAATCGTTTCTCAATTTGATACCATAAATCTTCACTTTGCTCAGCCTGGGCCTCCTGGGAAACTCTTTGACGAATAAGGAATGCACGCTAAAGGATGTCTGTGGGTGAGTGGTGATGATATAACTCAGTGGAGGAAAAAGAGGAGCTGAGCTGTGAGCTTAAGTTTCAGAAGCCTGGGATGCAACTGTCCGAATACCTGACGCAGAATATTGGAGGGGATCAGTGTAGAGAAACCAAGCAAAAGGCAGTCACCAAACCCAGCAGAGTGGGTGAAGTGACCTGGTAGGAGAAGACAGCCCAGGAAGCATTGAGGGTGGTGTAGGAAAATGAGCCACAAAAAGAAAAAAGAAAAAAAAAAAGAGAGAGAGAGAGAGAGAAAGGAAACTGTGGCAAGAACAGTTCACTTGGTGGAGTAAAAAGAGGACCAACATCCATTCCACGAATGTCTCTACTAGGAAAGGATCATGACCATTGCTGAATCCTTCTCAGTGGGGTGGTGGGGGCAGAAACCAAATTCGGGTGGTTGGGGTGTGTAAAAAAAGAGGAAGTGGAGACAGGAAAGACTGCTTCCAGGAAGTAGTTTGGTGTTAAATTGATGGAGATGTATAGGGTAGGTTAAGGAGGCAGGTAACGTTTTAATAGTGAAGACAGATGGGTAGGAGACAACTTCAGGTGGGCAGGAGCAATCGAAAAGGATAGAAAAAGAGGGAAGCTTTCCCTAGAATGTCTGAAGCCTTTGTTACCTCTGGTACTGAAAATACAGTTAAATAGTCAGAAATTTACATGCACAGCCCTTCAACTGAACAAGGCAGTTAATTATATCTCTCTGTGGCATCTGCTAATTCTTATCCATGGGGCTAAAAAGCATGTGACTGTTGTTTAGGGTGCTGTCAACAGCCTCTGGGTCATCTGCCTGTTATACCTTTCCCTGTACCCTTGTACCCTCCCACCCTGTTCTCCAGACATAATCCTACACCAAAAAAGGCTCACCCCTTCCTTCCTCTGACTGCTTCTCATCCCACCCTCTAACATTATAGCTAACCAGCCCACACCTTAGATCTCTCTGTAACTTCCCTATGACTTTTTTGTTGTCGAGGTCACTCTATGAGATTTCTTGTTTGCCTTTCCTCAGCCAATGAGCCTCTAGGGGACAGGGCCGGGGGCTTCCTGTTTAACCAATCCTCTCAGCTCAAGGCCTGGCACAGGTAAATTGGTTAAAAGGCTGAGTGAGGGTAGTCACTGATTTTTTAATCCTTCACAGTCTTTCCTTGTGATTGAGTTGTTTTCTCCTCTTTTCTCTTTTTCTGTCCACTGTGTCCAATGCTCTGAGATACAATCCTCAGCTCCTCCAAAAGCGCCCCAGGAGTGGGCTGAGCCCAGTGGCTTGGGGATGGAGAGCGGGGAAGCCCGACCCGGCGGCCTCTGGGAGCGGCCGGCAGAGGGCGCGCCAGCACCGGGAGAGGTGGCGGCTCCAGGACTCAAGAAGAGCCTTTGAGGCCGAACTGCGCTTGGGCGCACGTGTAATGCCCCCAGGCGCCCTTTCTTGGCTAAAAATACGTGCTGCCCAGCGACACCACCCTGGGGTCGGGAGGAGCCTCATTAATTCTGGGAAGGAAGGAGTCCTGGCCTGGACATCCAGGTTTCTGAGAGACTTGGGACAAACCTCTTACCAGGCCTGTCTTATCTGTGGAATGTTTAAGCGCTTACGTTGCGCCAGGCACTGGTCCAGGCATCAGGCACAATTGCAATATTGCAAGGTTCTTATTTGCTGTAGACTTTACTGTCTAGTGTGTGTTTGTTGGGACGGTGTGCGGAATAAGTAAGCAAACAAACAGGATAAATTCGTATTTTCAAAAGTGCCACGAGAAAAACAAAAGGATAAAGTGACGGTGAGTGGGAAGTGATCATAAGAGGTCACTTGAAGGAGAGCCACCCTGAGAGACTTGGACACATCCCAGGCAGAGAAAACTGCACGTGTTAAGGCCTGAGTCCGGATACCTTGGCCAGTTAGAGAAATGAAAGAAAGCGCAGGGGGACGGAGGCAGGGAGCTAGTGGGGGAAGCTCCGCCTTCTGCAGACCGTAGCGCCCAGCACTTGAAAGTGAGGGCCCTGAAACTAATTGATGGTAGTGGAAATCAGAGCAGTGGCTGTGTGGGAGGAGGCTGGGATGGCCAGGAAAGGGCTCTAGAGAACTGCCGAGGGCGATGAAAAATTCTTTGATTAGGGTTATCAAAACTCAGAGAATCGTGCACTGAAGATCTGTGCGTTTTATGTAAATTTACCTCAGAAACAAAATAATAAAAGTGAGGGCCTCGGATGGTGACAGCAACTGTTAGAAAAATCAATTTTGTCTTCTCTTTTCCGCCTGTCCCGTAGGCGGACACCGCAGCCCCGGGGGCTGGGGGAGGCGTCTTCTTGGGAGAGGCTACCAAGAGTGGGAGTGGACTGGGAAAAAGCAAATGTCCACAGCAAGCGGGGTAAGGTTTGCTTCTTGAGTGGAGGTCTAGTCTAGACTAGTGATGTTGCTCCCACCCCCAACCCGGTAGTCAGGGGCAACCTTGGAGCCACGCCCCTGGCCCCGCCCTTCGCGCAGAGGCCAGGTGGCGGTTGGGGCGCGACGAGCCCGTTTGATTTCCCGCGGCCGGTGGAAAGGGGCGGGGGGGGAGGGGAAAGGGGCCGTCGGCCAATGGGTTGGGCGACGATTGGTCACGTGGCATCCCAGGGGCGGGGCCCAGGTGTACTTACGGGGCGGCGGGCGGGGGACTCGGCCTCGGTGCGAAGTCCAGGAGGCGGGGCCGGCGTGCGGGGTCGGGGGGCTGCTCGTCCAGGATTGGCCTGTGGCGTGGAGGCGGGGTCTGCGCGCGCTGAGGCAGCGGGCTGCGATTGGCCTCGGCTCTAGGCCCGCTGCCGGCTTGCGGGCGAGGCTCGGGGCGCGAGGACCGAGTGGGGCGCCGGGTTCGCGAGCCAGGGGGAGGGGCCGGGGCAGTGGCGGAGGCGGTGGAGGAGGAGGAGGTGGTGGCGGCGGGGGCCGGTACTGAACCCGGCGGGATGAGCGAGGCGGAGGCGGCAGCGGTGGCGACAGCGACCCCCGCGGCGACAGTGCCCGCGACGGCGGCAGGGGTGGTAGCGGTGGTGGTGCCGGTGCCCGCTGGGGAGCTTCAGAAAGCAGGCGGCGGGGCGGGCGGTGGCGGGGGCGGAGCTGCCTCGGGCCTCGCTGCTGGGACCCCTTCGGCGTCTGGCACCCGCACTCCTGGCAACCCGGCGACAGCGGCCTCGGGGACCGCGGCGCCCCCTACCCGGAGTCAGGCGGACAAGCCGGTGCTGGGTGAGGGAGGGCGCGCGCCAGGGCGGCTCTAAGGGGTCGAGTGTGTTGGGGGAGGGGCAACGTGGAGCCTGACGGGTCCGGAGGCCGGCCTGGCCCGGAGACCAGAAGGCTAGCTGAGTTGGGGGCAGCAGGCCAAAGAAAGTAGGTTCCCTTGGTGGGAAAACCTGCTGTGGCTTCATGAGCGGTTAGGTAAGGCTGGCAGGTCCAGCTAGGGCCTTGAGGTGGAGGTAAAGTGTCCGGGGCTGGCCACGCCCCCGGGGCGGGAAACTTGGTCCAGTTGACTTCTCTTAGTACTGGGTAAATCGGTGACCCCAGAAAGCAGGTGAACTGGGTGCCTTGCATTGGGAGGGCTAGAAAAGCCCTTGGTTATGACCCGTTGCCCCTTCTTGGACCAGGTGAGTATGCAGTTTTAGGTGAAGGGCCTGGATTTGTATAAAGCTAGGAGGAACATGCTTTAAGAGTTAGTTGGGTTTTAAAAGCCTGAGCCCTGCTATGTGGGCACTTCCATTTTGAAGCCACTGGGTGAAACGTGGATGGCTTGAAGTTCAGTGTAGCAGTAATAGGGAGGTAGATTTGGAATGTCTCAAAACTGAGTCCAACTGCATATCTTCCCCTCGTCTTACTGTCCCCACTGCATCTCTTGCCTGGCAGCAATCCAAGTCCTGGGCACTGTCAAATGGTTCAACGTCCGGAATGGTTACGGATTCATCAACAGGTATCCGAGGAACCCAAGAGGGGGTGGAATGGGTGCCTTTCGAACTGGCCTGTGGGACTGGCCATCTTCCCAACCTCGGCTCTATCCCAGCTAAGGCACATGGTTGCCTTCCGCAACGCCCAGCTGGCGTTGATTGAAAGTCTTTAACCGCAGCACAGATGTGTGCTTAGCGGCAAGATGAAACTTCCTTCACATCTTCAAGGGCAGCAGAGGGTTAATGACCCAGGAACTTGGCAAACCAGATTATGACCCTCCCAACTTCTGTCTCACCCTCTGGAATTGCCTCCTTATTTTTAGTTGGCTATGCCTTCGGGGCAAAATGTACAGGCGCTCTCTGTGCCTCAGGGCTCTGGGCTGGAATCCTCACTGATTTCCTGTTCAGAGCTGCACACATAGCACTCTCACAACTCATCACCCTTAAAAAGCTGCTGGCTTATTTGAATCCCCAACCTGTTTGAGGATGGGTCTGCCCAGCTGGAACCGGTGCCTTCCTTCAGCTTGCCAGCCCCACCACCTCCCAACACCCAAAGAAGCTGTGGTGGTGGTGGTTTCTGAGCGGTGCCACGCCTTCCCCAGTGGGCTCTTCCCCAGCCTGGGCACCCCGCCCAGCCCAGCCCCCCTGGGAGGCCCTGGTTTCCTCTTAGCAGGCTAACCTTTGTGCAAACTCAAGTGCTTTAAAGCCAGAACATTTGTTCTTGGGAGGGGTCCCCCCCCCCCCCGATTCTGGAAACTGAGAACTCCTGATTGGTTCTAAGGGAAAAACCATCACAGCCCTCCTTTCATTGGGGTGCTAGGATAAACTGGGGTCATAGGCAAGGCAGTGATAGAGAATGGATAAAAAAAGTTTTCTTTCTCACTCTTGGTCCCTTGAGTGTTGAAAGGGGGGCCTGGCCCTGGGGTTCATCCTAGGCTGAGTGTGAGAATAAGGTTTTGTGGCTGTTTGGAGCAAGTTCCTGGCACCTTGGCTCCTTTTCAGACTCGTTCTGAACCTCTAGCTCCTGTCCCTACTTTCTCCCTCCTTGAGTGTAGAAGGAAGAAGACAGTGGAATTTTCCAACCATAATGGGGGGTGGGGGAGGAGGGGCTGTTTGAGATAGTTATACCCAGTGCTACCAGGTTCTAAGGTGCCCCTGGGGTAGAGGGTGGAACACTTGGCAGGTGAACAGCTGTCCCAGCTCCTCCAAGGTGACTTTGCCTTCCCCCTCCCACTTTCCTCAGGAAGACCAGGTTTTTCACTGATGCTTTAAGTGTACCTCTCTCTATACTAGTCCTGGAGGCCTTACTAGCTAGCTATTGCCCCTCACTCCCTGGGCCCTGCCTACCCACAAGTAGTGGTGGAATGCTGGAGAGAATGGACCCACTGGTTAGAAATGGGCAGCTAGCAAGGCTTCAGTTGAGGTGAGCAATTTTTCAGTCACCCCCTTAATGACCCATCCTGTTCTGCAGGAATGACACCAAGGAAGATGTCTTTGTTCACCAGGTAAGAGCTAGGCTGGCTTTCTGAGGGGAGGAACTGGCCCTGTCTTTGAAGGCTTTTGCCATAATCCTTAGCAGCTCAATCAGATCAGGTTTCCCCAACTGATACATCACGGCAGCATGCCCTCCAAGAAATAGTTGCCCTCTCGCATCTGTCTCAGGTGCCTGTGTTAACCTCCATTAGCCCCACTTGGGTTACTGAAAGTCTCCAAGAACTGTAGGAGTTGCCCTCTGGGCATGGCATGCTCACTCCCTCCTGGGCTCTGTTAACACTATGGGGATGAATCCTGGGTGATTTTCCCAGGGAAAGGACACAGGCTAAGAATACAAGGGTGCAGTGGTTCTCAAAGTGTGGTCCCTGCACCTGCAGCACTCTTAAGGCCCCACCTCAGACCTACTGCATCAAACTTGGGGTGGGGCCCAGCGATCTGCTTTAACAAGTCTCCAGGTGATTTTGATGACGCCACAGTTTGAGAACCATTGCTTTGGTGGAAATCGCTCTCAGTGGGAGTGAGGTAAGAAGCACAATATGTTTTACCCACTTTGCAACTTAAGGCTGTCTGCTTTTTGCTTGGCTTCTGAGTTCGTATTTCTTGCTTCCCTGTTTGAAATCCCTGAGGGATAAAGGGAAGGAGGGAGTATGTTCTGAAGACAGTGGTAACTGCATAGTCATTCCCGAGACTCCTAGTTCATGGCTTTTCCTCTACTAGACTTTGACCACCTCCTTCGTTCTCCTCCCTGTAGACCCAACCCTTAAGTCAAATGTTGAAGCGTGTTGGGTGGTGGTCCCAGCAGGGCCTCCCGTCTTCCTGCCCTCACCTTTCTCATGGCCTTTTCTCCAACCAGACAGCTATTAAAAGAAACAACCCCAGGAAGTTTCTGCGCAGCGTTGGAGATGGAGAGACTGTGGAATTTGATGTCGTGGAAGGAGAGAAGGTTTGGGGGCTGCTGTGGGTATGGCGTCTGCTGGCTTGTGGAAGAGTGGCCTGGAAGTCAGCCAGGCTTTGGCTCTCCGAGGACAGCTCTTCCTCTGGCTTCTAGTGTTTTAGCCCAGGCTGTGGGAATGGGAGGAGTCCCTGGATAGCACAAGTGGCCAAGCACTTAGCTCCTAACCAAAAGGTTGGCTATTCAAACCCCCCACACACAGGCAGCTTGGAAGAAAGGTCTAGCGATCTGCTTCTGAAGGGCCGCAGACACTGAAAACCCTGTGGAGCAGTTCTACTCTGCACGCATGGCATCTCCATGAGTTGGAATCGACTCAGTGGCAGCTGTATTTTTGGTTTGATGAGAATGGGATTGTATTCTTACCTAGTCTTCCTTAATACTAGGGCTGCTTTAAGGGGTGTCCTAAAGAATGTATCCCTGTCATTATTCAGTAACCTCTGGGTTTCTCCTTAGTAATTCACCAAGCATTTTCATTTGTATTCTCTGCACAGGCCCTTTTCCCCAGGTGTGTATCTCAGAGCCCATAAGTATGAGAAGATGGATAATGGCTCACAGGTTGCTAGCTATGTTGCTGCCAGACCTCTCTCTGTGCAACCCTCTCCACCCCACAGACTTAAACAAGAGGGTTGAGCAGCAGCTGTTTGAAAAGGACACATTGCAAAGGTTGCCCCTTCCTAGAAGGATGCAGACATATTCCATTGCCCCTGGGAGAAGGCAGAGAGAGGTAGGAGTTGGAGGAGCTAAGGGAAGGGTGCAGAGTTTAGCTGGAGGAAGGTGAAGACTGGTATCCAAAGCAAGTTTGGGAATGTTGTACATTTGGAGTTGGAACAAGTTCTGACCAGTCCTTCTCTACTTCTTTCCCAGGGTGCAGAAGCTGCTAATGTCACTGGGCCTGGAGGGGTACCAGTGAAGGGTAGCCGCTATGCCCCCAATCGCCGTAGGTTCCGCCGATTCATCCCTCGGCCTCGCCCAGCTGCTCCACCACCCACGGTGGCAGAGGCCCCCTCGGGTGGAACAGAACCAGGCAGTGAAGGAGAGCGGGCTGAAGACTCCGGGCAGCGGCCCAGACGGCGGCGCCCACCACCTTTCTTCTACCGACGGCGATTTGTCCGAGGCCCTCGGCACCCCAACCAGCAGCAGCCTATAGAGGTAAGGGGAGGCTGGGAATAGGGAAGCCAGTTACCATATTCTGGAAAAGAAGCAGGAGTTGGTGAGGATAGAGACCACGGGGTCCCCAAAGGAAGTGGAACTGAGGGTTAGGAAGAGCTGTGATACCTGGGTCCTGAGCAGCTGGCATTCCCACAGTTCACTCAGACTTTGTATGTCACTAGAACAAGGATCGTGAGGCTGGCACAGGACCAGACAGTGTTTTGTTCTATTGTATGTGGGGTTGCTGTGAGTCAGAGCCAACTTGACAGCACCTAACAACAACAGTAGGAGCTCTGGTAGCATAGTGGCTAAAGCACTTGACTGCTAACCAGAAGGCTGGCGGTTCAAATCCACCAGCCACTCCTCAGAAGGAAGGTTGGGCAATCCTACTTCTGTAGTGATACTGCCTTGGAAACCCAAGGAGGGGTCGCTATGAGTCGGGGCCGACTCGACGGCACATAACAACAACAACAACAACAACAGTAAGGATACTGATAGAACCCTGGTGGCACGGTAGTTAAGCATTCAGCTACTAAAGTAGTTAAACATTCAGCTACTAACTGAAAGGTCAGCAGTGCAAACCTACCAGCTGGCAGTCTGCTTCCATAAAGATGTACAATCGAAGAAACCCCACGGGGCAGTTGTAGTATGCCCTAGAGGGTTACTTTGAATCAACAACAGTGGCTTTGCTGTTTTTTGATTTTGGTAGGGCACTGAAGGCGTAGAACCCAAAGAGACAGCCCCACTGGAGGGGGACCAACAGCAGGGAGATGAGCGGATCCCCCCACCCAGATTCCGGCCTAGGTACCGAAGGTAAGACCCCCTCTCTGGGCGCCGACTTCTCCTTTACCATTCTGTGTTAGTGTCGGGGCCAGCAGGGGAACAGGAGGATGGGAAAGGGAAGAATGCAGCTCTAGGAAAAGCCTGAAGGCAGTGGCGAGGGCTGGCTAGCCAAGAGAATGCGGTTTAGGTGCCCAAGGGAAAGCAGGTATTCCTAGGGTTGGAAGCCTGGCTCTGGGAGGGCTAGACCAGCTCTACTAGGGGTGTCCTGGGGAGGGAAGAGGCATCCGGACTTGGCTCCCTGTTCTCTTCAGGGCCCTTGCTCCTCTCCTTAGGCCTTTCCGCCCCAGGCCACCCCAACAGCCTACCACAGAAGGTGGGGATGGTGAGACCAAGCCCAGCCAAGGCCCCACTGATGGTTCCCGGCCTGAACCCCAGCGGCCACGAAACCGCCCTTATTTCCAGCGGCGGCGACAGCAACCCCCTGGCCGGCAGTCCATGGCCCCAGAGGTGAGAACCTTGGGATGTCTGATAAAGGAGGTGGGATGAACGAATAGGCTGGCCAACTTCCCCCTTTCCCTTCTTCCTCTATCCCCTTTCTTCTGCCCTACGCTGGTCCTGTCCACACCCACCCACTTCAGTGCAGGCTAACATCAAAGGGCCGATGCTGCTGGGTCCACTCCTGGCAGCTGTCCCCACCCTGTTGCCCCTGCAGACTCCCCCCCTCATCTTTGCATAGGGCAACAGCATCAGCTTGCAGAGGTGAATTAGGGTAGCTGGCTGGGGAGGAATGGGAAGGGCTGTGGGACTGGGAGAAGGGGTGGGGGAAGCTTGAAGTTAGGGTTCTAAAGAAGAAACAGGTCTCAGCTGGCCATCTCTGCTCTCTCTAGACCTCAGCCCCCATCAACAGTGGGGACCCCACCACCACCATACTGGAGTGATTCCAACTGTAAGGACACCCAGAGCTACCACCTGGTGAGTACAACTCCAGGGGTGCACCCCAGGTAGGTGGCCAGGAAACCAAGGACTGGGTTGGGATAAGTTGATTATTCGTGACTTGTTTGTTTTTCTTTCTCTCTCAGGTTTCTGCCAGTTTTTCCAACTAACTTGTACCCTTCCCAGCATCCCCTTCCCCCTTCTCCATAATTCATGACATCAAAACACCAGCTTTTCCCCTTTTCCTTGAGACTCAGGAGGGCCAGAGCAACAGCCTTGTGCTCTTTTTCTTTTCTCTCCCCAACCAAGGGTTGAAGGAAAGGATCCATCCTTATCATTCAGAGGCACCAACTCCCTCCCCTAAATCAGGCTGAGAAGGAACCAGCCAGCTCTTACCTCCTCCTGGTTGTTTTTCTTTCCCACCCCAGTTTATTTTTTGTTTCCCCTCACCCCCCACCTCTGAAGCCATTTTATGAACTGTCATGTGCCACCTGAGCCTCCAGTAAAAACAAAAACAGGCTTTCCTGTTGTCTTGGTCTCTGCCTTTTTTCTCTTCAGAGAATCAATGCTAATTTGTGGTTGGAAAGGGATGCTGGGCAGCGGGCAGAGCCTGGTCTTGAACCTTTGCTCTAAGTCTCTAGCTGTGCAGCTATGGACAATGCACCAATCCCAATCCCTGTGCGATTCACTTTCCCCATCTGTAGACTTGGGATAACACCTTACCTTGTAGGGTGAGGGTTTGTACAGTGCCAAGAGCGGGGCCTGGCATTTGCAGCTACCATTTATTCAGCATTCACTATTATTAATAAAAGCAGTGAATAGAAATGTAAGTGGGGGAATGAGTGACAGCACCCAGAACATACTTAGGCCTTGAGCTAAGACAGGACCAGGAGGGAGGAAAGAGGTTGAGGGCAGGTATGTTATGGTCCCTGTCTCAGCCCACCCATGACTTTGCACAACAGGATAATGGTCTTCATACAGTGACTTTATATATATACATATATATACATACACACAGATAAGAGAGCTAGATATATACATTTAGTGCAATAGACCATTTGGTTTCTTCTCCCTACCCCTTCAAGCATAAAAAAAAAATCCTAAGGCTTTTCCCAGCTGAATGTTTTAGGCAGTTTTTCAAACCCCCTCTCCTCCTCAGTTGGTCAAAGGCCAGTGGGTACAGTACCCTTCAGGATGGGAGAGGAGGAACAAGCTCAGCCCTCATTGGCAGCTTTGGTAAGCAACTGAGCAGGCCTAGAGCCCTGAGTCTAAGGCAGGAGACTGTTGTTCCTTCCTCTTGCCACACACCGGCACGCATTCTCATGTTCCCTCTCTCCTAGAAGGCTGGCTGAAAAGCTGAGCCTGCAGTGAGAGGGGAGGTCAGACCTCGAGGAGGGTGCCCGGGGGGGGGGGGGGTGCTGAGATTGAAAATCCCATGACCCCAGAGCCTAATTGTCCAGAATTCAGAGAAAGTGCCAGATTGTGAGAGGAGCTGGGCTTGTGGTGGCAGGAAACTTGACTTCCCTCATCCTGCCCCTGCCCCTACTGAAAAAGTCAGCCCTAGAGCCTCCCCTCCTCCTCCAGTCCTCCTCTCTAGCCAGGAGGAAAGTATTCTGGAGCTGAGGCCGGGCCGGGTGGGGAGGAAGGCGGCGAGAGAGGAATGGCCCACCCTGATGGCCACAGCCTAACCACAACACATAAATAATCCAAGAGGCACACGAGGGGTATAAGGGGGTGCTTAGACCACCCTTCCCTCCAGCTTCCCAAGCCCACCAGGCTGAATGGGTTTTCTCCACCCTGGAAGTACTGGGGAAGAGAGGGTTAAAGTGCTGCAGAGGAAAGGAAGGGCTCTCTCGGGAAGGGGGACAAGGCTGGTTCTCCCCTCTGCCTCGCCCCTCAGTCGTTCTCATCTGGCCCTAAGTACTCCAGTTCTGTGCTGGGTTTCACCTCCTGATCTAAAAGAGAGGGAGTCCGGTGGAAGGCAGCTGAGATCTGCTCAAACGTCCGGCCTCGGGTCTCAGGCACTTTTAAGAAGGTGAAGATGAAGAAGCCAAGCAGGAGGGCCGCAAATAGAAGGAAGACGTAGGGACCCATAGCCTCCTGAGACAGGTGGAGAAAGAAGTTGCCAGAGTAGGATGAGGAGGGAAGGGGTGGTCTTAAGCCAGGAACTAAAGACCTTCCTAGGGACCTGGGGGTACTGTAGAAAGCAGGTGGCTCCTGGGTGGAGTAGTGGGAATCACCAGGGATGAGGATGTTTTTCGTTGTCTTCACCATCCTGCATCACTGCACTCAGTAGATTCCCAGCCGTTTGTAGTATTAATATAAGCAAGTTTATCATTTATTCCTGGTTTAAATAAATTATGCCCTCAGTTTGTTTTGAAGGTACCTCTATTGCTATTTGACCTAGTAATGATTCTGGTGGAACAGGAGGTCTTCAGGGCCCAGGGAATCCACCAAAGTGAGCCATAAGTATGTGGGCTGGGGAGGCCCTGACTGGCAAGCAAGTGAGCTAGCTGTGAGTGCCACCTCTGGCCTGGGGTGTAGGAGGCTGGGAAGGGAAACCTACCGCAACATACTGGAAACACATGCCAATGATGAAGTTGCAGGACCAGTTGGAGAAAGTAGCCACGGCCATGGCTGCTGGACGGGGTCCCTGGCTGAAGAGTTCTGCCACGATGAACCAGGGGATGGGGCCAGGGCCAATCTCAAAGAAGGCCACGAAGCCAAAGATGGCCATGATGGAGACATAGCTCATGGCTGGAACCCGCTCCTGGGGGTGAGGAGTACAGGTCAGGACTGCCCATGTCTCCTTTTACCTTCAGTCTAGAGCAGGACTAAAATCTGCCCCTCTCAGCAGCTTGTGGGGGCCTGCTGCCCTTAGAACAGGCCCTTGAGCATTTCTGAGCACTGGTGTCCTCCTGGCTACCCCAAGCAGATTCAGGGTACAGGGAACGTATGGCTTCTTAACTTTTACGGTGCTCGATTCCCCCTTGGCTCTAAAACCAAGTCCTTAGGAATTACTGATCCAGAGGCTCCATAGTCCCACCAGCTCTCAAGCCAAGCCCCCATGATCCGGGCACACTGGCTGGCCCAAGGACTGAAGGCATTGTTGCTGAGCAGTGGCCCCGGTGGGCCACAGAGCCTCTTGGGACAGCTCCCCTGGGTTAGGCTGCTGCCCTGTCCCTCCCCCAGGCCTTACCAGCAGAAGCAGAGCCACGGTCATCAAGATGGCACAGCCACACATTCCTGCCAGACCCAGAAGGTGGAGTGTCCGACGTCCAGCCCGCTCCACCAAGAATACCTGGAGGGAGAATCGGGGCTTGGCAGGGGTGCCTGAAGGGTACAGGAAGTTGGGGGAACTGGGCAGGTCAGGGGTAATCAAGAGCAAGACTGCCAGAACACCCAGGGGTGTGGAGCCGGGAGGGGGACTACTTTAGAGGGGTACATTACCGAAACCAAGGTGAAGACTGTGTTGACCACACCAGCTCCTATGGTGGCATAGGCTGGCTGCTTTACTCCCGCCGTCTCGAAGATGCTGGTTGAGTAATAGAAAACCTAGGGGTTGGGGGAGAAGAACAGGAGGATGGCAAGGATGTCCTCTCCTCTCCTCGAGCCACACTGATCCTGACCTTTAAGAACAGGCACTCGTTCCCTTCTCCCTTTCTCTTGGGGGACCCTTGCCCGTCCTGGAGGCCATGCCGTACATACAGCATTGATGCCTGAGAGCTGCTGGCTCAGCTGCAGCACAACTGCAATGATGAGCGGCTGCCGGTGCGTGTAGCTGCCCAGGAGCTGGAGCAGGGACAGTGGTCGCTCACGCTCCAGCTTCCGCTTCTCCTCCTTCAGCTCTGACAATGCTCCAGACACATCGGCCCAGCCGGTCAGGCGCTTCAGACCTAGGGATGGGAGGCTCAGCCTGAGAGGGCAGGGCAAGGGGTCTGGGAGGAGGGTGGTACAAGCAGGATGGAGTGGAGCCTGGGCTGGAATACAGGGTGAATCCTCACTCTTTCGGGCAGGTCCCTCTAAGTTCCGGATGATGTAGAGGTAGCGTGGGCTCTCTGGGCAGAAGGGCAGCAGAATCAGCTGCAGGAGGGCAGGCAGCACTGTGAGGCCCAGAAGCAATGGCCAGAGGGTTGCAGTGCCCAGTGTGGACTCCAAGCCCAGCACCTGTGGGCAAAGGAAGTGGAGAGGGCAGGTCACTCACTGAGCTTTCCTGCCTGATTCTTAAGTCCCTCTGTTCTCCAAGGGCCCACCCCAGCCCTCTGCCTAGCCCCCTACGAGGCCAGCCCAATCACCTGGGCAATCAGAATGCCAATGACGATAGCCAGTTGGTTGAGTGTGCCCAAAGCACCCCGCAGGTGAGTGGGGGCAATCTCCCCCACGTACATCGGCACCAGCCCTGATGTCAACCCTGGGTGGAAGGAAGAAGAAAGGACTAAGGGCAGCTGCCCACTCCCACCCTGGAGTGCAGGAGTGGGGAAGGAGAGCTGGGCAGTGGGCAGGGTGGTGGTGCCTGTGGGTACCTGAGTAGGCACCAATGAGGAACCTTCCAAGAATGAGCATCTCATAGGAGGCAGCGGCATTGGCCAGACCCATGAGGGTGCCCCCCAGCACTGCCAGGGCATTGTTGACCAGCATGGCCCTCTTCCTGGCAGGAGACAGAGTGGGATCATCAGAGTTAAGATCTCCACGCTGTGGCTTCTTCCCGTCCCCCACCCCTGCTCTCCAGCCCCGTACCTTCCCAGCCACTGGGAGACGATGCCAATGAGGAAGGAGGAGATCATGCCGCCCACAGAAAAGATAGCCACGGAGAGAGCCCAGAGGGTGGTGAGGGTGCCTGGTGGGATGGAGCTGGGCCCTTTGGGCCCCTGCCTCCCCAGCCATGTCTCATTGTAGCTCTGTTCAATCACCTGGGGGGACAGCATAGGAGTGAGTCCCTGCAGCCCTTTACCTCTCTGCTCACCCCTAGTATCCCCTGCCCTTGTTTGGGCACCTCACCCTGCCAACTGTAGCCCCTCACCTTCTGTGGGGCATTGATGACCCCAATGTTGTAGCCAAACTGCAGGGAGCCAAGCACAGCAGAGAACACAGCTAGGACCAGTGTCCCTGTCACTCGCTGCGGGGGGGATTCCCCATCCTGAGCAGGCAGAAGCAGAGGGGACAGGTCACTTGGAATTATGGTCTCTTTCTTTCCCCCGAGGGACCCAGGCTCAGCTGGAGTCTTAGGATGCTGGGTTCCATCCAACATGTTGGGTAAGAGAAACTGGGCCATATTAGGAATCATGTGAAGATCTCAATGTAAACAGGAGCACACAGATCGGACAGCAAATGGGGCTTGAACAAAAAACTGGATGTTTGAGTCCAGAAGGCAGAGAAACATTTGGGAACCTAGGTCTCAATACTCCTCTGTGACCTTGGGACAGGCTTGGCCTTAAGAAACCTGAGTTAAGATTTGTGTGACCTTGGGCAAATCATTTTCCCATTCTGAACATAGGTTTCCTTGCTTACCAGTGAAAATGTGAAAATCAAGTGACAACAGTATCTCTGACAGTGCTGGCTTTATAAACTGACAAGTGCATTATCATCCTTAGCCACCGTCCTCTTCCTCCTCTCTGGGGGCCCTCTCATCTTGCTTCAGGAGGCCCTTAACAGGCCCAAGAAGGGCAACTCCAAAAAGGACGTCTGGGTCATTCCTCCTTGCCTATGGCCTGTGGCCTGTGGCCCTGGGGGTGGCCTCCTCTGTCTCCGCCCAGGGTTCCCTTCCCCCTCTAAGCTGGTAAGAGAAGGGGTGGGGGGACGTGCCAGCCCCAGAGAGCCATGCCCAGGGGAGGGGGGCAGGAAGGTGGTGTGAGGGGCGGTGGCCGTGGTGGCCGGCTCTCTGGCGGCACAGACTGTCTCCAGGCGGAAATCTGAGCTGGGGGAGGGCGGGTGACACTCCCCTCGGCCCCTCCACCAACCGTGCGGCCGAGGGAAAGTTCAGCACCCTGGAGGACAGCCAGGAGTGGGGGTGGGGGACCATGGGGAGCCTCCAGTCTTCGAAAAAGTGCCCTCGAGCTGGGACAGATGGGCAACTCCTGGAGGGCGAGGCCTGCCTGAGCTTCTTTCCCACGCAAGATCGATGGCAGGAGTTCACTGATCCCGGAGCAAAGCTCTGCGTACTAGGGAAGGGGCTACCTACGTACTCCCAGAATCCGGTTGCGCCCCCAGAACGTCCCCCAGACCAACTCTGCCTCTTGACTGGAATCCCACAGTCACGGGTTGTCCAGCCTGGGTATAAATAGCCAGCCTTCCACCTCCACCCCTTGCACCCACGCAGAGATCTCCCCCCGAGTTGACCCCGACAGTGACCCCAGACCGAGAAAAGAGGGACCCATGCCCCTGTCCTGCCCCGCGCACTGAACCCTACCTCGGAGCCGATCTGTTGGAAGCCCGACGGCATCCTGTCTCAGGAGTTGGCGGTGCAGGGGCGACAGGAGACTAGAGCCAGGCGGCGGGGGTCTGCGGCCCCGGCCTGGCAGGCACAGGAGGGCGCGGGGCCACGGGATTCAGCGATGCGCGGAGGGCGAGCCTGACGGGACCCAGAGCGGGAACTCAGGAGGCAGAGAGCAGCGGGGCTCCCGGGGATCTGGCGGTGCGAGCCTGGGGAAAAGACCCGAGGAGCCCCTGCAGCCACACCGCTGCTCCCCCCGCCCCCCGCGGGCACGCCCTTCACAACACCCATTGGCCAGAAGCCCGCACTCCCTCAGAAAGCCACGCCCCCTCCCCCAGCAGGGGTCTGAGAGTCTGGCAGAGGCAGCTGGTCGCTGTGGCCACACCCTCCGCACGTCCATTAGTGGAAGCCTAGGCAGCGTGGCCTGCCAGACAAGACCCTAGGGTTGCAGCCCGCCTCCAGCTGGGAAGTTTTGAAAAAGTGTTCTTGAAATACAGAAGGCACGCCCCCGCCGCAGACAATTGGCTAAAGGTGATGAGGCCACGCCTATCACGTGTTGAGCCCCGCCCACCGTCAGGTGTTCCTAGCTGCAGAAAAGCGAAAAGCTGGCAGTAGGGATCGTCGGGTCCCAGACGAGGGAAGGGGCCAGGTGTACTTGCCCGCGAGCGAACTCGGGCGGCACGAGACAGAGCACGCGGGCAGGCCGTGGGGTGGTTGAGGAGCAATGGCCTCAAGTAACCCAGGTCGGCTATTTTTAGCTCCCACGTTGAGAGCCGCAAATGTCAGGTCCCGGGTGTCCCGGCCTGTCCCGGGCTGGGGGCGGGGGGGGGGCAAGGAGATGGAGCCTTAAAGGGCCCGCGACACGCTTCCCACGCAAGGGTGGCCTTGGTAGCCAAGACATTCTGTTCTTGGCCGTTCTGCTTGCGGGCTCGGTGGTCCCGTCCTTTCCTGCATTCCTTGTCCTGCACTGCTTGTCCGGCCCTTCCCCACACCCATTCCCCTTGTAGCTCCTAGAGGTGGGCCAGGGGACAGGTGGTCAGGCCGATCACGCCACCAGCCCTAAGGTCCCTGAGCCGCCACGCGCGTGTTGGCCGCGTGGTCGACTTGGAGATGCTCTCCAGAGGCCGCTCTGGCTTGGATCTCCAGCTAAATGCTGCCCAGCGGAGAGGGCGCGACCTAGGGTCTGCATGTCCGAAGACAGAAGCGGGACACTGGGTGCCCAGAGCTCGCGGATCGCAACACCTGCTGCGAAGCGCGGGGCCGTAGTGCCACCTGGAGGGAGAGCGAGGCCCCGCAGCGGAGCGGGCCGAGCGCTCCCTCGCCGTTTCGCTTTTGTAAGGCTTCCGTGACATCCAGCCCACGTGTCTATCAGAGCTCCAGATCTGAATGTCCAGGTACCTCTTGGATGGGACACCGCATGATCAACAAACATGTCCAAACTTGCTCCTTCTCCTAATTTCCTCGTCCCAGTGAATGGCCCCGTTAGCCACGCAGTCACTCCTATGGAAATCCTGGAAGTCATCCACTTAAGTTAGTTACCAACATCAGCGTCTTTAGCTCCTAAGTGCTTACATTCATCTGGTTTTCTCCATCTGCATGACTGCTGAGTCATTCCTGATCCTGAATTGTAACCTGTTACTTCCCTGATAAACCCCATAATTGTGAGTATTGTCTGTTGAGTTCTGCAACAAATTAAAATGAACAATTTAGTTCAGGTACTATCACCCTGATTGATCTTCCCATCAAGAAGAACAGAAATCTGACCTCATCATGCCCCTGGCTCAAATCTCACTGATGGTTTCCTCCTCTGTCAAGTTCAAATCGCTTTTCAGAGTGAGCAAAATCTCCTGCCCTTCTCTCTCTCTCTCTCTCTCTCTCTCTCTCTCCCTCCCTCCCTCCCTCCCTCTCTCTGTCTCTCTCTTTCTGATGCCTCACCTCTCCTGCCTCATCTTCTATCCTTTCCCCTCCACTTGTACCCAGAACACACAGTGCTGCTTCACCCCTTGGTGCCTTTGCCAAACTTGTTCCACAGTCTGGAATGCCAGAGAAATTCTATGCACCCTTCAAAAAAGCTCTCCCTGTCTGATGCCTACCTTGGCTTTCCTGCAGAAAGCGATGTGTCCCCATAGGTATTATATTACCATCCTTTCTTCTCCTCTCTACACTTCATCTTCAAGGTCTTGTTTACCTCTGAATCCCCAGCACCCAGCCTAGGGGTGAAATAAGGAGCTCTGGTGGGGCAGTGCCAAAGGCACTTGACTGCTAAACAGGGGTCAACTCAGCAGTTCAAACCCACCAACTGCTCCATGGGAAGATAGGGCAATCTACTTTCATAAAGATTTTCCACCTTGGAAATCCAATGTGGGTGGCTATGAGTTGGACTCGATGGCAGTGAGCCTTTTTTTTTTTTTTTTTTTTAGTTTTTGCTTATGGCCAGGAGTGCACATTTGGTAGCAATCAAAAGAGAGGGGAAGCATTTGCTGTTCGGTTTTGCCAAACTGTCTAAGGGAGTGTAAAGGAAGAACTATGGTATCAGCCCTGGGGAGAACCATCTATTCATGACCGGAAAGGAGAGAAATGATTGATGGAAGCCAAGAGGGGCCAATCAGGGAGGTAAAAAGAGAAACAAGGATGCTGGAAACTTGGAAGCCAAGGCAGGTAGATGGCTTCAAGATGAAGTAGCTGGCTTATACCATCAAAGACAAGGAGACCCAAGAGGCTGGAGAGAGAAAATACTACAAAGGGAGGAAGGGAGAGAGAGGGAAAAGGAGCTGAGAGAGGCTGAGAGGAAAAAAAACAGAACCACATAGGCTGGGGCTGAAGAAAAGCCAGTGTGGTAGGTGGAGAGCAGGGCACCGTGGGGTCTGGTCCCCGCCACCCAGGGCAAGGTAGATTCCTGCTGTGGCTCAGTGCTTTGTTTCACGGACCTTTCTAGGGGTTTAAACCCCAGGGCAAGTGGAGTGAAGGAGAGCGAGTCAGGGCTAGATACAAGAGGTGGAGTGGTTTAAAGTGTGTGGAGAAAGAGATGAGGAAGTAGCAGAGGAGACTAAAGACGAATACGGAGGGAGATGAGAGGGAGAAATAACAATGGCAGGGAAGACGGGGAAAGAAATTGAGAGAGAGAGGACTGACACAAGTAAGAGCTTTTCACTGGAGTGTGTGTGAGTCTTGTAGAGTAATCATTGGCCCATTTAATCTCAGAACCACCTGTAGCTTCCTAAACTCTGCCCACCCCCCCACACACAGACACACACACACCAACTGACAGTGAGTTGATTCTGTATGGAAGAGTAGAACTGAGTTCCATAGAATTTTGTTTTTTTAACTTTTTGTTGTAGTTTGGGTGAAAGTTTACAGAGCAAATTTGTTTTCCATTCAACAATTTATACATATTTTGTTCCATGACATTGGTTGCAATCCCCTCAATGTAACAGCTCTCTTCCTACTTCCTTTCTGGGTTCGCTGCTTCCATTTGTCCTTCTTTCCTGCCCCTTCCTGCCTTCAGAGCTTTGGTTTTGGGCAAATGCTGCCTTTTTGGCCTCGTATTATTGATTGTACTGAGTTCATTCCTCCCTGGTGTTATTGTTCATTTTATGAGCCTGTCTGTTCTTTGGCAGAAAGTTGATCCCCCAAGCTATGCTCAGTTCCAGAGGTGAGGAGTGTCTGTGGGCGAAAGGCTGAAGGGTTCTCCACAGCATTTTCAATGGCTGTTGTTTCAAAAATAGATTGTCAGGCTTTTCTTCCAAGGTGCCTCTCGGTAGACTTGCACCTCCAAACTTTTGGTTAGCAGCTGAGCTTGTTAACAGTTTGCTGTACCCCAGAACTCCTGTCCCTTATCAAGGGGAGCTGAACTTGGCGTGCTTTAAGATTTCCAAGCTCTTGTGTCTGCTGGCTTCTGGCTGAGTTCGGCCCACGGTAAGTAAGAGATTGGATGGCAGGAGACAGGCAAGATATGCTACCCTCCCCATCTCTCTTCCTCCCTGCTCTATAGGCCTGTGCACTGGGATGGATCACTTTTATATGGCCTTTCTAGCCATGGTCTTGTAACTGCCATCAAAAGATTGGGTGGGACTATGCAAATAAGGTGCTTGTGGCCAACCAAGAGGATTAAAGAGCTTGCGAATAATACAAATAAGGTGCATGGCACCCTTGTAGTAGTTGTTGTTATTAGGTGGCATCTAGTCAGCTCTGACTCGTAGAGACCCTATGTGCAACAGAACGAAACACTGCCTGCTCCCGCTCCAGCCTCCTAATCCTTGCTATATCCATCTCATTGAAGGCCTTCCCCTTTTTTGCTGACCCTCCACTTTACCAAGTATGATGTCCTTCTCCAGGGCATGGTCCCTTCTGACAACATGACCAAAGAAGGTGAGATGAAGTCTGGCCATTCTTGCTTCCAAGGAGTATTCCAGCTGCACTTCTTCCAGGACAGATTTGTTTGTTCTTCTGGCAGTCCGTGGTACTTTCAGTATTCTTCACCAACAGCACAACTCAAGAGCATCAACTCTTCTTTGGTCTTCCTTATTCGTTGTCCAACTCTCACATGCATATGAGGCGTTTGAAAATACCATGGCTTGGGTTGGGTGCACCTTAGTCTTTTTTTTTTTTTTTTAGTCTTCAAAGAGACATCTTGCTCTTTAGCGCTTCAAAGAAGTCTTTCACAGCAGATTTGCCCAGTGCAATACGTCATCTGATTTCTTGACTACTGCTTCCATTGGTGTTGATTGTTGAAACATGTAACATGAAATCTTTGACAACTTCAATCTTTTCTCCATTTATCATGATGCTGCTTATTGGTCCAGTTGTGAGGATTTTTTTTTTCTTTATGTTGAGGTGTAATCCATCCTGCAGACGTAGTCTTTCATCTTCATCAGTAAGTGCTTCAAGTCATCTTCACTTTCAGCAAGCAATGTGTTGTCTGCATATCACAGATGGTTAATGAGCCTTCCCCCAATCCTGATGCCATGCTCTTCTTCATATGGTGCCGCTTCTCGGATTATTTGCTCAGCATACAGATTGAATAAATATGATGAAAAGATACAACGCTGATGCACTCCCTTCCTGATTATAACTTATGCAGTGTCCCCTTGTTCTGTTTAAACAATAGTCTCCTGGTCTATATACAGGTTCTTCATGAGCACAATTAAGTGTTCTGGAATTCCCATTCTTCTCACCCATAACTTGTTATGATCCACACAATCAAATGTTTTTGCATAGTCAATAAAACACAAGTAGACATCTTTCTGGTATTCTTTGCTTTCAGCCAAGATCCATCTGACACCAGCAATGATATCCCTTGTTCCACATCCTCTTCTGAATCTGGCTTGTACTTCTGGAAGTTCCCTGTCAATATAATGCTGCAACCATTTTTTAATTATCTTCAGCAAGATTTTACTTGAGTGTGATATTAAGTGTGATATTAATGATATTGTTCAATAATTTCCACATTCTGTGGGATTATCTTTCTTTGAAATGGGTACAAATATGGATCTCTTCCAGTCAGTTGGCCAGGTAGCTGTCTTCCAAATTTCTTGGCATAGACGAGTGAGTGCCTCCAGCAGGGCATCCATTTGTTGAAACATCTCAATGGGTATTCCATCAAATCCCAGAGCCTTTTTTTTTTTTTTCTTTTTTTGCCAATTCCTTCAGTGCAGCTTTGACTTCATCCTTCAAAACCATTGGTTCTTGATCATATGCCACCTCCTGAAAAGGATGAACATTGACCAATTTTTTGGTACAGTGACTTTGTGTAGTCCTTCCATCTTCTTTTGATGTTTCCTGCATCATTCAATATATTGCCCATAGAATCTTTCAATATTTCAATTCAAGGCTCAAATTTTTTCTTTAGTTCTTTCAGATTGAGAAATGCCAAACATATTCTTCCCTTTTGGTTTTCTAACTCCAGGTCTTTGAACATTTGATTATAATAATTGACTTTGCCTTTTTGCTCTGCTCTTTGAAATCTTCAGTTCAGCTCTTTTGTTTCATCATGTCTTCCATTCTTTTTAACTATTCTCCATTCAAGAGCAAATTTCAGAGTCTCTTCTGTCATCCATTTTGGTCTTTTCTTCTTTTCCTGTCTTTTTAATGACCTTTTGATTTCTTCGTGTATGATATATTTGATGTCATCTCATAATTCCTCTGGTTTTCAGTCACTGATATTCAATGCATCAAATCTATTCTTCTGATGGTCTCTGAATTCAGATGGGATCTAATCAAAGTCATATTTTGGCTCTCATGGACTTGTTTTAATTGTTTTCATTTTCAACTTGAACTTGCATATGGGCAGTTGATGGTCCCTTCCACAGTCAGCTCCCAGCCTTGTTTTGGCTGAAAATATTGAGCTTCTCCATCTCCTCTTGCCACACATGTAGTCGATCTGATTCCTGTGTATTCCATCTTGCAAAGTCCATGTATATAGCCACCATTATGTTACATTATGAAAAAAAAGTATTTGCAAGGAATAAGGCATTGGTCTTGCAAAATTCTCTCATGTGATCTCCAGTGTCATTTCTATCACCAAGGCCATATTTTCCAACTACTAGTCATCCTTCCTTGTTTCCAACTTTTGCATTCCAATCACCAGTAATAATCATCACATGTCGATTGCATGTTTGGTCCATTTTAGACTGCAGAAGTTGGTAAAAATCTTCAATTTCCTTGTCTTTGGCTTTGGTGGTTGGTGTGTAAGTTTGTATAGCACTAGTATTGACTGGTCTTCCTTGTAGATGTATGTATGTTATCCTATCACTGACAGCATTATGCTTCAGGATAGATCTTGAAACATTCTTTGTGATGATGAATGCCATGCCATTCCTCGTCCATTTCTCATTCTCAGCATAGTAGATCATATGACTGTCTGATTAAAAATGATCAGAACCAGTCCATTTCAGCTCACTGACGCCTAGGATATTGATCTGCATGCCTTCTATTTAATTTTGGACAACTTCCATTTCCTAGATTCATATTTTGTACATTCCATGTTCTGATTATTAATGGCTGTTTGCAGCTATCTCTTCCCATTTTGAGTGATGCCACATCAGCAAATGGAGGTCCCAAAGCTTTACTCCATCCATGTCATTAAAGTCAACTCTACTTTGAGGAGGCAGCTCTTCCCCAGTCGTATTTTGAGTGCCTTCTGACCTGAGGGGCTCATCTTCCAGCACTGTATCAGAAGATGTTTCAGGGCTATTCATGAAGTTTTCCTGTAATATATCAGACAGTGTTTCACTGATATTCACAAAGTTTTCCCTGGCCAATTATTTGAGAAGTAAGTGGCCCCTTCCTTCTTCCAAGTCTGTCTTAGCCTGGAAGCTCCACTGAAACCTGTTCATTATGGGTGACCTTGCTGGTATTTGAAATACTAATGGCATAGCCTCCAGCTTCACAGCAACACACAAGCCACTACAGTATGACAAACTGACAGATGAGTGGTGGTTGTAATTGTGGGACCATACAAATAAGGTGTGTGGAACACTAGCAAGGGGATTGGTCAATTTTGCCAAGCCACTAGGCTTAAAATGAGTCATCCCAGAGGGAGAAAAGAGGGGACCTTACTACCACCAAGAAGAAGAGATGGAATCCCTGGGCTGAGAACCTCCTAGACCCAGAGACAAACAGAACTGTAACACTGGAGACGTGCAAGATGGGGCCAAGTGGCAGCAGAGAAGTGGTGGCAGCAGAACCCAAAGATTAGTGTGAGATGGCACAGTGGACTTTCAAGCTTACGGAGCAAGGCAGTTACAATGATTGTACTGAGCCACAGAGGGAGAGAGCTGAGCACCTCTGAGTGGAAGCTTAACTGTTGGAGTAGAGTACCCCTGGGCACCTACTGACAGAGCTAAAGAGCTTTGCAACACTTGCCTGAGCAGGGCAGAGGTTGGGCCAAGGGGCCGAGGGCCTGCCTGAAGGCTTTCTTGATCAAAAAATTGTATCCTGGGTCATTCCTGATCTGAACTGTACGTAACCTGTTACTTTCTTAATAAACCCCATAATTGTGACTAATGTCCATGAGTTCAGTGTGGCCACTGCAACAAATTAGAACTAAACCCAGCAGTGAAGGAGAGAATGGCAGGGGAGGTACACTGGTGTCAGCCTCACAGCAATCAGCCTTGAACTACAAATCTTGATTCTTCTTCCCCCTGTGAAGTTAAAGGAAGTCAGATGCCCTTGCTCTGCTGTTTTTATACCCTGATTTACTTTCAGCTTCCGAAGAGAGACCTTGACTCCTGAAATCCAGCAATACTGTCTCTTCTTGCTTTGTCCCTTCATTATATTGTGTTTATATATTTGGGTCTCACGTGCAGAGGACTGAACTAATGACACAGATTTTGGCACAGTCTTTATCTATGAAAAGCTTCTCTCTTATTTTCTTTTTCTTTTTAAAATCGTTCTCTGTAAATCATTTCCTAGTCCTTTTTTTGTTTTCCCTCAATACACAATCATTCCAATGAATTTAATGTTTATTTTTTATCTGTGCTCTTGCAAAATGTGAATCGTTTTGTGTGCAAATAATTTTAATTTGTGTAGTGTCTTGTTATATATCTCATGCTGGTCTCACTTATTCAGTAAGCACTCTTTTAAAAATCTACTCATATTGTGTGATTATCAAATCTATTGGTGCATAATACTCCACAGTATCAGTGCACTGTGGGTTTTTTTTTTTTTTTTTTTTTTTAGTTGTTGTTGGTAAGTGCCCTTGAATAGGTTCTGACTCATCTAGATCCTATGTACAAAAGAACGAAACACTGCCTAGTCCTGTGCCATCCTGACAATTGTGGCTACGTTTGAGCCCATTGTTGCAACTACTGATTCAGTCCATCTTGTTAAGGGTCTTTCTGTTTCCCATTGCCCCTCTACCAAGCATGATGCCCTTCTCCAGGGAATGACTCCTGCTGCTAATATGTTCAAAGTATGTGGGATGAAGTCCTGCCACCCTCACTTCTAAGGAAAATTCTGGCTATACTTTTTCCAACACACATTTGTTTGTTCTTCTGGCAGTCCATGGTATCATCAATATTCTTTGCCAACACCATTATTCAAATGCATCAATTCTTCTTTGGTCTTTCTTATTATTTGTCCAGCTTTTGCATGGAAAATACCATGGTTAGTCAAGAGCACTTTAGTCCTCAAGGTGACATCTTTGCTTTCTAACAGTTTAAAGAAGTCTTTTGCAGCAGGTTTGCCTAATACAGTACGTCGCTTAATTTTTTGACTGGTGCTTCTATGGGCATTGATTGTGGATCCAAGTAAAATGAAATCCTTGACAAATTTGATCTTTTCTCTATTTATCATGAAGTTGCTTATTAGTCCATTTGTGAGGATTTTTGTTTTCTTTATGTTTCGGTGTAATCCGTACTGAGGCTGTAGTCTTTGATCTTCATCAGTAAGTGTTTCAAGTCCTCTTCTCCTTCAGCAAGGAAGGTTGGTCATCTGCATATCGCAGATTGTTAATAAATCTTCTTCCAGTCCTGATGCTACTTTCTTCTTCATATAGTCCAGCTTCTAGGATTATTTGCTTGGAATATAAATTGAATTAGTATGGTGAAAGGATACAGTCCTAACACACAACTTCCCTGATTTTAAACCGTGCAGTATTCCCTTATTCTGGTTGAATGACTGCCTCTTGGTCTATGTACAGGTTTTACAGGAGCACAATTAAGTGTTCTGGAATTCCCATTCTTTGAAACATTAACAATACACAATTTGCTATGATCCACATAGTCGAGTGCATTTGCATAATCAATAAAACACAGGTAAACGTATTTCTGGTATTCTCTGCTTTCAGCCAAGATCCATCTGATATGAACAATATCCCTCTTTATCATCTTCTGAATCTGGCTTGAATTTCTAGCAGTTCCCTGTCTATGTACTGGTGCAGCCATTTTTGAATTATCTTCAGCAAAATTTTACTTGCATGTGATATGAATGATATTGTACGGTAATTTCTGCATTCTGTTGGATCATCTTTCTTTGGAATGGGCACAAATATGGATCTTTTCCAGTCGGTTGTCCAGGTAACTGTCTTCTATACTTATTAACATAGACAAGTGAGCACTTCCAGTATCGCCTCTATTGTTGAAACATCTCAGTCGGTATTCCGTCAGTTCCTGGAGCTATTTTTTCTCACCAATGCCTTCAGTGCAACTTGGACTTCTTCCTTTCATTGCCATCAGTTCTTGATCATATGCTACCTACCTCCTGAAATGGTTGAACATTGACCAATTCTTTTTGGTACAGTGATTCTAGGTATTTCTTCAGTCTTCTTTTGATACTTCCTGCATCGTTCGATAACTTTGCAACTCAAGGCTTGAATTTTTTCTTCAGTTTTTTCAGCTTCAGAAATGCTGCACATGTTCTTCTCTTTTGTTTTTCTAACTCCAAGTCTTTGCACATTTCATTATAATACTTTAATATTTTGTCTGCTTGAAATGTGCATTGCATTCTACCTATTCAAAATCCCATTGATGAATGCCAGGTGACCTTAGGTTCCCAGCTTCCACAAATAATATGACAATGAACATTTTCATCAAGGTCCCTAACGGAGGCCTATGAGAACTTCTTTGAGAGACATATTTACACCTATGTCTATGTCAAGATCCCTGAGTGGTACAAGTGGTTTGCAATTGGCTGCTAACCTAATGATTGGTGGTTTGAACCCCCAGAGGCTCTGCGAAAGAAAGGCCTGTCAATTTGCTTTCAAAAGAGTGTTTTGTTGTGTGCACTCAGGTTGATTCCAACTCATAGTGACCCAAAGTGATGGATTAGAACTGCCTCACAGCCAAGAAACTCTATGACGCTCAAGTCTAGTCTGTCATACATGGGGTTGTCATGAATATTTCACTGGACAGCAGTCCAGTCCATGTATTGAATATGTCTAATATATATGGATAATTATATCTATCTCCAGGTGCAGATTTGCTAAGTCATTAGCGTGTATACAAATCTGATTGACTAAGTTCTCCCAAAATGCTCCTCAGAATGGTTGTACAAGTCTCTTCATCTATCAGCAGAGCAGGAGGGTTCTGCTAGCCCCATATCCTCTCCAACAGTCGGCATCCACCCAGAGGCAGCATAGAATATGGACACTGGGCCTAAATTGCCCAACTTTGAGTTCCAGCTTTGTACTTGCTACCTGTTCTGGTTACCAAGTGCTGCTCTGTCAAGAATATACCACAAATGAGATGGCCTTGTCAAACAGGAGTTTACTCTCTTATACAGTTCAGGAGGCTAGAAGTCCGAGTTTAAAGGGCCAGGCCCTAGGTGTGAAAGCCTGTCAACCTTGCGCTTCAGCTCTGCCTCTTGCCCCTGGCCCACTGAAGCTAGAGGCATCTCTTCACTCAGGCAGCTACTGGCTGCTGAGGCTAACAAGCCCAAGGTCGACAAATAAAATGGCACAGTCCTGATGTTACCAAACCACACGGCAGGCCATTAATTCAAGTCCATTGAAAGTCCTGAGGTCGGCAGAGCATGGCAGGCTGCTGAACGATGACATGGCTATGTGCAGGGTTCAAGCGTGCCATAAGCCAGAGACAATTCCCAAAGCTGTTTCTTATGTATGGGAAGCAGACCACATCCCTAAGGCAGCTACTCAGCTGCTCACAGTAGATTCCACCATGGAGCTGATTACCAGTCTCACATGGGGAATACTACATCCAGCTGCCCAGCCACTCAACCAGGCCCAGCCAAGTTGACACACAGACTTAACCACCACACTAGCTTTGTGCCCTTGGGAAAGTCACGTAAGTGCTTTGTGCCTAATTTACCCTTTTGTAAAATGAGAAGGGAGATAATAATAGTATCTACATCTTAGGGCCTTCATGAGAGTAAATAAGATAACATTTATAGTGTTTAGAATGGATTGAATTGCATACATTTTTTTAAAAACAGCTTTATTGAGATATAATTGACATACAATAAAGTGCACATATTTAAAGTGTACAATTTGATAAGTTTTGGCCTACACCTGTGAAATCATCACCACAACCAAAGTAATAAACATATCCATCATCTCCCATAGGTTTTTGCACCTCTTTTGTAAAAATGGTGAGGAAGCATCTGATATCCTCTAACTTCACAAGGGGGGAGGAAGATCAAGATCAACAGCCCGAGGCCGATTTCTGTGAGTCAGAGATCAGACATGCCACCACACTCCAACCATTTTACCAGTTCTAACGCGGACTGTCCCTCTCACAGCATTTACTACTTCTCTGCTGGGTTTGATAACTTGTTCCAATAGCCACACAGAACTCATAGACAATATTCATGATTATGGGGTTTATGAGGAAAGTAATAGGTCATAATTTAGGATCAGAAACGATTCAGGATACAGTCTTCAATCTGGCCAGCTCTTCTCGGCCATTCCCACAGGCAGGCCTCTCTCTCGGGCCCTCAGGCTCTTGGACCAGTGGCCCTTTAGCCTCTGCCCTGCTAGAGCAAGTGTTGCAAAGCTCTTTTTTAAGAAGGTTTGTATGTGATTTGGGTGAGAGTTTACAGAGAAAATTCATTTTCCATTCAGCAGTTCACACACATTGTGTTTCATGATGTGATTGCAGTCCCTACAATGTAAGAACTCTCTTCCCACTTCCTCTCTGTGGTTACCTTTTCCCTGAGTCCTTCTTACCTAGGCATTCCTGCCTTTCCAGCAGAAGAAAGGCATGACAATCTGTTTCCGTAAAGATTGCAACCAAGAAAACCTTATGAAGCAGTTTTGCTCTGTAATACCTGGGGTCACCATGGGCTGGCACTCCTCAACAGCAATGAGCTTTTTTTTTTTTTTTTTTAATTTTGTTTACTTTTATTGCCAAAATACTGTTTTTTTAGACAAGTCAAAATCCAGTTTAGGTTTTGTTTTAATAATGTCCTCCTTTGCTGATATCTTTTTTTTTTTTAATTATTATTATTAGTATTGTGATTTGGGTGAAAATTTACAGAGCAAATTCATTTTCCATACAATAGTTCATACACATTTTTTTCATGACACTGATTGTAATCCCCATAATGTAACAGCTCTTTCCACTTCCTCCCTGTGGTAACCTTTTCCCTGTGTCCTTCTGCAGTGTAGTAAATTACTTAGTATGGCTTTTCTACCCATAAGTCATTGTAAACTCAGTGGTGGAAAGAGCAACTGAGGAGCTCCTGATTGTAAATGTTATCCATCTGGGTTATTTCTGTTGGGCGTGGCACAATACAATATTCTGGGAGGTTTCCACTCTCTCTCACGTGCTTAGAGTTCTGACGCTATGATTGGCTAGTTTGGCCACTTGCCGGGCTCATAAGGAGGCCTCCTAGAGGCAGAAGGCTCTCTGACTGCTGGTTGAGGAAGATGTGCTGCTGAAAGAGACATGTGCTGCTGGGAAAGAGACGCAAGAGACACGCATTACTGAGTGAGACACCGAGGGACCAGCACTGCTGGGAAAGAGACTGT
>NW_006921917.1:3220486-3221868 GCF_000298275.1 Orycteropus afer afer
GAACCCAGGAGAGAGGTGGTGGTGCTTTGGGAGGAACGGTTGGTGAAAGGGCTGGAGGGAGGCAGCATGTCTGGCCTTGCAGTAATAGGCCTTGTGCTATTGATGGTGATTCTGCCTTCCTCTTGTGGGATTAGACGAGCTCAGAAAATGTGGCCTCCTTGCCCTTTTTGTACCTTCTTTCCTATGCATTCTTGCCTTCTGATTCCTCCCTATGCAAATGCTGCCCTTCTGAACTTCCATGGTTGATAGTTCTGAGGGGACTTACTGGTATAATTGTTCACCTTGTAGGCTACAAAGACTGCTAACTAGAAGGCTGGAGGTTCAAACCCACCAGCCACTCCTTGGAAGGAAGGTTGGACAATCTACATCTGTAGTGATACCACCTCAGAAACCCAAGGAGGGGTCACTATAAGTTGGGCCCGACTCAATGGCACATAAAACAACAACAGTAAGTGCCCAGAGGCACCCCACTCCACCAGTAAGCCTCCTGCCTGAAGGCACTCAACTTTTTTGCTCCATGGGTCCAGAAGCCCACTGTGTTGCTCCTGCCAGGTCTCCTGGTTCTGTTGCCACTGTTTCTCTGCCGCTACTTCTCACTGTTTCAGCAAAGAGTTACAGCTCTCTGTCCATCTCCTTGGTTAAGTGGGTTTTAGCACAGGGGTGTTGGGTCCAAAGGCCTCACTCCACTCCTGGCTCTTCTTTCTTGATGGTAGTGAGATACCCTCTTCTCACTTCTGGCATGGCTCATTTTAAGTCTAGTAGGATGGCAAAACTGACTGTGATAGTTGGAGCTGTGTGTCAACTTGGCTGGACCCCAGTTCTGTGTGGTTGTTCCCATGATGGGATCAGATGACTGTGCTCTGAGTGGCCAGTCTGCCCAAGGGGAGTTTCCCTAGGGGTGTGGCCTGCTTCCAAGATATCCAAGGACATTCTGGGAAGAGCCGCATTCCTTGAGGGATTGGAACCCTGGTATGCGAACTACAGACTTCCTTGAGTGAGCGTACAGACTTCCTTGAGTGAGTGGCCCACCGCTTGGCCTGGAGATCTCGGATTCGTCTTTTGTTGGAGTCAACAACCAGTGTACTGCATGCCAGCTTGACTCTCTCGGCTCCCCTGTGCTTGCGGAAGCCAAGGCGGCCGCAAGCCCCATCTCCTCCAGAGATTTGGACTTTTCGGCTTGGACTTGTCGACTTCTATACGCTTGTGAGCCATTTTCCTAAGATAAATTTCTCTCTCTCTCTCTCTCTAAATATATATATATACACTTTGCTGGTTTTTGTGTTTCTCTAGAGAACCCAATCTAACACATATGGTACCGAGAGTGGTTCTAGAGAGACAAAATCATAAGGATGGGCTTCCTAGATTGGTTCTCCAGTTTGATT
>NW_006921917.1:3227123-3232704 GCF_000298275.1 Orycteropus afer afer
GTGAGACCTCCTACTTTGTTTTTCTTCTTCAATAGTGCTTTGCTTATCCGAGGTCTCTTTCCTTTCCATATAAAGTTAGTGATTGGTTTTTCCATATCCATAGGATTTTCATTGGCTGGTTTTTCAGAAGTACATTGCCAAAATTTTCTTCCCAAATTCATCAATTATGTTGAAGTACAGTTGTTCATAATTTTCCAGTGCACTTTTTAAATGAATCAATTTATATTAAAAGGTTTCTCAAAGTAGTTCCTGAAATTCCAGATTACTTCTAGTTCTATGTTTGGTCCATTTTTTTCAAAAAAACAATTATGTGCTACTGAAGAGTAATCATCCCATCAATATTTGACACAGTCTGAATCATTTTATCTACTCCATGGTAGGTAACATAATGTACAGTTTTCAACACTGGAAATTTGAAAGCCCCTGGTAGAACTGGGTGGCCATCCTGACCTGCCCAGGGCCTAATTTTCAGACTTATATGACAATCTTGCAATTTCCAAGAATCTTGCTCCATGGAAAGTACCTGTTCTCATCTCTATGAAGTGATTCCCCCCCCCCATGGGTTTTAGTTGGATTTGAATAAATTAATATTCTTAGGTTTCCTGAATCTTGTTAGATACCCCTACAATTTGTAATTTGTGCTGCCTCTGGGGAAGAGGCTATTTTAATAAAGTAGGGTTTAATGCCAATATGGTGGCTCCAGTGTCAGTAAAAACCCAGCAGGTCTCCCCACTAACTTTTATCCCCCATTTTGGTCTAGCTGGAGCAATGTCTGTAGCTTGTAAATATTCTCCCCAGAGCCCCTTCAGTTTTGAGTGGTTGAGGGCCTGTAAATACTCAGAGGAGCATTTTTCCTCATAATTAGAATTTCACATTTTGAATCTCTTTGTCTCAGTTCTCTTGTGCTGCTACAACAGAAATATCAGGAGTGGATGGCTTTAACAAATGGAAATTTATTCTCTTACAACGTCCCATGCTACCATGAATCTGGAGGCTAGAAGTCTGTGTTCACAGTAATAGCTCTAGGGGAAGACTTTCTGTTGTTGCTGGGAGGATCCCAGTGGAAGGAACCTTGGTTCAAAAACACAATCTGCTCCTGGATCCTGTTTCATGGTACTAGTAGGTCCCCCTTCTTACTGAGGCTGATGAATCCAAGATTGGCAGATAAAATGGCAGATTGTTGGTTCACAGACTATGAAGGCAACAATCCCAAGATCACCAGGCAACACAGCAAGCCACTGGTTCAAATCCAGGAACTGAAGATGATAACAGGCCAAATGCAGGATCCTAAATGAGCAAAAAGCTAGAGACCTTTCTCACAGCTTTTCCATGTATACTGGAAGCAGGCCACACCCTGAAGGCAACTCCCCTTCAACTGATTAACTGCTCACAGTAGATTCCACCATTTCACCACATCTAATTTCATCACAGGGAACAACATCACAGCTGCCAAATCACTCAAAATCACGACCCAGACAAGCTGACACACAACCTTAACTACCACACTATTCTCTCTAAATTTGTTAGTCTTTTTCCAGTGCCCTGATTGCTTCCAATTATGATTCTAAATTCTTCAGTGAATTTTTTTTAGGGTCCTCCCTGGGTTTGGGAAATTCCCTTATAATGATTGTAAGTTCTCTCTTGACCAGGGTCTCTCAAAATCTGTTCTGGTTTCTGGCTCCCATCAGGAGCAGCATCAGTAGCTGATTTAACCTTAAAGGGCATCTGTGGAGAGAGGTTGAGGTCAGAGGAAAAGAAGGCTTCAGAAACAGAGGGGAAAGGAAATTCAGCTAGAAGGGACTTTGTCTTAGGCTAGGTTCTCTGGAGAAGTAAAATCAGTGAAGCTTATATATGTATATGGAGAGATTTATCTCAAGGAAATGGTACACATCATTGCAGAGACTGACAAGTGCCAGGTGCATGGATCACACATCAGGCTGGAGGCTTCTCCTGACTCATGTAGTTACAGAGCAGGTAAGATGGAAGGCTGTTGGCTCACAGGCTGTGGCGGCTGACAAATCCCAAGATCATCAGGCTGCTGGCTCAAGTCCGAAGAAACAGAGGTCAGATGATGATGAACCAGACGCAAGACCCAGAGAGAGCAAAAATGCCAGGAAGTTTTGCCAGAATGTCCACATATACTGGATGCAAGCCACAACCCTGAGGAAACTCCCCTTAGAACTGATTGGTTGATCATATCAGATCATATCATGGAAGTGATTATATTATATCACAAAATGGAGGATAAGTCCATCATTACATAACCACCAAACTACATCATTACATAGCTGCCAAATTATATCATTATATAACTGCCAAACCACTGGGAATCATGATCTAGCCAAGTTGACACATAACATCAAAGTCCACCCTTTGCCAACATGGTACTTGTACACATATCCTTAAACCATACTTAATCTCCAAATAAAGACAATTATAAAATCATACTTGTGCCTAACATGATGCAAATAACTTGTGTACAACCAAAAGTGTACTAACCCCACTTACATTCTGTAAATAATGGAATAAGAGGAAGAAGAAAACAAAGATATCTTATACACACACATACAAACATAACAAAACAAAGAAGAAATACTAAAAACAATTACAGTCTTTGTTTCTGCAACTAGTCAGATGGTCGTAGCTGTATTTATAACCTTCCCCCACACACACACCCATTCTCTTTTCCCTCAACAGACATCTCAGATGGTCATAGTTCTTTGCCCTACAGAGTGACCCAAACCTTTATTCCTGAAGAGTCTGGGCCGTTAATAGTCATGCCAGAATTGGGTTACTGTAGTTTTCCATTGAGTATAATCACTGAGTATGGTAGTACTAAGAGATGCTCTAAGGGATCTCTTGAATTCCAGACATACTCTTCTTTGCCTCCATTATGTATTATCACTTCAATTTCCCCTTTGTAATCAGGATCAATCACATCAGTCAACATTTTGTTGTTGTTGTTGTTGTTATGTGCCATCGAGTCGGCCCCGCCTCATAGCGACCCCTCCTTGGGTTTCCGAGGCAGTATTACTATGGAAGTAGGATTGCCCAACCTTCCTTCCGAGGAGTGGCTGGTGGGTTTGAACCGCCAGCCTTCTGGTTAGCAGTCAAGTGCTTTTAGCCACTATGCTACCAGAGCTGCTTCAGTCAACATAGTAACTCCTTTATTTGCCTGCTGATCCAGAGGCATGAGAAGCCCAAATTGGCCAGATACCATTCTTAATTTCCAGTTCAATTGAATCAGTGCTGTGTCTCCAGGTGGGAAAATTCCTCCTTTTGGAACTAAGAATTCTAGAACCATAGAGCATAGGGTTGTGGGGACAGGAAGCAAACATTTTGTGAGTGGTTCACTAGGAGTAATAGTGAGTGATTCCACTCCCATTTCCACCCTTGATACCTGGACCCATGAATCCTGGCTATGGGAGAAGAAGCAGCATATATTTGGTGCTGGTTTAGAGTTTATATAGCTTCCTGGAGAACATTGCCTCAACCGTGCAAGGTATTGCCAGCCAGCTGGTGCCAAAATTGTGTCTTTAGAAGGCCATTCCATCATTCTACCAAGCCAGTTGCTTCAGTATGAGAAACATGGTAAGATCAGTGAATTCTGTGAGCAAGGGCCTATTGCCACATTTCATTTGTTATGAAGAGAGTCCCTTGATCTGAGGTGATACTGTATAGGATACCATGATGATGGCAAGGCATTCTGCAAATCCACAGATAGGAAGAAGCATCACATGCAGGGAAGACAAATCTGCATCCAGAGTAAGTGTCCATTCCAGTAAGAACAAAACTCTACTCTTTCCATAATGGAAGTGGTCCAATGTAATCAACCTGCCACAAGGTTGCTGGCTGATTACCTTGAGGAATGGTGCCATATCAAGGACTCAGTATTGGTCTGTACTGCTGGTAGATTATGCATCTGTAGTGCTTATAGCTAAATAAGCCTTGGTGAGTAGAAGTCCATGTTACGGAATCCATGTGTAACCTCCATCCCTTCCACCAAGGCCACTTTGTTCATGAGACCATTGAGCAATGACAAGCGTGCCTAGGGAAAGAGGATGACTTATTTCCACAAAATGTGTCATCCTATCCATTTGACTGTTAAAACCCTCCTCTGCTGAAGTCACCCTTTGGTCAGTATGCATATGAGAACACATATGAGTTCACTTCTTTGGGTCATTCAGAGAGGTCTATCCACATACTTCTTTCCCACACCTCCTTGTCATGAAGTTTGCAACAATATTCTTTCCAAGCGCCTAACCATCCAGTCAAATTATTGGCCACAGCCCATGAATAAGTATACAATCATATATATGGACATTTCACCTCCCAAGCAAAGTGAACAACCAGATGCATTGCTGGAAGTTCTGCCCATTGGAAGTATTTCCCTTCACCATGGTCCTTCAGGGAGGTCCCAAAAGGACCTGCAGTGCTGCCATCATTCACTTTTAATTGGTGCCTGCATATTGCACAGAACTGCCTGTAAACCAGGCAAATGTTTTATCTTCCTCAGTCAACTAATCAAAAGGAACTAACTCCCCATGAGGCCATAGGTGCAGACTGGGAGAAGGAAGGTAATGTGATAGGAGTAGACACAATGGGCATTTGGGCCACCTCCTCATGTAACTTACTTGTGCCTTCAGGTCCTGCTTGAGGCAGCTCTCATATATAACACTTTCACTTAATGATGGAGTTCTGCTGTACAAGTCTGACTTTATGACTCTGTGGGTCACACAATTGCCTGCTTTATATTGCTTCTGTTCACAGTGGTCATCTCAGGTGGGATGGTGACTTGGTGGCCTATGATTAGACCTCCAGTTTCTCCTAAGGCTTAGTAATAAGCAAAAAGTTGTTTCTCAAAAGGAGAGTAGTTATCTGCAGAGGATGGCAGGGCTTTGCTCCAAAACCCTAAGGGTCTGTGCTGTGATTCACCAATAAGGCTTGCCAAAGACTCCAAACAGCACCTCTATCTGACACTGACACTTTAAGCACCATTGGATCAGCTGGATCATACGACCCACATGGCAGAACAGCTTGCATGGCAGCCTGAACATGTTGCAGTACCTTCTCCTGTTCTAGGTCCTATAGGGCCATTCTACTCTGTCCTACAGGGTCATTATTAGTTGGAATCAACTCAATGGCAGGGGGTTTATGCAATTCACTATTTAAATGCTGACTCTATTTTTTATTTCATTTAACAACATGTTTATGTCTTTCTTGACTGCTTTCTCCCTCTAGAATATAAGCTATATGAGAGCAGTGTCCTGATATGTTTTATTTGCAAGTGTATCCTCAGTTCTAGCATAGTACATTATAGGCAGTGGGAAGATATTTGTTGAACAAATGAATGAAAATATTGTTTATTTATAATTTATTTATTCATTCAAGAAATATTGCTATTGTAAACTGTCTTTGAGACAATTCCAACTCATGGAGATCCTATGTGTCAAATAATTATTTTCCTCCATCTAATAATGGACTTGTTGGAAGGAAGATGGGGCAATCTACTTCTGTAGTGATACTGCCTCGGAAACCCAAGGAGGGGTCGCTATGAGTCGGGTCCGACTCGACGGCACAT
>NW_006921917.1:3232804-3237510 GCF_000298275.1 Orycteropus afer afer
GTGTGGTTGTTCCCATGATGGGATCAGATGACTGTGTTCTGAGTGGCCAGTCTGCCCAAGGGGAGTTTCCCTAGGGGTGTGGCCTGCTTCCAAGATATCCAAGGACATTCTGGGAAGAGCCACATTCCTTGAGGGGTTGGAACCCTGGTGTGCGAACTACAGACTTCCTTGAGTGAGTGGCCCACCGCTCGGCCTGGAGATCTCGGATTCATCTTTTGTTGGAGTCAACAACCAGTGTACTGCATGCCAGCTTGAATCTCTCGGCTCCCCTGTGCTTGCGGAAGCCAAGGCGGCCGCAAGCCCCATCTCCTCCAGAGACTTGGACTTTTCGACTTGGACTTGTCGGCTTCTATATGCTTGTGAGCCATTTTCCTAAGATAAATTTCTCTCTCTCTCTCTCTCTAAATATATATATACGCTTTGCTGGTTTTTGTGTTTCTCTATAGAACCCAATCTAACACAGATGTAATGTAAAGTCTTTGGCTAGGGGTGGTAACATTTCCCCATACAATTTCAGGTGTGTCTCATTGTGATTTTTTTTTTTTTTTTTTTTTTTTGCTTTTTAAACTGCCTCTATAACAGAGGGTGCTTGTTTATGTTGAGGATCCATCAATTTCTCATGACAGATATGCTTGGTTTGATATTGTTCTGTGACCACATATACATCTGTGGTCCCCAAAGTTTGTTTTTTTTAAAAAAAGAAAAGAAGAAGGGAGAAAGCAACTCTCCTTTTGTTTATTATTTCCCTCTGATGGTTTTAAAGACCCCAAACTCAGACTCCTGCATCACTGGACCACAAGTGGGATATAGGCAGGTGAGACAGACATGGCTTTAGGCTGTGGGTTCTTGGGCTTTGTCTGGTGGGCAGGCAGGCAGAGCAGTGAATGGGCCTAGGCATGCTCTGCTCCTTCTGCAAGGACTTCCTCTTTCTTTGCTCCAGCAGCTGCCTTCTCAGCTGCTCCTGCCACCATCTGTTCCTCAGGCTACCACAGCAGCTCCAGCCACAACTGCAGCAGCATTAGTGATGAGGACAACTAGCAGCTGGCTCTCAACAAGATTTAAAATGGTGTTCGCACATCATACAAATCACATAACATTCTATTTCACAGAATGTATTGTGGACATTAAGTAACAAATACTTATACTGCATTAAAGCAGCATTTGCCCTGCTTTAACCTCAATGTACACCTTATTTATCTTACTTGTAAATATCTTTGAAAGATCTGCACCCTGTTGAGAGAGGTCCCTTGACTCATTCTTTACTATTCTCTTGGTAAGCAGTTTAGCTTTCTCTTAAATGTAATCTTTCTTTATAGATAAACTCATAAAATCTTAGGTGACTTTTTAACTTTCTCAATCTAAGTTTATCCTATACTTCCCTTTTATCTCCTAGAGCTATCCATTTTTTTTTTAACTTTAAGAAACAATTTTCCTTTTTCCCCTTAATAAAACATATCCCATATCTCAATCTTGCCTGTTACTCAAAAAGACTTTGGAAACTACCTTTAGGCAAGTATAGTACAAAACATAAAAACCTTTGTCAGAATGGATTTACTTTCATTAATTCCTGGTAATATTAGGACTATTACATTTATATAAGTGCTTATTTATCTCTAAATCAACTAGCATAAAGCTCTAGAAGGAATATTATAATCTAACTTGATTATACCATCCAGAGGTAAGAAAACACCCTATCTTCCACTGGAAAACATTTTTTTAGAGAAACAATTTAGAATAATTTTTGTCTTTTCAAAGCCTCATTTTATCAACCAAAATAAACAATCTACCCTTTCTCCAATGTACTTTTTTTCTAAATTTAGTTTTTGGTGAAAATATTCACAGCAAAGCCCACTCCAATTACACAAGTTCTAGACATAATGATCAGTCATGTCACATTCTTCATTGTGTTAACATTCTTGTTATTTCTATTTTAGTTGTTCTGCTTCCATTTACTTAACCTCTCTGTCCCCCAGCCTTTTCATCTATGATTTAAAATAGCAGTTGACTATTTGATCTTATATAGATAACTTTTAAAAAATGTAATGCAGTACTCAAGTGTGACCATGTACACTCTGGGATAAACTGTTACTTAGTTTAAAGGTAACTTCAGGGGATAGTTTCAATTCAAGGTTTGAAGAGCAACTCAGAGCCATACTCTTGGGGTCTCTTCTAGCCTCAACAGGCCCAGTAAATCTGAATTCTTTAAGAATTTGAAGCCCTGTTCCACATTTTTCTCTCTTTTTCCCCAAGATTCATCTATTATGTTCCTGATCAGAATGGTCAGCAGTGGTAGCCAGGCATGATCTAGTTCTTCTGGTCTCAAAATGGAGGAAGTAATGGTTGATGTAGACAATTAATTGTATAGTCCAGTTCGTTCTCCGATTCTTGGATTTCATTCTTTCTCTTTTTTTCCAGATGGATAAAGACTAATACTTATATCACAGATGACTGCTCATAAGCTTTTAAGACCCCAGACATTACTTACCACACTGGGATGTAGAATATAAACTTCAAGAACTATATTATGCCAATTGATTGGGTTGTCCCATGAGACCACAGCCCTAAGGCCCCAAACCAAGAGAACTAATCCCATGAGGTAATTCATTATGTCTAATTAGTATCAGCATCTGTAGCCCTCCACCTTTTTTTTTGGTTGCTATTGTTGCAAGATCATACACAACCTAGCATTTGCCCATTCATTCCTTTTCCCTATGTATAGCTTATTGACATCAGTTACATCAATCATGTGCAAATTTCCCATTAGTATAAACAAGAAAACAAGAAGTGACTAACACCTGGGGAGTACTTCTCCCTCCACCGCCCCAATCCCTGGTAACCACTAGTGAACATTCATTTCTGTGTATTTACCTATTCATGTCATTTCATAAAAATGAGAACACACAATACTTTTTTTTTTTTTTGGTCAATGACTTATTTCACTTAAGATAATGTCCTCCAGGTTCATTCACTTGCAAGATGTTTTGGAAACTCATTTTGTTAATTGCTGAGACATATTCCATTGTATGCATTTACCATATTTCACTTATCCATTCATCCATTGATGGACACTTAGGTTGTTTCCATCTTTTCATTGTTATGAATAATGCTGCAATGGACATAGCTGTGTATATGTCTGTTCATGTCACTTCTATCAAATCCCTAAGGTATATACCTACCAGTAGAATTGCTGGGTCGTATGGCAGCTCTACCCCTAGCTTTTTCAAGAACCATCAAACTGTTTTCTACAACAGCTGTACCATTTTGCATTCTCACCAGCAAGAGATAAAGGTACCAATTTCTCCACATCCTCCAACACATTTTTTTTTTTAATCTTAGCCACTCTTCTTGTTGTTGTTGTTATGTGCCATGGAGTTGGACCTGACTCATAGCAACCCCTCCTTGAGTTTCCAAGGCAGTATCACTATGGAAGTAGATTGCCCAACCTTCCTTCCAACTTAGCCACTCTAGTGGGAATGAAATGATATCCATTGTGGTTTTGATTTGCATATCTCTGATGGCTAATGACATTGAATATCTTTTCATGTGTCTGTTGGCTGTTTGAATAACCTCTTTGGTGAAGTGTCTGTTCATGTCCTTTGCCCAGTTTTTGCTTGATGTCTGCTGTGACCATAGTCCCAAGCCCACAGTCCAATTCCTCTGAGTAGCTGGCTGTGGCCAGGAAGCCACTACAAACTTGCCCCTTGTCAGCTGTACTGTACTCCTGAACATTCTTACAGCGCATACAAACACACATGTAGAAACATTGTTTGCTAACCTTATACATGGTCATGGGCACACTACCCACTGCCTAGACATATCTGATTGTTGAGCCTGTCCACCCATCTATCTACCTGTAGATCAATGCTGCCATCACTGATAACGCAATAGTGTACATGCAAGAGGGTTCATCCTTGTTGTCTATATCTCCTGTGAACCTCTCTATCTTCCTCTTCCTCAGTGCCACAATGTACCAAATGTTGATCACTCACATTGGTACACTGCACTTCCCTTCACCCAATCAATACTTGTCTCTACCTATCTAGCAGTGTACCCTCCTCTCCCGTCCCACTCCTGGTAACCAACAAAGAAAGTTTCCTTCCATATATTAACCTTTCCTTGATTTTTTACAATAATGAACTAATATAATATTTGTCCTTCTGTGATCGACTGATTTCATTCAGCATAATGTCCTCCAAGTTCATCCACATTATGTGGTGTTTTGCAGATTCTACATTAGTCTTCAGTGTTGCATAGTATTCCATTATGTCTATTACCATAGTTTGCTTATCCATTCTTCTGTTGATGGACACCTAGGTTTGTTTCCATCTTTTTTTCTATCGTAAATAGTGCTGCAGTGAACATGGGTGTGCATATATCTGTTCTTGTCTTGGCTCTCATTTCATTTTTTTTTTTAAATTGTGATTTGGGTGAAGATATACAGAGCAAATTCACTTTCCATACAGAAGTTCACACATTGACCACAGTTTACCACAATGCAACAGCTCCCCTCCCACTTCCTCTCCATAGTTACCCCTTCCCAGTGTCCATCCCTCCATGTACTCCTGCCCTCTGAGCTGTCTCCCTATGCATAAGCAGCCCTTCTTTCTTCCATGATTGTTCTCTCCAAGGAGTGTATCTACCTCAGGTAAATGTTCAACTCATATGCCTGTCTTTTGTTTGGCTGGAAACCACAGGTGTGGGTTCGA
>NW_006921917.1:3245105-3294982 GCF_000298275.1 Orycteropus afer afer
AATCTACTTCTGTAGTGATACTGCCTCGGAAACCCAAGGAGGGGTCGCTATGAGTCGGGTCCGACTCGACGGCACATAACAACAACAACAACAATAATGGACTTGAGATCCCTGTGCTGAGATGGCAGAGAGAAGGTAGAGAGAGTGACGTGAGAAGCGAGAGACTGGCACAGGACAGAACACCGGGCTTGCTGGCCCACAGAGCAAGAAAGAAAAGTGCTTTCGGGTAGAGGGTTTGCTGGCAGAGTGAGGTGTACCTATCAGCAGAGCTAAAAGAGCTTTGTGACACTTGCCCAAGCAGGGAAGAGGCCAGGCCAGGAGAACAAGGACCAAAAAGAAGCATGCCTTTGAGCATGGCCAAGGGGGGGGCTGTCCTGATCGAAGAATTGTATTCTGAACATTCTTTTTTTGTTTTTTTCCCATTTTTTAAAAATTAAAAAAAAAAAAAATGTTTTTGCAGTGTTCCCTCCCTTCCCCTCCTACCCCGGTAACCAACAAAGAAAGTTTCCTTCCATATATAAACCTTTCCTTGACTTTTTACAATAATGAACTAATACTGTATTTCTCTTTCTGTGATTGACTTATTTATTTCACTCAGCATAATGTCCTCCAAGTTAATCTACGTTATGTGGTGTTTCGTAGATTCTACATTACCCTTTAGTGTTGCATAGTATTCCCTTGTGTGTATGTACCATAGTTTGCTCATCCATTCTTCCACTTAGGTTATTTCCATCTCTTTGTTATTGTGAATAGTGCTGCATATTCTGAGCATTCTTGAACCTGAACTGTAACTTGTTACTTCCCTAATAAACTCCATAATCATGAGTATTGTCTGTGAGTTCTGTGTAGCCACTGTAATGAATTATCGAACCCAAAAGAGAAGTAGAGAGTGCTGTGGGAGGGACAGTAGGTTTCAGAGTTGCTAAAAAGGCTGGAGGGTGGTGGCATGTCTGGCCTCATAGGAATGTCTTGGGTTGCTGATGGTGATTCTGCTTCCCCCTCATGAGGTTGGAGGAGGTCAGAGGACGATGCTGCCCTCATGTCCTTTCTGCACCATATTTTCAATTGTCTCATATGCTTGTGAAAGCTGGACAATGAATAAGGAAGACTGAAGAAGAATTAATGTATCTGAATTACGGAGTTGGTGAAGCACACTGAAAATACCATAGACTGCCAGAAGAACAAACAAATCTGTTCTGGAAGAAGTACAACCTGAATGCTCCTTAGAAGCAAGAATGACCAAAGTTCATCACATGTATGTTGGTTATGTTGTCAGAAGGGACTAGACCCTGAAGAAGGATATCATGCTTGGTAAAGTAGAGGGTCAGCAAAAAAGGGGAAGACCCTCAATGAGATGGATTGACACAGTGGCTGCAATAATAGGCTCATGCACAGCAAAGATTGTGAAGATGACATAGGACTAGGCAGTATTTTGTTCTGTTTTACAGAGGGTCACCATGAGTCAGAACCAACTGGACAGCATCTAACAATGGAACAACCATCAGTTGTCTGTCAGTTGATTCTAATTCATGGTGACCTCATATGTCAAATAATTATTTGATGTTGATTCCATCAAATAATTATTGGTAAAAAAAAAAAAAAAATCCAGACACATCTGTCTCTTATAGAAACTTATAGCACAGTAGAGAGCCTAGCATTGAATAAATAACCACACCAAGTAAATAGCTTCAGACTGTTTTAATTATCTAGTGCTGCTACAAAAGAAATACCACAAATGGATAACTTTAACAAACAAATTTATTTTCTCACAGTTTAGGAGGCTACAGGTCTGAATTCAGAGCGCTGGCTCCAAGGAAAGGCTTTCTTTTTCTGCTGGCTCTGGAGGAAGGTCCTTGTTCCTTTAGTATCTGTTTCCTGGTTTCTTGGAGATTTCCAAGTGTCTTGACATCTATGTTACTTCATCTCTGTTTCTACTATGCGTTTAATCTATTTTATATGTCAAATAAGATTGGCTTAAGATACATCCTACATGTAAAAATGGAGTGTCGGCCTCTGACCTCTTTATCTAACTTCATGGGGGGGGGTGGTCAAGATCATCAGCCTGTGGCTGATTCCTATGAAGCAGAAGTCAAACATATCTCCTCTCTCCAACCTTTTTACCAATCCTCATGTCCCTCTCTACTTCTTTGCTGTGTTTGAGGGTGCAATAGACACCAAGAACTCACAGACAATACTCACGATTATGGGGTTTATTAGGGAAGTAACATGTACCATTCAGGATCAGGAATAACTTAGGATATAATTCTCCAGTCAGGACAACTTCTTGGCTATTCTCACACAGACCTCTTCCTGACCCTCGGCCTCTTGGCCCTTGGCTTCTCAGCACTTCGGGCTTCTTGAGCTGGCCTGACTTCTGTCCTGCTTGGGCAAGGTTTACAAAGCTCTAGCTCCAATAAGCCTTCTGCCCAAAGGCGCCCGGCTTTCTTGCTCCATGGTGCGGGAAGCCCACAGTGCTGTCTCCTGCTGCTCTCCTGGTTGTGCTGCTGCCATTTCTCACCATCTTGCTCTCTCTCTGTGTCCCCTGGGTCTAGGGGATCATGGGTCCAAAGGTCCAAAGGACGCCTCCACTCCCAGCTCTTCTTTCTTAGTGGTAGTAAGGTCCCTCCCTTTCTGCCTCTTGGATGGCTCATTTTAAGGCTAGCAGGATGGCAAAACTGTCCAAACCCCTTGTTAGGGTGCCATACTCCTTATTTGCATGGTCTCATCCTCACAAAGGTATAATGCACCTTATTTGCATTATTAGCAAGCTCTCCAATCCCTTTGGTGGGCCACAAGCACCTTATTTGCAAAGTTCCCCCCAATTATTTGGTGGAAGTTACAAGATCAGGGCTAGAAAGGCCATATAAAAGTAATTCATCATATCACACTACACTTACCCTGTCTCATTAACACAATAAAGACAATCCATTCCCAAACGGGATTTAACCACAAGCATAGAGGTTAGGTTTTACAACACATATTTTTTTGGGGGACCCAACTCAATCTACAACACAGATTATGATAAGAGCTTTGAAAGAAAAACTCAGATACCTGTGAGAGCACTCAGCAAGTGACCTGAATCAGTCTGTGTGGGGTGGTCAGACCAGACTTCCCGGAAGTGATACTGGAGTTGATAGCTGAAGGATCAGTCAATTAACTGGAAGGTGGGTGGTGATGGTGAGGGGTGATAGGTGAGGAAGAGCATCCAGGCATAGAGAACAGAGTGTGCAAAGGCAGTTTGGTGGGAAGGAATGTGGTACATTTCAGGAACAGAGAGAAGACTCATGTGGCTTGAGCACAGTCTGGCTAACCACGGTATGGAGTTTACTTGCCAAATCCTGTGGAGCAATAGGAGCAAAGGGGTGCTATTGAGAAATGTTAAGGTTTTTAAACAACAAATGTCAAGATCTGAATTTGTAAAGAAAGATCCCTGAATGAATAATTTATTTTATAAGAATCAGCACAAAACTGGTTCCTATGAGGGAGAGATTTAAGAGGTCCCAAATGTTCCACTTCTCCAAACTGCTATAGCACTTCATGATCTCTAACACCAATACTCCTTCACCCCTCAGTATTCTTCCTCCCATCTTTAGGTTCAGTAATTCACTGCAAGGTCTTACAAAACTCAAGAACTGGTAGTTATAACATTATGGGGTTTCTAGGGAAGCAACAGGTTACAACCAGGGATCAGCATCTACTCAGAAGTAACAGGAACAACTCAGGATATATATAGTTCTTCGAGCAGGATGGCTTCTTCTCTGTTTCTGCCACTGGGTCCTTGTTGCTGCTGGTCTCTTGGTTCCTGCCATCTTGTGCTGCTCTTGTTCCTGCTGCTGCTGCTGCTGCTGCTACACCGTCTCCAGTGTTACAGCTCCTTCTTTCTCTCTCCATTTCTCTCTCGAAAACCTCTGTCAAGGAAGTTAGTCATATAGGAAGCTCCTTATTAATTTCAAGGCTTACTCTCCACCCCAGCAAGATAACAAATCAACCAATCCCCTACAGGGGTTCCATGCACCTTATTTGCATAATCCCAGCCAGTTATTTAATGGGAATTAAAGACCATGGTTAGAAAGGCCATATAAAAGCAATTCATTGTACCACAATGTCTCTGGAGAATGAATTCTAGAAGGAAGATGGGAAACAGGGAGATTGGTTTGGAGATACCTGCAACGTCCAGGCAAGAGGTGATGGTGGCTTGCAGTAAATTTGGAGGGAAGTTGGATAAATTTAAGTAATGAGAAGCATGGAATTTTAGAGCTGGAAAACACTTTTCTAAAATACATTTTTTTATGTGTGTGGCAAATATACAGGCAACAAAACATTTGTTAGTTCAATAATTTTCACATGTGTAGCTCAGTGACATTAAATATGTTCATCAGGTTGTCAGTAATCACCATTATTCATTCCTGACTTTTTCTATTACCTTTAACAGAATGGAAGATACTTTAAACCAACAAACCATTACTCAGTAAGTACCACAATAGACACGAATAACAAAGAGATTATTAAAATCTGCTTGTTATAGAAAAGCAGGTTAAGGACTATACTAAGCTAATTAAACTGCTTTTCTGTAACAAGCAGACTTTAATAATAAACTCTTTGTGTCTATCATGGTGCTCTGGTAGCGTAGTGCCTAAGGCACTTGACTGCTAACCAGAAGGCTGGCTGTTCAAACCCACCAGCCACTCCTCTTAAGGAAGATTGGACAATCTACTTCCTTAGTGATACTGCCTTGGAAACCCAAGGAGGGGTCACTATGAGTCCCATCCGACTCGATGGCACATAACAACAACAATCATGGTGCTTGTTGAATAACAATTTGTTTGTTTAAAGTATCTTCCATTCTGTTAAAGGTGATGGGAAAATTCAGGAATGGAAAGAAAGATTCAGAGAGAAATGTTTGAGAAGGAGGAAAAAGGTGGGAAATATAAGAGAGTTGAGGATTATAATAAAAAGAAGAAAGGAGAATGAAATGAGAGAGAGACAGAGTAAGAAAGGTGTTTGAAATCTGAGAGGTGTATTAGGGGAAAAAGACACCATTTTCAAATATATCCTATAGAGATCTTTTATTAAGCCTTAAACAGTCCAAAGACAAAACAAAGACAATCATCTGGATGAGGGAAACCATCAGCATGAGGCCAATGGTGTCTGCCAACTCAGCCATGGTTTTCATTATATATGAGAGAAGACGAAGGAAATCATCACAAGGTCATGACTGGTGGCAGGTCAATCCATTACTGTTGCAGGTGGGACTACATCAGCAAAGAGAGATCATGGTTGGGATATGCACACTGTGTCTGGTAAAGCAGCTGGTCAGTGACAAAGAAGAAGACCCTCAATCAGATGGATTGACAGTGTGGCTGCAACAAAGGGCTCAAGCACAAGGTAGGTACAAGGCAATACCAGGACTCCAGCTTTTAACATAAATTAGATAACATCATTTTTGATAAACCATTAAGGACACACCCAGGCAAGTTCCCTAGTTCTTTGTTTGTGTGAGCATAACTTACTGAGGACAAACTGTCCCTCCCTGGGCTCGTCCCAGCCTTGTCTAAGCATAGCCATACTGCTGGTTTAATCATCAGAAAGAACTCAACCGGAGCCTGAACTTATGTCAAGACTCAAAATGGAGTTAGGGCTCCAACTGTTGACCACTGTAGATCGTAATGCAATGCAACGCCAATACAACCATTGCCATGGAGTCGGATCCGACTCATAGCGACCCCTCCTTGGGTTGCCGCGGCACTATCACTATGGAAGTAGATTGCCCAATGAGCCTTCCATAAACTAAGGGTGTTAGAATTTAAGCTCTAATGCAGAAGTGTGAAGAGCCTGTAGGAGAGGATGACTGGGAGAAGACTGGGCTTGAAGAAGGATAGGGCCAATGATAACGCACACAAGAACAAGAAAAGAACGACTAATTGGTGATGCTGGGCTCCAAGGGAATTGGAGATGATTAGGAACACAGGACTACTAAAAGAGGAATATGGGATCAGGAGCAGGAAGGCAGAAATGATAAGAGAAAAGAGAGACAATAAGAGATGGAGATGCTTGGAAGTGATGGAGGGAGGAAGGGTGGGGCAACAGCTTGTTGTTGTTGTTGTTGTTATGTGCCATCGAGTTGGCCCCGATCCCTCCTTGGGTTTCCAAGGCAGTTATCACTACGGAAGTAGGATTGCCCAACCTTCCTTCCGAGGAGTGGCTGGTGGGTTTGAACCGCCAGCCCTCTGGTTAGCAGGCAAGTGTCTTAGCCACTATGCTACCAGAGCTCCCGGGCAACAGCTTAGGGAGGGAAAGAACCAAGGAGTGGGCAGATTCAAAGGCCCTGTTAGATGGTCCAGGTGTTAGGAAGGACATCAAGGTGAGGTGGTGGGAGAGTGCACACAGATAGACAGTTCCAGGCTGACAGAGAAGGAAAATGTGGTGGGGAAGAGGAGTGGTGGATACAGGTTTCAGAAAACTCTAAGGGGAATGATGCGTGTGACATACACTCACACCTGAGCTTTTTCTCTATCCCTCCACCCTGCTGGTCTCTACTAGATGGAGCCTTGATGCCGGAAAAGGGGGGGGGGGCGGGACTAGGGACAGGACCCGAGGTAGGGTGGAAAAGGGCCCAAGTATTAAGTCATATCAGGGATCAGAATGGGGGGCCTGAAAGATGGGGATTTTGGGGTGTCATGCCCAGAAGCCAGGTCTCTGTTGGAAGGCCGGGCCAGGGTGGGAAAGGGACAGCTCAAGAGAAGTGCTGGGGTGGTGGCTCTGGGAGTGGAGACCTTAAAGAAGGCTGCAGAGGAGGCGTGTTCTGAGAACTTGAGGCCGGGTCCTTAAAGGTGTGATCTCCAGGGAAGGAGACTGAAGAAAAAGGGAAGGAGCAGAGGGTGGGGATGAAGGGACAAAGAGGGGAGGGACAAAAAGTATTTAGAGCCGAAACCCAGAGTCCCGGCGGGGAGAAGGCGGAGTCGAGGCTGGAGGGGGCGTCCCCAGCTCTGGCTCCGCAGCGTCCCGGGAGCACCTGTTGGAGAAAGAGAAAGGGCCATCCCTGGTTCCTAAGGGAAGTCCACTCCGGAGGAGCTGGGATTGCCAAGAAGCCAAAGCCTCCTCACCACCTGCAGTCAAAGCACGGCAAGTGAAGGGGCGTGACCCTGGTGCTCAGGTTTCTTCCTCCTTACCTGGGCTAGGAGGAGTAGGGGCCAGGACTTCCGGTTCAGGTGAGTGTCCCTTTGGTGACGTCAAGTCACCCTCGGCCGCCCCTTCGGTCCCGCCTCTCCCCTCCTGCGCGTCCCAGGCCACAGGGGCGCGCCCCTGACGCCCTAGATATACTCAGATGCGCCGCACCTGTCGGCCTGCACCTGCCTGCCGACCGCGGAGAAGCCTCTTCCCGGCCCTAGACCCTCGGGCCAGCCGCCCGGGGTAGTTCTTTGAGGCCTGCCAGGACCCGGCACCGCGCCCATACGGCCCCTCCACCTTGTTTGGGTAGGGTCGCCCGGGTGGCGCCGGAGGGGTGCCCGATCTTTGAGGGCAGCTTTTCTTTGGAGCCACTCCTCGGGCGTAGCCCTGCCTCCTCTGCTGCTCGACCCTCGCCCCGCCCGAGGGATCGGTTTGAGTTCACTTTGTGTGAACGAGATTTGCAGCAACTGACCGAAAACTTTGTTTCTTTGGGTGATTTAAAATTTTACCCCAACTTGCCTTTGTGTGGGGTTGCCCCCCGAGTTTTGTGTGCTGCAGGGTCGCCCTCTCGGTGCCGAGTCTTTTCTGAGGGCGGAAATGGCCAATTCAGGCCTGCAGTTGTTGGGCTTTGCCATGGCTCTGCTGGGCTGGGTGGGCCTGGTGGCTTGCACCGCCATCCCGCAGTGGCAGATGAGCTCGTACGCGGGAGACAACATCATCACGGCCCAGGCCATGTACAAGGGACTGTGGATGGACTGCATCACGCAAAGCACCGGCATGATGAGCTGCAAAATGTACGACTCGGTGCTCGCCCTGCCAGGTAAGGCCGCGAGACCCACGGGGCAGTCGCGCCCAGGGTCGAAGTCGGGAGTGGGGTGCAGGGCAGGGCCAAGGCCCAACAGCCGGGGTCGGGCGGCAGCACGTGGGCTGCCAGGACCCTCCTGGTCTCGGCTGGGCTCACCTCGCTGCTGCTGCCCGCGGCCCAGCCCCAAGTGGGGGCCCGCGGTCCCGGGCCGGGGCCACTCCCTCCCCTGTTTCGATGACCAGGCCGCGGCCTCCGACCTCTCCCGCCCTTTTCTTCCGGACAATGGCGGGGGCAGGGCTGAGGGCCCGGGCCTCGCGCGTTCTGCTAGGTGCAGGCAGCCGCCTGCGACCTCTAATCTTATCGGCCGATTATTAGCCAAAGCCACAAACCCGGTCGCTTCGATAGCGGACTCCGAGCTGGGACGCGGGCCAGGGCCTGCGGCGGCGCGCAGGCTCGGGTCGCGGCCCGGCTCTTCGCGGCCCCGGGTTCACCCTTCCCCCTCTCCGGGGCAGTTTCATCGAAACCCTGGCGCCCCCAGCGGCTCCCTGGGCGGAGAGGGCGGGGCGGGAGCAGGAAGGCCGCGACGTCGGGAGGGGCGGGACCCGGCCGGCCGCGGCTCGGGCAACTCCTGCCTAGGGCCCCAAGGCCGCCGGCGGCATCCGCGTGCCCCGCACATGAGGGTCCAGGGGTTATTGGGTGCGGCCGGCGGCGACTGAATCACCAGCAATGACGGCGGCCCACCTCCTTCCCCGCAGCGGCCCTGCAGGCCACTCGAGCTCTGATGGTGGTGTCTCTCGTGCTGAGTTTCCTGGCCATGTTCGTGGCCTCGATGGGCATGAAGTGCACGAGCTGTGGAGGAGACGACAAAGTGAAGAAGGCCCGCATAGCCATGACCGGAGGCATCATTTTCATTGTGGCAGGTGAGCGACGGCACCGCTTCCCAGTCCCGAAGGAGCAAGGGTGAGCAAAGCGCGGGGTTAGGGCTCACACTATGTCTGAATGGCCGTCCTTTCTCCAGGTCTGGCTGCCTTGGTAGCTTGCTCCTGGTATGGCCATCAGATCGTCACAGACTTTTATAACCCCTTGGTTCCTGTGAATCTCAAGTAAGTTTGGGAATCCTGCCTCCTAAAGGGGCAGGTCTGGGGTCCTGGGGTCTGGAGGAGGGCAGAGGCAGACAGGATTTCTAATCCCAATTCCTTCTCTTCACAGGTATGAGTTTGGTCCTGCCATCTTTATTGGCTGGGCAGGGTCTGCTTTGGTCCTCCTGGGGGGCGCGCTGCTTTCTTGTTCCTGTCCTGGCCCTGAGAGCAAAACTGGGTACCGGCCACCCCGCTCCTACCCTAAACCCAACTCTGCCAAAGAGTATGTGTGACCTGGGACTTCCTTGCCCCAGCCTGACAGCTTGGATGTGTCTAGAAGCCTGAAAGGACCTGGATCAGAGAGCTCAGCCTGTGGGCAGGGTGCCTGGCAAGACCTCCTGGTCGCCCTAGCCCTGCTGCACACCGTGTACAGTCCCCTGGGGAGTTGGGTGGGGGAAACAAATAAAAGGGAGAGCGTGCTTTTTGTACAGTAATAAAAAATGTTTTGGAAATCAGGCTTTTTTCCCTTCAGGGCCTCTTCTTCTGGCCCATACCCTAGCATGGAGCCCAGAGCCTAAGTGCACCTACTTTCAGCTCAGTTCAAAAACACTTACTGGGCACCAGTGATGTGCAAAATGTCCCGTCCGTCTCCCCCGGCCCCTTGCATTGTAATTCATGTGCAAACACCATGGCTACTGACTCTCAACCCTTGCTTAAATAGCTATCAGTTTATTTCTTAGTAAAAAAATAAAGATTTTATTAGGCACAGGGGAGGGTCCTATTCTTTTACATTCCTCTATGCTCTCACCCCATTTTCTGCCCTGGTCAGCCCCTCCTCCCTCGCTCAGAGGGGTCCCAAGGCAGGGCCTCCACAGACACAGGTGTGGAAGAGGGGACAGGGCATGGCAAATAATGGAAGGTGATGGTTCTGGGCCCAGGTTCTTTCCTCTCCCATTCCAAATGCCGTCTATTCAAATCTGGCCAGTCAAACATCTAGATCATCATCTGGGTCTTCTTGGTCCAAGTCATCATAAACATCTGGCTCGTAGAAGATACGGCTGGTAGCCTGGCCTGGCCCAGGACGCAGCAGGGCCTGCTGTCTGAGGAGGGGTAAAGGAAAAAGTGATGCTGGTTAGAGTGGGTCATATGTTTGTATCCAGACGCTGTTCTTCCTGGTGGCCCTCGCTTGAGCAATTCCTGTTAAATCTCCATGTTGTTTTCTTGGCTTAAGTTCACCCCCCTTTCTCTCCTTCCATGTTTAGTTAGTGCTAAAGCACCATTTGGTACTAGGATACTCTTGTACTGTTCTAACAATTTAAGTTCTTAACAGCTTGAGGGCAAGGATCCTTAGTTTTGCTTCTTCCACCCACACACTGGGCACAACAGAACAGCAGGCATTTACAAGCCCTTGTTAAACTGCCTTTGCCACACCCATCTAGTTTCCTGTCTACTTCGCACTGTTGCCTGGAGATAGGGCCACAGCCTAGGCCCAGGGTGCACTGAGGACAATTTTGAACTGGTCCCAAGGCTCTAAAGGAGAGAAAAGATACATAAAGGTGCTCTGCCATGGTGTGGGTATAGGTAGGTAGAGAACCACACCCCAGATTTGTCTTGAGGTGGACTTTAGCCCCTATAAAGAGTCTGAGAGGTTAATCAATTACATGCAGTCACCCCACCTCTCTGGCCCAGCTGCTGAGCTCAACTCAGGGACCTGGGCACATAGGCTGCAACCTTACTTTTCAGAGCTGAACTGGAAGGGCAGGGTCAGGCTATCTTTGGCTTCTTTTTCTTTCTTGGACAGGCGAAGGTTAAAGGTTAAATGAGTTGTGGGATCCACCTGTGGATACAAATGATGCTGTCACTCTGTCCCAACTCTGGAATCTCGGCCCCTTCCCTGAAGTCTTCATCTTTTATTCATCCCTTTCCTTTCAATAGACCCCCAAGCTTCATTTCCTTGCTCTGTCCTTCTTAGATACCTGGGTGGTGGGAGAGTCTGGGTGAGGCTGAGACTCTCGGGGGGGTATGCCTTGGAGATTCAGGCTGAAGTCAGGCAGGATGGAGAACCACTGAGTCTGGGAAGAAAAAATGAGTTAAAAGGTTTTTGTTTTTTTTTTCCCAAAATTTGCTGAGTAAACCAGACAACAACTCAGGACCTAACACCCCTAAACCCCAATCTCTGTACAGCTAGCTACTTTCACCTTCTGCCTCAACTGTTAACTCTTCTTCCGAGCTCTCCAAATGGACTTGTCCCTTTTTCCCCATAGTAACCCACCTGTCTTTTGTCCTTTACCATTTCCAGGAGGCAGTAACTTTCTGTGGTTAAGCTCACAGGCTCTGAGTCAAACAATGCTGAATTCAAGTAAGTAAGGTCTTATACTTATTCCTGTAACCTTGGGTAAGCAAGTAACTTCAATTTAACCCTCCCTGGACTTGTTTCAGAGGGATCTCTAGTGGTGCTGTGGTTAATGCACTGGATTGCTAAGCAAAAGATGGGTGGTTTGAACCCACCAGCCCCTCTGGGAGAAAGATGAGGCAGTCTGCTTCTGTAAAGATTTATAGCCTTGGACACTCTAAGGGGGGCAGTTCTACTCTGTCCTATAGCGTTGCTATGAGTTGGAATCAATTTGATGGCAGTGGGCTTGGTCTTGTTTCCCAATCTGCAAAATGGGGCTAACATTCTATTTCACTGAGTAGCTGTGAATATTAGATGAATGACTGAAAACAGGGAAACAATCATATTAGCTTTCTTGTTGCTCTTTCCAACATGTTTCCCCTTTCTCTGACCCCAATCTCCTGCCCTCCTGTTTCTTCTTACCTGATGGGTTGGGCGCTGTCGGGGCCTCCGATAGAGGATGTGGGCTAACAGCTGGCCCAGCATACCACTCAGGGTCACCTCTATCTGAGCAAGGCTACTCAGTGCTCCCAGAGGGCCAGGGCCATGAAGGTCTTCATGTAGCAGGCCCAGCACATGCACCCGCTCCACTGGGGTGCTGCCATCTGGGGAGGAACAAGAAATGTAGGGCTTGGGATGTAACAGTGAAAAGGAGAAAGAGAAGCCCCCATTACACTGCAGCTCTGCCACAATCCTGATCTACCTTAGCCAAGTTTGCCACCTTTCTTTAAGCCTTGTTCAACTCTCCTTTAATATACTTTCTTAACCAAATGTAAATCAGATCAGTGTACCACTACAACTTCAATCCTTCAGCAGCTCCTCTTGGCTTTCAAGATGGTATTAACACCTTCATCATCTAGTCTCTGCTTTCCAGCCTCGTCTCTTACACATGGAATGACCCACAGTTTCTGGAACTTGCCAAGATTTGTCATTGTTTTTGATTTGCTCCTTTTTGGAGCATTTACAGTGTCAGGCAATGTACTTTAATAAAACATTTTAATCACAGAGGTCAGCATTTCCAGGTTGAACTATAGGAAATTGCTGATATCTGACCCTTTTTGAGATAAAAAAATGGCAATTTCAAGTGGTTCATTCTAGAACTGTTGTTGTTAGGTACTGTTGAGTGTGCTCTGACTCGCAGTGACCTACGTGTGAGAGAAGGACACAACGCCTGGTCCTGTGCCACCCAGCAAAGCGTTGCTCGCTGGAGTCCACTGTTGCAGCCACTGCGTCAACCCACCTCACTGAGGGTCTTCCCCTTTTTCACTGACCCTCTACTTTACCAAGCATGACATCCTTCTCCAGGGAATAGTTCCACCTGATAACATGTCCAAGGTACGTAAAATCAAGTGTCATAATCTTTGCTTCTAAGGAACGTTCTGGTTGTACTTCTTATAAGACAGATTTATTGTTCTTCTGGCAGCCCATCATATGTTCAATATTCTTCACCAACACCATAATCCAAATGCATCAATATTCTTTGGTTTTCCTTATTCATTGTCCAGCTTTCACATGCATACAGCGTGAATGAAAATATGGCTTGGCTCAGATGCACCTGTCTTCAAAGCGACATCTTAGCTTTTTAACACTTCTGCAGCAAACTTGCCTGGCTGATTCTTCCAGGCAATGCCTTTCTTGTGTATGTCTTTATCATCATGATCCTTATTAGACTATCTAGTAACTGTCTGTTAATCTTTTATGGAACCCTGAGCTCCTGGAAAGTAAGGACTCAACTACAAAGTTAGTCTTTATTTTCCCATTACCTAGAATCATACCTGACACATTGTACATACTTAATGTTTGTTGAATGAATGAATGACCAAAATGAGAGAGTGAAAAGGAACTTGCAGAAGAGAAAAACAATTGATAGATGGCAGGCATTATGGAAAAGTCAAGAACTAGGAAAAACGATTAGGGAGAAGGTGTACAAGGTGTAAGAAATGAGACTTCAAAGTAAGCAAAGACCAGATGAAGAAAGGATCAATACCATCCTGAAGGCCACCAAGAGCTGATGGAGGATTGAAGTTCTAGTAGTACCTTGATCAGACTGACATTTGAACAACAGCAGGTCTTTGTTATGTTTTTTTGTTTAGGGTGGAAAGGAAAGGGGTTACAGTCCTTGGCAATGGGAGAGGAAAGAGGCTCACCAGGGTGGGAGTCTCGATGGCTCAGAGCACGTAAGGTCTGGCACACCGTGGTGCACGGGAGGTGAAGCAGCAGCCAGCTGAGTGAATCGAGAGCAATGGTAACAGGATCAGAATGTGTCCTCCTGCACAGGGCTCTCAAGGATGCCAGGGGCCCTCCAGGAAGGGCCTCTTCAGTCTTTGACCAGTTGAGAGGATCTCTGAAGAAGTCATGGTAAACCAGACTGCAAAGGGAAAACAGGAGACAACACAATACTGCTCCTTGTTCCCCACCTCAAACTTCAACTTTTTTTTTTTTTATCTCAGTGATGATCTAAACACTGAGAGGCAGACCACAGTGTTTGACAGCACAGACTTTGGAGTCAAGACAGTCTAAAGCTCTAAGCTTGGCTTTGCTATTTCTCCAAGGTCATCTAGCCAATAAATTACTTAGCCTAAGACTCAGTTTCTTCATTTGTAAAATAATGCCTCTTGGCATTTAGCAATGCTGACACATATTAAATGCTTGCTGTTATCATCAGCAAATATTTCCTAAGTGTCACCTAAAGTGTATCATTCTCTGGATAGATAAAAGAAAAAGTAGAGGATCTTAGACATGGTTCCTGCCTATAAGGCATCTTAGGAAAAGTCAAGAATTAAATCATGACATACTAACTACAGACAAAATAGAAGTTCAGGAAAGGGAGAATGGTATGGGCTAGAAATCCTAGGAGAGCTTCCTGGTGGCAGAACTTGTTTCCAGGTACCTTCTTTCTATCTTCTGCTTCCCTTATGAATGCCATGTTAACATATAGTAACACCTCTACCACAACAATGGCCTCAAATTTAAGGCTCAAAAAAAAAAAAAAAAAAACACAACACTGTTACCAGACCTCCACCTGGTTCTACTGAAACACTTAGTCAAGTAGTGACTGCAGGCAAAAAAAAAAAAAAAAGTACAAATTATTAGTATTCAGTGAGCTATTCAAATTAAGAAGTAGAAAACATTCTACTTATGATCTTAATCTGGACTGCCTGAAGAACAAAAAAATCTGTCCACATGAAGTGCAGCCAGGATGACCCTTGGAAGTGAGAATGGCCAGACTTCATCTCACCTACTTATGTTGTCAGAAGGGACCATTCCCTGGAGAAGGCTATCATGCTTGGTAAAGCAGAAGGTGGGTGAAAAAGGGGAAGACCCTCAATGAGATGGACTGACACAGCCGCTGCAACAATGGGCTCAAGCACAGCAAAGATTATGAGGACGATACAAGATCAGGAGGTGTTTTGTTCTCTTGTACAATGGGTCGCAATGCGTCAAAGCCGACTTGATGGCACCTGACAACAAGAAGGTCCTTTTAGTGTTATCCTAAAGGCTGTGGAGAGTCATTGAAAATTTAGGAGCAAGACAGTGACAAGATGAAACCTATCAGAAAACCTAGTCCAGTGATGACAATGTGGAGGATGGATTGGAAGGGGCAGCCTGGAAACAGGGCAACTGGGTAGAAAGGCTACTGCAATAATCTAGGTTCACAGGTCCCAAATGCCATCCCTAAAGTGGCCTTTAGGATAACACTAAGCTCATACAGAGACCTTTTAGAATCAGGTGGCTGCTCATCCATGTGACCTGTTATCCCAGGAAGCTCTACCACCTCCCTAATTTTGCATATGCTGTTCCTTCTGCCTCTAACGTTCTTCTGTAGTCTGTAGTTGTGTTGATTTGGAACCCATCTTGGATTAATCACCATCAGACTCTAAGTAACTCAAAAGACAGAGCATGTTTATTCTTATCCTCCAATAAGACTGTTGAAAAATTGTACTGTCTGCTCTTTATTATTATAATTTTTTAACTTTTTTTTTTTTTTTTTTTTAGGATTTGGGTGAAGATTTACAGAGTAAATTCACTTTTCATACAGCAGTTCACATATACTTTGTCTCATGTCACTGACCAAAATTTACAATGCAGCAGCTCCCCTCCCACTTCCTCCCCATATTATTATAATTTTTTAAAATGTTTCAACTTCTATGCTTTGTATTTTTAGATATTCACCACTCTTTATCATTCCTCTTGGTAATTTTCTCCTCCTGAAAGACCCTGGTCTATCCCTTCAATGAATAAGTAGGGGCTACTATGTACCAGGTTCTGTTATTGCACTAAGCGAGTTGTTTAGCAACACAGATCCCACACCCAATTATATCTCTTCTAGATTTGTACTTCGTTGCTGGCGAGCCGATTTTCGACTCATAGCGACCCTATGTGACTTACCGGCTGTTAATATCGGAGTCAAAACCTTCACGAAACTCTTCCTCGCTAACTTCACAGCCCAGGATGTAGACTTGCTTCCCACTGAAGCACAGATGAGGTGGAGTGTCAAAAGAGGGGGACCCAGGCTGCCTTCCCGGCTGGACAGGGAGATACTACGGAATACTTACCAGAGTGCAGATTTCTTGATAAGCGCCTTCAAGAGACTGCGACCCTCCCACTCCACCGAGTCTGGGGAGAGCAGATAAGCAGTGAGAGGCTTTCACGCGCCCATGGCCATCTCCACCCTTAGTCCGTGACTCATGGCCCTTCCTCTCCATTAGTGCTCTCTGAGCCAGCCCTAGAAATCCCTGCGCCTCTGCTGCTCACCCCGAAGTAGTACCAAGCCCCCAAGGGTCAACAGCGAATCCATCTTCGGCTCCAGTTCCGCACCTACTCGGGCGCCCTCTGATGACGTCACGGCCCGTTGCCCAGCCCACTACGGGTGAAAGGGGTGTGGCATTAATTACTTCTTCCACCCTAAGCCAAGGCATAGTTGGGAATGAGAGGTGATTATGTTTATATTTCCAGGGAGGGCACACGTGGAGAGTCGCCTCCATAACCCTGGCGCAAAGACATAAGGACGACGCCCTCTGTCTACATCTTCACCATCACTGGGGCAGGGAGAGCCGTTGGGTCAGTTGCCCGTGGGAGGGGGACCGGGATTCACGAGCCCGCCCAATGGCCCAAGCCGAGAGGCAGCGACTTCACACCTTCCCGCCGGCTTGAGGCGGGGCTAGCGTTACCTCAAGCCCCGCCCCACCGCAACCTTTAGCGCGTGCGCGACACTGAGGCCTTGTTGGAAACATACTCCGCCTCCCTTATCCCCGACCCGGTAGTCCGAGTAAGGGGTACTTTAGTCCCGGAGAAGCGAATACACGTCACCACCGGAAGTAGTGTCAGAGGGGAAGGCGGGGGAAGAAAGGAGGAGGGAAGCCCTCTGGGCAGTAAAATGGCGCCCGTCAGAGTGGGAAAACCAGCTGCAGAGGCTGAGGCCCCGCTCCCCAGCAGCTAAGACACTCCCGACCTCGGGGAGGGGGAAGCCGCTCCAGCCTAGAGCTCCGCGCCTTTCGGCTCCCCCTCCCCCTCCTTCCCAGTTCTTTCGCTCAGCCGGCCTGTTTTCCGCCGCCGCAGCCCTTCGTGCACCTCTGACCCCCACCCGCCCCTTTCCCGCGAGCAGCCCCCTAGCGCGCCTGCGCAGCGGGCCACCCTCCGCTTCCCCCTTTCCCCTCCCCCTCCCTTCTCCTTTCCTCCCCTCTCCCTAATCCCCTCCCCCACTGCCCCCTCCCCCAATTCTCCATCCCCTTCCCTTCTGGTCTCGGAGGACCCCGTCCTAACCCGACCTGTCTCGGCCCGCAACCTTTGCGAAGCCGTCGGTGCCGCTCCCCGTCCATGTGGGCCCCCGCGGGCTGCCCACGCCTGTCCCCCAGCTCCCTGCTCCTCTGGGCTTTCCCCTCGCCGGGGGTGGCTTTCTGAGCCGCCCGCTCCGTGTCCCTCTCTGCAGCCTCACCTGCCACTCGGGGCCCCCGTTCCCCCTCCCGGCGGCGGGGGGCTGCCCCCGGGGGGCTGGCGGAGCTGGGCCGCGGGGGCCCCGGGGCCGGCGGTGCCGGGGTCATCGGGATGATGCGGACGCAGTGTCTGCTGGGGCTGCGCACGTTCGTGGCCTTCGCCGCCAAGCTCTGGAGCTTCTTCATTTACCTTTTGCGGAGGCAGATCCGCACGGTGAGCCTGGGTGGTCGCTGGTGGTGGCGGTGGGGACCCACAGGCGTTCGGAAACTGATGGGCCTGGTTAGGCCTAGGAAGGGAGTGCTGTCGGGGGCTGCTTCTGTTAGAGAATTAGGGCATCCTGAGCGGAGCGTGGGAGGGGTGGAGAGGAGGGAGACCCTTGTAGTAAGAGCAGGGATTTGGGGGACTTTGATGGGTCTAGACGGGGACAAGATTTGGTAACACTTAGGAGCTAGGTTGGTGGGTGGGGCGCCCTTTAAGAAAGCTGAAGTTGTTGCTAAAGAAATGGAGAGGCGGGGAACACCTGTTTGATGGCAGTCAGACCTGTTCAGGTGGGTTTTTGGAAGACCCTGCCATTGGGAATCTCAATACTTTTGTGTCAAGGGTGGGGGTGGGTGACAGAGCATATGTGACAAACAAGGATAAAATCTTGGGAAAAGCCCTGGTTGTGAAGGAGAAACTCCTGCTTTAAGGGAACTTCTCCAGAAAGGCCCGGGAACTTAATTAATTCATAGTGTGAACGTGAGTGTCTGGATTTATTGAGACTCTGGGACTACACAAGGTATCTTCATGATGGACTTATTTTAGTTAGAAAAGGGAGCACATTAAAGTTTGGGTGTCCCTTTCAGAAGAAGCTGCTTGTTGGTTGTCTGAGTTGAATCTGAGGACACAATTGTTTCTCCAGGAAACCCAAGCATTGCGAGGAACACTGAGCGGTGGAGACTGTGGATATACCCAAGCATCTCTGTCCCCTCCCCCATATCTTTTTTCCAAGGTCAAAGCTCCTTAGGCTAACATCACTTAATGAATATGCCCTTGTGTTCTCATCATTATTGGGGAACATTCTATGAAGGAACTAGGGAAAATTCAGTGAGCTGGGGTACAGAGCTTCTCCTGTCTGTACTCTGGCATACCTCAGTAAAAGCTGAAAGACTAAAACCAGGTAGGGCCTGCCCAGGTCAAGGGAATTGCCAGAACGTCTCGGATGGTGGTGGCGGTGGACTTCTTGATATGGGGGAATGGCCTGGCCTTTGATTCCTTCTCTCCTTTACCAGTCCTTCTGCTCCTTGATGGAGGGTGACAAATGTTCTGGATGGTCGAGGTTGTAGCAAGGGTCTGTTTCCCTGACACAGAGCTAGGAGCCAAGAGAAATCTTGGGTTGCAGATGCTGAGGTGTGTGGGGGGCTAGCTCCTGGGGTTTTCTTCCTGTGATAGTCGCTGGCCTCTCTGCCTGACCTTGGCCTGAGCAATCCTTGTCTCTCTTGCAACACTTCAGTTTTCTGCTCTAGGTGTGGAGAGTGGCACTCCAGCCATCCAGAGGGTACTTATTTCAGAAATTGCGCTCCTTTGGGCATCACTGACCTCGCAGCCTTTTGTCTTCCTTTCGGATCTGCTTTCTTCCCCCACCCCCTTTCTGGCAGATGTGTGGAGCATTCCCTGCATGCCCAGCATGTGCAACCTGAGATAGCGGAGCAGGACACCCGAGCTGTTTCGGCCTTCATCACGGCCCAGGGAAAAAAAGAAGAAGGGCAGATGCCTTGGGATTAGGAGGAGAGGGCTCTCTGGTTTGTAAGGGGGGAGCCTGATGGTGGTGAGGATGGGGCCTAGTGGTAGACAGAAGAGCATTTGTCTGTGCCTTAGAAGGGAAGAGCAGGGGAGGGAATTGCCAGGCTTTGCATGGGGAGATCAGGGTGTTAGGAAATAGAATCCCCAAGAGAAGGCTTGGGGAAGCAGGGCTGTAGGACTGAGGCGGTGACATCCTTGTCCCTTCCTCACCTCTCATTCGTAAGCCTGTGCTTCGCCATGGACTTCTCCATTCCTTGTCACTTAGCCTGGCAAGTGGGGCTTTCCAGTGTTCTCTGCCTTGCCCTGGGTACCTGGATAGGAGGCTGTTCAGAGGGTGGAGGCTCCTGCAGCTTGTGACTTGGCGAGTACAGACAGAAACGGACAGGTGGTTGGTTAAAATAGGCTCGGTGGCCCCCAGCCAGAGGAACTGAGCTGACCTGACAACCTCTGGATTCCCTCAACCTGAATTCCCCTCTGGGATCCAAGGTCTCCCCTCCTGACCTCTACTTCCTTGTGCACTGAGAAATCTGAGGCTCTTAGTTCCCCACCTAAGATAGGAGTTGCCACAAAGAGTCTTTGGAGATGGGGAAAGGACTGTGTGTTTCTTTGTTCAGTGTAGTAGAATGCCATGAGTAAGAGGGCGGGCTCTTGGTCAGTTTGTGGGTACAATCCTGGCTCCCCTAGTTCATGTATTATACCAATATTTACTGATTATCTGTTACACTGTTCTTGTTAGGTGCTGTCAACCCTTTTCAGACTTAATGGTGACCCCATGTGTGCAGAGTAGAACTGCTCCGTTTGGTTTTTAAGGCTGTAACCTTCCGGAAGCAGATCTCTAGGCTTGTGTTCCGAGGTGCCTCTGGGTGGTTTTGAAATGCCAACCTTCTGGTTAGTAGCCCAGCACGTAACTGTTTGTACCATCCAGGAACTCCTGCTACACTTTCTTGGGCACTGAGAATACACCCAAAAATCAAGATGGAAATCTGTGTTTTCATTCTAACTGGGGAAACAAACAACTAAATATAATAATTTCTAGCTGTGGAATCTCGGATGAGGCATTTAACTTCTCTAAGCCTCAGTTTCTTCATCTTTGAAACAAGGACAATAGTATCATTGTTACTGTTACGGTTGTTTTGAGGATTAGATGAAGTAATCCTAAATCACTTACACAGCACCTGGCATATGATAAATGCTTGATATTCATTGTCTATCATTGTCACTAATAGTCTCTGGATGGCACAGATAGTTAACTGAAAGGTTGGCAGTTTGAATCCACCCAGAGGTGGTTTGGAATAAAGGCGAGGTGTTCTACTTCTGAAAGAGCACAGTCATCGCAAACATTATGGAGCATAATTCTACTCTGAAAGGTGAAGTTGCCATGAGTTGAAATCAACAGCAACTGGTTGTTGTTGTTGTTACTGGGAGAGATTTCCTGGTCAAGGGCCTAACCCTCTGCCTTGCTATTCTTAGGTAATACAGTATCAAACTGTTCGCTATGATATCCTTCCTTTATCTCCTGTATCCCGGAATCGGCTAGGTGAGTCTCTTTGCTGGGAAGACTCCTTGAAGGTGAAGGGGGGTCCAGGCTCTGTGCTGGAGATCGGTTGGTATTATGCCTTCCCTTTGTGATCCAGGCCAGGTGAAGAGGAAAATCCTGGTACTGGATCTGGATGAGACACTTATTCACTCCCACCATGATGGGGTTCTGAGGCCCACAGTCCGGCCTGGGACGCCTCCTGACTTCATCCTCAAGGTATGGGGGGGTGTCACTCTGCGCACAGGAGGACTCTCTTTCCTACCCCAGAGCATCTTATCCCCATCCCCTAGTGTCCGCATCAGCCTAAAGGAGGGCGATTGGCAGTGGGGGCATCCTCTAGGGTTGTGTTGTGTGTGGAGCCCAGGATTTCCCCTGCCTTGCTCTGTTTCTCTGTAGGTGGTAATAGACAAACATCCTGTCCGGTTTTTTGTACATAAGAGGCCTCATGTGGATTTCTTCTTAGAAGTGGTAAGTTTTGGGGAGTGAAAGGGAACTCTGGGATGAAGGAATGATTTTAGGACTCTGGGAATTCAGAAAACTTGGAGGAAGTCAGGGTGAAGAGAAATGGGTAAGGGCAGTTTTAGACAAGAGAGGTTGTAGGATGACAGGAGTGGCTTGCAGTGATCAGTTTTATTTGTTGTGCTGATGTAATGCCAGTAATCCACAGGCATCCTGCTCTTTTGTTCTTGGGTCTCTGAATCTTAAGAATGTAGGATGCCTAAGACACCGAGTTTAGGGGTTTGGAGAAGCGTCCACAGTTTTGTGTCCCCAGAGACATTTGATGTCGCTGGAAGGCCTGAAGGACTAGGCTTGTGTTCTAGGGAAAGAGAACTGGATGGAAATATACGATCACCTCTTCTCTGATCCCTTTGTCTCTCCCACTGTATTTCAGGTGAGCCAGTGGTACGAGCTGGTGGTGTTCACAGCAAGCATGGAGATTTATGGCTCTGCTGTGGCAGACAAACTGGACAATAGCAGAAGCATCCTCAAGAGGAGATACTACAGACAGGTAAGGCACTGGCATCCAGAGTGAGGTTCAGGAGGCAGCTCACTGGGGAGAGAAGTGGATTTGAGGCATTTATCCTGGAATGGGATCTTTTGGGGGGTTTGGGGAGGCATATGCATAATTTTCTTTGCGGTAGCTGGCTGCCCTTGGGCATCCAACTTGATTTGGGGAAGCAGCCACCGAGGGCGAGTCTCCTTTTGATGCCCAGCTCACCATGCCTTCCAGCACTGCACTTTGGAGTTGGGCAGCTACATTAAGGACCTCTCTGTGGTCCACAGTGACCTCTCCAGCATTGTGATCCTGGATAACTCCCCAGGGGCTTACAGGAGCCATCCAGGTATGAGGGAAGGTGATGAGTTGGCCAGGACCAGGGAGTGGTTCTGAGAAGGTGTTCTGATTGCATGGAACTAGGGGCCAGGAGACCTTAAGTGGTCCTGGAGAACGGGGATTCTCTGGTTTGCTAGGGGTCTGAATGCAAGTTACCTCTTTATTTGAAATGACAGCCTTCCCCTCCTGTATATCCCCATTCATTAATCAGATTTCTCAGATCAGATTTGCTTCATGGGGCACAATGACAGACAATAGATTTGAATAGAAGCCTCCCATTAGTATGATATCTGGGTAATTTAAAAGTTAATCTTATTTTGGAGAATATATCAGAAGTGTTTTACTTAAGTTGTTGAGTAGGGCGGGAGGTTTATATTTTTAAAGAATGGTCCTCTCCAATAAACGTAAAAAAACCCACCACCACCTCCGTCTCTTGAATCCTTTGCTTCTTCCCATCTTCATTTTTACTTGAACTAGACAATGCCATCCCCATCAAGTCCTGGTTCAGTGACCCCAGTGACACGGCTCTTCTCAACCTGCTGCCGATGCTGGATGCCCTCAGGTAAGGGCACACTCCACACTTGGATTTCTGGAGAGGAGGAGGTGGGGATCCCAAAAGGGAATAAACGTTTGTCCTTTTTCACTTACTTCTTTTCCCTTAGAATTGAGTGTTTTTACCCAGATTTTCTTACTTAACCACTTTTAGCCATTAGGTTTTGGGCAAACTGAACTTTGGTCTCGTCTGAAAAATGGTGATAATTCTCTGTCCCATATCTCCAAAGAGGCTGTCTTAAGTTATTGTTGTCAAGATAAAAACTATAAGACATTCTACCAATGCAAGTTGTTGTCATCCCAGGTTCACCGCTGATGTTCGTTCTGTGCTGAGTCGAAACCTCCACCAACATAGGCTCTGGTGACAGCTGCTCCCCCTCCACCTGAGTTGGGGTGGGGGGGAGAGTGAGGGTGAGCCCTCAGGATCCCGTCTGATGCCCTGTGCAATGGTGAGGACTGCCTGGGCAGGTCTGCCCCTCCTACCCCTCTCTACCCTGGGAGCCACGTACTCCACTTGGAGTCTGGATGGACACATGGGCCAGACTCTGAAGCAGCCTCACTCTATCTTCATGTTCACACTCCCTGAAAACCTAGGAATGCTGAAATAGTGTCTGTGGAGTGGCCGGAGTGGCCAGATTTAGAGACAGACAGACAGACAAGACAGACAGACGGTGATCCTGGAGGCTCAAAGAGAAGCCAAACCAGCTTTGTTGTGATTTGATTTTTTAAAAACTCTTGTACAAAACTGATTTAATTCTTCACTTCTGCTCCGAGGGCTGGGTTGTGGGTGGGTGATTGGGATTTGGGGCCACTGGGTTTTCCCCAAAACTTGTCCCCTCTTTCTTTCCATCTATTTTTCTCTCTTCCTAGATTCCTTCAAACCTGTAACCAGCTTTCTGTTTTTCCTTCCTCTCTTTCAAACCATGCATTATAACTTTGAAACCAAAGCTGCCCTAGGTCCTTCTCTGGGGTTTGGGAAAGGATGGGAGGGGACCCTGTGTCAGAGGCAGAAGGTCAAGAGATTGCCTGTGGGCTCAAAGGGAAGGAAGGTGGTGGTGAGCGGCTGGCTTTCTGGGGATGGAGTAGAGAATGTCGGCATCGGGTGCTATGGTGGGAAGGGTTAGACACGAGATGGGCGTCCTGGTGGGGAATGGAAGGAGAGCTGTGAGTAATGAGGGAACTTGAGTTTCACAATACAGAAAAATGAAATGAGAAACCTGCACGCCCGACGGGGCATACGGTTTGGAAGAAAAAAAAGGTTTCGGCCGGGTGACTGATAAGCGGGGTGCTAACCTAAGAGGCTAGTGCCTTAAAGCCTCTGCTCTCCCCCAACGAATGACCCGGGTTAGGTCCCACTCCTGGCTCCAGCTTGGCCGGCACCACCTCCCCAGCGTCCGCCTCCCGAAGCCGGCTCTACTTCCGCGCACCCGCCACGTGACGCTCCGCCCTTCTCTGCGATCACATGATTTTTGTACAGAGCTGAGGTGTTCCTCCGCGCTGACGTAGTCCCTATCTTTTGGACCTCTCTGGCCTGCCTTAGTGCACTCATTCCTGGGATCTAGGCGTTTTTTTCTGTCTCTCAAAGTCCATAGTTCACTTTTGCTCTCTCTTATTTCTGGACACCACCTTCTCCACTTGGGTACTACTTTGTTTTGGTGTCAACGGCCGCTTTCAGCGTACCAACATGTTTCGTGAATAGGTCTCCTTGTAATTACATTATTTCCTTATTTTCTCTACATTAATTACAAAGAGTTTTTGGAAAACCAAATCTCATTATGATTACCATCTCCTTTTCATCCCCGGCTTCATGGGGAAAGGTCGGGAAAGGAATTTTCAGTTATTTTCGACAGTAACAGGAGCCAACCATCTTCCCTACGTCGCTTGCGTAGCCCACAAATTGATTCCAAAGCGATTACGCCGATGGCGTGTGTGTGTCTGTGTGTGTTGGAGGGGGCGTGGGTGGTGCTACGCCTGTGGCGGTAGGGCCGCTGCGCTAGTGGCGTGTTTCAGTAAGTGGGGCGGCCCCTGATGGTCGGGGGCGGGGTTGGTGAATAGGGAAGTGGCGCAAGTCCTGGGAATCGCTCCGCTGTATCCGCCCGCGAGTCGCCTCCGTCGCCGCCGCCCCCCGTCCCGGCCCCCCCGGGTTCCCTCAGCCCATCCCGGTCCAGCCCGGTCTCCGGGAGGATGAAGTTCGTGTATAAAGAGGAGCATCCGTTCGAGAAGCGCCGCTCTGAGGGCGAGAAGATCCGAAAGAAATACCCGGACCGGGTCCCGGTAAGGACAGTAGCCAGGGCCCAGGGCGCGGGCGCTGACGCTGACGCCACCGTCTGGGCTTTGGGTCTTGGGCGGGCAACGCGCGTATCTGGCTGCAGGCTTTGGCGGGGTCGGGAATGAGCCAGAAATTGCTGTCCCTAGGGCCGGGGCTGAAAGGAGTGAGGTGGCGGTCGAGCTGGGGGTGTGGAGATGTGGGTGGGAGAGAGAGATCGTGGGATTCGTGTGAATGGTGGCTCTAGGGAGTTTGACAGTCGGAGCTTCTCACGGTCATCCTCTCATCTAGCTATGCTTACGAAGTTGAAGCTCTAATCGACCAAGACGAGTCATCGCAGTCTGATTAATATCGTAGCTGTTTATGATGTTGCTGTATTTAGAGATTTGAGATGTTTAATTGAACTGGAGTCAGTAACATCAGGATTCCTAGACTCGGTGCTGCATTGCATATGCACAGACAAAGACAAATGAGTCTAGGGGAGGTTTGGGTGCTAGGAATATTGTTCTCTGAGCTGCAGGGCTTTATACCTAACAACTCCTAATTTTATCTTCCCTTTATCAGGTGATAGTAGAGAAGGCTCCCAAAGCTCGGATAGGAGATCTGGACAAAAAGAAATACCTGGTGCCTTCTGATCTCACAGGTGGGGACCTGACCCAATACCCATGTTTGCTTCTTGCCAGGGGGAGTGAAGCCTCAGTGGGGGAAGGCTCCACATAGGTAGGAGCTGTTACTCTGAGAACATCTGTGACCTTGTATCTTTGGCAGTTGGTCAGTTCTACTTCTTGATCCGGAAGCGAATTCATCTCCGAGCTGAAGATGCCTTGTTTTTCTTTGTCAACAATGTCATTCCACCCACCAGTGCCACAATGGGTCAGCTGTACCAGGTATGGTGACCAGGAAGTAATGGAGACGTTGAACAGGAGTTTTGGAAGAACTTGACAGGAGGAAATTTTTAGGTTAGCAGTTCTTGGGCTTGCTTAGCCTTCAGTTTTAGTTTTGACCTTAAGAGTGCAAGATAGTCCTGGATTGGAGGTTTGTACAGGACAGTGGAAGTACAGGGAAGGGAGATAACAGTGAGCTGCAGAACTGTTTTGGTCCAACTTTTTCCTAGTCTCCCTCCCTATTCCAAGGCAGCAGAAAACAGCTTGAGATCTTTTGCTCAGGACTGCTGCTAGGAATAGTACTGCTTGGCTGTCAAGGCCTGAAGCCACCAAGGGGGAGTAAGACGCTAGTTTTTGAGGTCTTCAGAAGGATTGAATTTTGAAGACTGTGTCTGGGCTACGGGTGGTTCAAGTAACTGAAGCCTCAGTGCTTTAGCACCGTCATTTTCTGCTTTCACCCCAGGAACACCACGAAGAAGACTTCTTTCTGTACATTGCCTACAGTGATGAAAGTGTCTACGGTCTGTGAAGCTGCTGCCCCTGAGGTTGTGTGTGGGGGGGTCCCGTTCTACAAAGAGAAAGGCGGCCCCCCTTTCTTGACCTGCCCCTCCTTCATCAGGCTCAAACACCATTTTTCTTCAGGACCCGCACTACTTAATGATTGAGGCTTTCTCTCCAGCTCCTCCTACCAGGAGGGGTAACGGTGGAGATGGCCCTTAGTACCTGTTCTTTCTTTTCTTCTTCTTCTTTCTCTGCCATCTTTCCCACTCTGCTTCAGACTTCTTCTTGGTTGTCAATCTCATATCCAGTGATTGTTTTGGTTTCTGTTCCCTTTCTAATTACCCAGGGGGCTCAGAACCCCAACAATCCCTTTCACTACCTTCTATTTTGGGGGTAGATGGAAGGGACTGAAATTGTTGGGGAGAAGGTAGGAGGCACATCAATAAAGAGGAAACCACCAAGCTGAATTGATTTTTGCCTTGTGTTGCCCCCTGTTTGTTTGTTGTTTTTTTTTCCCTTTCCTCATTTCCTACTCTATTCAGGCGTCAGTGGCTTCAGCGGTGGGGAAGGAGAAATGAGGACAGGCTGGACGGGTAGAAATGTATTTGGGTTTATTCTATTGATGTCCTTTTCTTATCTGCATAGAAAAGTGCGTTTGTTATGATACGTAATAGGATGGAATACTCTTGTCATTTTATGAAACTTACGTTTTCTATATGTATATGTATTGGGTATGGTGGAAATTACACTTTTTACTGTGGGTTCTTGTGAAGAAAGTTTGAAAGCACCTGCTGTAGCTAACCACATGCAAGTTTGTTATAATCTTCTGGATTATCGAAGAGATTTTCTTGAGTGGAAGCTAGTAAAAGAACTCTGTCCTCAGTTGCTTGTAACCTAGCCAGACTTTGTGCAGTCTTGTGGGATCCACTGCAGTGGGGTCAGGGAGGGAGTTGACGGGGAGACGGAGCTATTATTGTTAAAGAGAACTTCATTTCCCAGCAACCTCTTCTCCGCCTGGCCGGATATGGGGCTGTCCCTCGGAGGAAAGAAGATTCAGAATGAACCTGTATGGTGGCCGAGAGTTCTAACCCCTTCTTCCTCTTGTTTGCTGGTCCGGCCCAGCCTACATTTCCCAGGAGTCTTCGCGCGCTCTTCCGCTCTCCCTTCTCGCTCTCAATCTCTCCGCCACCGCCACTCCCCGGTGGGGGAGGAGCGGCTTAGTGCTCTTGCGCAAATCCGTGGTTTTCTGGGAACTGCAGTCCGTAAGGTTTATGCAGTCCCCTTTCCTCGACCTTAGAGCCGACTACAAGTCCCTTGGTGCCTTGCGCATCGGCGCCGGCGGAGGGAGGGAGGAGAGAAGGGGAGGGAGAGGAGGAGGAGGAGGGAGCAGGCGGCCGGCGGCGCGGGGGGAGGGGGCCGGTCCGGGAGTGCGGGAGGCAGTGGTAGAGGGAGGTGGCGGCAGCGGCAACGGCTAGCGGACTCAATTCACAACTGAACTGAGGCAGACACCTCCGTGGAGCGAGTCAGTAGAAGCACCGAACACCGGAGGCGGCACCGGGATCCCCGGCTCAGGGGAGGGGGCGCCGGACCGGGAGAAGGGGAGGGGGCGATGCTGGAAGCCATGGCGGAGCCCAGTCCCGAAGGTGAGCTCTCGACCGGCACAGATCGCTGAGCCGGCGGGGGGCGGGCGAGGAATAAATTGGCAAACTTGGAGGTCGAGCCCCGGAGTCCAGCGGGAGAGCGCGGGGAGGGGGTCGGGGGCCTGGCCCTGGGGTGAAGAGCGACGAGTTGAGACCTTGGAGAAAGAGGAATGGGAGCCTGGGCTGGGGATAGTTGGAGATCCAAGGCTGAGTGTGTGTGTGTGTGTGTGTGTGTGTGCGCGCTGGGGGGGGTAGAGCGATGGGAGGTGGGAGCTGGAAACCGGGAGCCTCGGGGGTTAGGGACCAAAAGGGCCTTCGGCAGGTTAGGGCGCCAGAGCTAGGAGGTTGGGGGAATGTGGGGGCCGAGAGTTGTTGGGCAAGGGAGGACGTGATAGCTGAGTAAGGGGCGCGGTAGTTCCCCGGGGTGGGGGGAGTTTGTGGTGGTGGCTCCCGAGCTCCCGGTAGTTGCCGCCAGAGATAGCCGGGTAGATTGCTGGAGGGTTGGGCAGGTAGTTGTGGGGGGAAAAGGGGGGTCAGGTTATTGTCTGTGGAAAGGGGACCTGTACCGAAGGTAGTTGTGAAGAGGGCCGGGAAACGAGGAGAGCTGGGTAGTTGCAAGGGCCAGAGAGGGGTTAAGACCGGCGAGTCGCAGGAGGGGAAATTGGTCGGTGAGGGTTAGAGCCTGGGAGTTTCGGAGGGTGAGGGGGGCGGCAGTGGTGGGGTTTTCTGTGGAGGAAGAGAGTCACTGGTTGCGGGGGGGCTGGAGTTTAGGGGTCCGTAGCTTAGTGACTTGGTGAGTATGGGGGCGGAGGGAGGGCGGCCGGAGAGAGCTCGGAACTGGGCCCGGGGGCCCGGCGGGGAACCCGAGGAGCTCGAGACGGGGAGGGGCCAAAGCCCCGGATGGGGGCGGAGGGACGGCGAAATTGTGGGGAGCGCGGTATGGGGGGAGGGCAGGTGGGGCCGCGTCCGGGTTATAGCTCGTTGGGCCGTCCCGGACGCGAAGTAGCGTGGAATGTATGTTCGTGTGTGTTTTGGGTAGGGGTGAGGGGCGCGCCGGGCCTCGTGCTCGAGTAGAAGGGGCCGGAGGGCGGGGAGCGGTTCAGCGTGGTCATTCTGGACCCTGGGGGCCAGTGGGTGTCGTGTGAGGTCCTAGAGAGCCCGGAGCAGTAGGTCGCGGCCGGGTAGGAACTCGGGCCATTGGGCGCGTTGTGAAGGACGAGGGCGGGTGGCGGCCCGGGCTCGGCCGGAGAAGCGGTGTGGCGGGTCAGGCGTTAAGAGGTCTGAGTAGAGTGAAGTCGAGAGAAACCTTGAGTTGCCGGGGGCAGCAAGGCCTCCGGTGGGGGGAAGGGGTGCGCTTTAGCGAGGCCTGGGAGGGCCCCGAGCGTAGGCTCCGCCCCTCGTAGGACGGGAGGGGAGCAGGGGCGGATCCAGTACAGCTGGGGGCCTACTGGCTGGTTGAAGGAGCTGAGAGAGGAGGGGGTTTGGGATCTCTAAGGTTTGAAGGTGGGCATTTTAACGTGGACTTCCCTGTGTCTGAACTCAGCTTTTATCGCTTTCACAGATCCACCTCCGACCCTTAAGCCAGAGACTCAGGTGAGTTTTCTTTTATCTTTGAAGCTCAGTATCTCAGTTCCTCAACCCCCATGCCTCTTTTCAGCTTTCCCATTCCAGGGACTATGCCTTTGGAAATGCCCCTCTTAAAACTCCAGTACCTGGCCTCAGTGTGACCCATTTTTCCTTCCTTTCAGCCACCAGAGAAACGGCGGAGAACAATAGAGGATTTCAACAAATTCTGCAGTTTTGTTTTGGCTTATGCTGGTTATATCCCGTCTAGCAAAGAGGTAGGGACAGAACTGGTTTGAGGCTGGTGTCCTAGGACTCTTGAGAGGCCATTGAGCAAAAGAAGCTATATTAGGTTTTTTTTTGGGGGGGGGGGTAATTAGTTTATGTGTAAAACCTGGAAAATTGGCAACTTGAGGACTATTGGGAAGACTATCTTCGGGGGAGATAGTAGGGATAGGTGGCTGGGGTAGCAATGCTAGAAGGAGGGGCTCTTGGGTTATTTGTCAAGAATTTGGAATTGTTTTGGGGTACTGTTAGTGGAAGGTGCTTCTGGATAAAATTCAGGGAGCAGAAAATGGTAAGAAATGAGGCTGTACAGAAACAGCTGAAGAAAGGTGCCTCTGGTCTGTGGGATTCAGTGTTCCAAAGGCCCTGGGCCAGGGCAGGAGGACAGATGGTTAGAATTTAAGGGCAGAGGTAACATGGAAGTGCTCAAGAACGAATGCTGATAGGAATTGGGTTGTGGATAAATATTCTGAGTATAATAAGATGTGCTGGATGGGACAGGATATTTTGGGCGTAGATTTGGTCCTTGATTTTCAGGCCGGATTTCTGGAAGGGCCAATAACGCCACTGGACCCCCAGCTGACCCTGGTGTCTTTGCTTTTAAGGAAAGTGACTGGCCAGCCTCTGGCTCCAGCTCTCCATTGCGAGGTGAGAGTGCAGCAGACAGTGATGGCTGGGACTCAGCCCCGTCAGATCTCCGAACCATCCAGACCTTTGTTAAGAAAGCGAAGTCATCCAAGAGAAGGGCGGCTCAATCAGGTCCTACCCAGCCAGGACCCCCAAGGTCCACTTTCTCTCGCCTACAAGCCCCTGACAGTGCCACCCTGCTTGAGAAGATGAAGCTCAAGGACTCTCTCTTTGATTTGGATGGCTCCAAAGTAGCATCTCCCCTGTCTCCCACATCCCTGACACACGCTTCCCGGCCCCCTACTGCTCTCACGTCAGTGCCCCTTTCCCAGGGAGACCTCACCCAGCCTCCTCGAAAGAAGGACCGAAAGAACCGAAAATTGGGGCCAGGAGGGGGTGCTGGCTTTGGGGTACTGCGGAGGCCTCGGCCAGCCCCTGGTGATGGGGAAAAGAGGTCTCGAATCAAGAAGAGCAAGAAACGGAAGTTGAAAAAGGCCGAGCGGGGGGATAGACTTCCACCTCCTGGGCTTCCCCGGGCACTTCCCAGTGATACAGATTCTGAAGAGGAGGAGGAGGAGGACGAGGAGGAGGAGGAAGAGGAGGGGATGGCAGCAGTGATAGGGGGTGAAGCCCCAGCTCCTGTGCTCCCAACACCTCCTGAGGCTCCTAGGCCCCCTATCACAGGCCCCCCTGAAGGAGCCCCTCCCACTGACAGTGAAAGCAAGGAGGTGGGCAGCACTGAGACAAGCCAAGATGGAGACGCCAGCTCCAGTGAAGGCGAGATGCGGGTCATGGATGAGGACATCATGGTAGAATCAGGTGAGGAGGTTGAGGGCTGCTCGAGGGCAGCTGGGAGATTGGGGTTGGGGGTGCTGTGGACTCAAGAGCTCAGACAGAATATCAAACCAGTCTCCTTTTTCCCAGGTGATGACTCATGGGATCTGATCACGTGTTATTGCCGAAAGCCCTTTGCAGGGCGGCCCATGATTGAGTGCAGCCTGTGTAGGACGTGGATCCACCTTTCCTGCGCTAAGATCAAGAAGACCAATGTCCCTGACTTCTTTTACTGCCAGAAATGCAAGGAACTTCGGCCAGAGGCCCGGCGGTTAGGAGGCCCTCCCAAATCTGGAGAGCCTTGACATCTCCAACGCCAGGCTGGAACTTCCGAATGACAACATGACTTGGGAATAGAGCCTCAGGGTCCTCCGCCCAGCTCCTGGAGCTTGGACGCTGTCCCACTTCAAGGCAGAAATTCCCAAGGGAGACTTTCGTGGAAATGAGTGTCTCATGTTCCTATCATCCCCACTCTCCTCCCCCGCCAACCTCTGGACTTGAACTTGGACCCACTGCAGTTGGGGGTGGGAGGCTGTCTGGGTCCCTAGACACAAAATCCCTGCCCCTTGGACCTGCCATCCCTCACTTTCTGGGCCAGGGTTGGAATTGGGATGGAATTTTAATAGAGTCTATAAAACTCTAGTGTAAATATAGCACTCCCCTCCCTCATGTTTCTTTTCCTATCTCACTCATTTATTTTCTTATACACCGGTTGTATTTTTAATTTTGAACTTCCCCTTTTGGGCATGGCAGCTCAAAGGTGGAGTACCAGAGCTAGGCCTGGCGGAGGGATAAAGGAAAGCAGAAAGGTGACGTTTCTCTTGTTTTTAATAATACCAGCTAGCTGTTTGTACAGACGACCTCTGTGTTGTAAATAAAGCGGAGTGGGCTCTGTTGTGTTTATAGCCCTTAACTGTCCTGCTTGGGAGGGAGGCTTTGGAAATGCTGGGGGCGAACACCTCAGAGCCCCAGCTGGAAATGCCTCTGCTCTGGGCCTCTCCTACCCCAGGATGCTCAGGCCTCTTGGTGCTGCCCCACCCCGCTATACTACTAGCCTAAGATCCCCATAATTACAAGTCCTGCCCTCACCCCCACAGGCAACGCTCTAGCAGATCAGAGTTGCCTCAAACTCGCCACCTTGGTGGGGACAGGTTGCTCCCTGTGCTTCTGTCTGGGTGCTCGGAGGACGCGGGTGGGGACACCTTTGGGGGCGGGGCCGTTGAGGGTTGGGAGACCGTTGCTGGAGGCAGCGATCACGTGGGGGCACAAGGCGGGGCCGTGTCACGTGATTGGGAGGGGGTCACGTGATGGAGGGACGGTACTAGGTGGGCCGAGTTGGGCCACGTGACGTGGGGAGAGATGGGCGGGGCACTGGAAGGCGCTCACGTCGTCGGAGGCGGAGGTGGTGGCGCGCGGCGGAGTCCGCGGCTTCGGGTCGCGCCCCACGTCCCATCCCCGCCCTCTGCCCTGCTGCCTCGCTGACCACCACCATCCTCTTCCCTTGGGCACATCTCGCGGACTGGTCCGGTCCTGTCCGCCACTCGCACGTCAGTGTGCGAGTGTGCGCAGGCGCGTTGGGGGTGATTAGCCCCTTTGGGTGGGCGGCAGAGCAAGGGAGCGCGCGGGCGAAACCATGGCGGGCAGTGGTGCGGGGGTCGGTGGTGTCGGGGAGACCAAGGTGATTTACCACCTCGATGAGGAGGAGACTCCCTACCTGGTGAAGATCCCTGTCCCCGCCGAGCGCATCACCCTCGGCGATTTCAAGAGCGTCCTGCAGCGGCCCGCGGGAGCTAAGTACTTTTTCAAGTCTATGGATCAGGATTTCGGGTGAGCGCGAGGCCTAGACTGATGCGGGCTGTGCTGGATTGGATTGGGCGATTTTGAGGGGTACCAGTCTATTCTGGCGCATACTCGAATTTTTCTGGTCCGTAATGGAGCAGATTATACTATGCTGGGGGTAGTAGATTGACTCTTTGGGGACCGACAAGATTATGCTTGGGGAGACTGAGGTACACGGAGCTATAGGACAGACTGGCCTATCCTAAACCAGATTAGAGAAGATTAGGCTGTACTGAAACAGATCGGGGCACACTGGTTTGTATGGAGATATTCGGGACTGGCCTGAGCCAGGTAGGTCTGCCCTGTGTTGGTCAAGTACATTCTGAGCAGTTTAGTAGCACACAGACATCTCCTGATGTAGATTGGACTGTCTTGGTGCAACTTTGGGCTTCAGGCCTGTGCTGGAGCGGACAGGGCTGTGTTGGACGTTTTGTTGTTAGGTACTGGGGAGTTGATTCCAACTCATAGTGTCACTGTAACAGAACAAAGTATTTTGGGTCCTGTGCCATCCTCACAGCTGTGGGTGTATTTGAGCCAGTTGTTGCAGTCACTATGTCAGTCCATCTTGTTGAGGGTCTTCTTTTTCAGTGACCTTTTATCAAGCATGGTGTCCTTCAGGGATTGGACGTTACAGTGTTCAGTAATACAGACAGTACTGTATTGGGATGTTCTAGGCTGTCCTGAAGTAGAGTAGGCTGTCCTGATGGGACTTAGGCCGTTCTGATTTCTACCGGGGCAGACATTGTACTGGTTGATCTAGTTTCTGTTGGGGCAAACGTGGTTTTACTGGGTCACAGCACCGGAGCAGACAGGACTGTTGGGGGTGTGTAGTAGTATAGACAGCCTTATTGGGATATTTTAGTCTATATTGGTACAGACAGCTGCGTGTGGCCATGTTCTAGGCTTTGCCAGAATAGATGGAGCTATCCTGGGGTAATTGGGAACATTTTGGATTATCCTGGGCTGGACTGGGACTATAAATAATGCAAAGTAAATTCTTTTGTGTGCACAGCCTTTGAGACTGAGCCTCTCTTCCTCACCCTCAGTTCTTCTGAGGATTAGGTTGGGACAGCGTGACTGCTATGTAGAGCAACAGATTGACATTAGGAGAGTGGTACTTTCCTCTTGGGAGTTACTTTGAATTTAAGTCAGTGTTCTTCAGTTTGTCAGTAGTGTAATCTTGGGTAATTTATTGAATGTTCGTGCCTAGGTTTCCTCATGTATGAGGTGGAGTAAAATATTTAATTATCAGGTGCATGGCCCATGATATTCAGTGAGTGGTAGTTAGTATTGGGGCTGACTGGTCCATGAACTAGGAGCTCTGGTAGCATAGTGCCTAAGGCATTTGACTGCTCACCAGAAGAGTGGCGGTTCAGACCCACCAGCCACTCCTCAGAAGGAAGATGGGGCAATCTACTTCCGTAGTGATACTGCATCGGAAGCCCAAGGAGAGGTTGCTGTGAGTCGGATCTGATTTGATGGCAGTGAGTCTTTTTTTTTTTCAGTTAGTCCATAAACTAAGGAGCTATGGTGGTGTAATGGATAAGGCATTTGCAGCCTTTGTGTGGAAGGAAGATGGGGTAATCTACTTCTGTAAAGATGTATATCCTTGGAAACAAACGCAGTGGGTTTGCTATGGGTCTGTATTAACTCGATGTCAGTGAGTTTGGTTTTTTGGTTCAGTCTATATACTAGGTTATGGTGATACAGAATAACTTGTCTTAGATTAGGTTGGGTTATACTGAGACTGGGTAAGTTGGGAAGGAAATAACACTATTTGGTAGTGACTGAGCTGTGTTGATATGGACCAGGTCACTCTGACAGCAAATGGATTGAGTTGGCATTTGTCTAGGTTCCCAGAATCATAATAAGCAAAGACAGGATATCCTAATTTAGGGGTAAGGTTGTATGTATGAGAAAGGAGGACCCAGAGTAGAGAGTCTCATGGTACATATGTTATTCATTTAGTCAGCAGATACTTGCTTTTTCCTACTAAATGCCAAGTATCATGCTGCATAGTCAGGACATGCTGTTTATCAGGATAGACTTTAATGATTTGATACGGGGGTCGAGAAGGGCAAGTTCACCGTAAGGAACCCAAGGAAGTACTGACAAGACTGGGCTTTGGGATCTGCCAGGTAGATACTTCCATCTGGAACAGATTGCTTTGGGCAGAGTGCGGTGTCAGATGAGGCACAGGGCATCAGAAGATGGGCTTCCCTCCTCCTCGGGTGTTCGGCCTAGCGCAGTACTAGTCTTTGGTCTATTGGGCGTTTTCACATAGATGAAGATAGTACATTTGGACAGATCTCTGGAAGCAAGCTAGAGAAAACTAAAGGAGAGTATGAGTAGAGGAGATGTAGGTGAGGACCAAAGCCTTTTTTGGGAAGGTGTGAAAGGAATAGGGATAGATCTACAAGCCAGGCTCCTGAGATTAAATACATATTTTGACCAGCTAGGAGCTCTGGTAGCGTAGTGTCTAAGGCACTTGACTGCTAACTAGAGGGCTAGTGGTTCAAACCCACCAGCCACTCCTCAGAGGGAAGGCTGGGCAATCTACTTCTGTAGTGATACCACCTCGGAAACCGAAGGAAGGGTCGCCATGAGTCAGGTCCAACTCGACAGCAAATAACAACAACGGGGTGACCAGAGGATGGCCTTGGAAATTGGATGGAGAGGTTTAAATCAGACTCAGGGAAGTCTTTGGAGCAGCATTAAGCCCCTGAGGATGAGCTGGGAAGAGAAGGAAACATTAGGAAAGGGAATTGAATTTGGAGAGTTCTTATGGGTGGGAGGGAGCTGGTTCACTGTAAGAGAATAAAACTTGGACTAGAGAGAAAGCCAACACTTTTGAGCTGGATGGGACAATGGCAGAGACTTTGAAATGGTAGGGAGTTGGGAATTAGTTCCCTTTCACCAACCTTTATTTATCTCGTCTCTCGGCAGGGTGGTGAAGGAAGAAATTTCTGACGACAATGCCCGCCTTCCCTGCTTCAATGGAAGGGTGGTGTCCTGGGTAAGGGGCCCTGGCTCTGAGGACCCAGTGCCTTCTGTGTTGCCGAGTTCCACGAAGGCTCAGTCTTTTTCTGCAGACCTGCCCTTGCCCACTTGCAAAGGCCCTGGGCTCTGCCTTCCTGCTGTTTTGGAGAACTGGCTAGAGTCCCTCCGCCTATTCCTTCTGGAGTCTCTCCTGCTTGCTACTGCCTTTTTGGCCTCTTCTCCAGGTTCTTTCAGACGCTATACCGTTTTCTAATCCTTTCCCTAATAGTCATCATGTATGCCCAACCTCCTGATTGAGCCATTTTGTATCGTTTGCACCCTTCCAGCTAGTGTCATCAGATAACTCGCAGCCTGAGGTGGCCCCCCCAGCCCACGAGCCTGGCACAGAACTGGTGCCTCCGCCCCCACCACTGCCCCCTTTGCCCCCAGAGAGGACCAGTGGCATTGGGGACTCCAGGCCTCCATCTTTCCAGTGAGTTCTTGGCATTCTTGCGTCCAGGGAAAGGAGGTGAGGTGGGAATGCAAGCCCCTTAGGAGGGGAAGTGGAAGATTGGGAGCCCTGTCCCACTGACGGGTGGAAACCATCTTTGCCCATCCAGCCCTAACGTCTCCAGCAGCCGTGAAAACCTGGAGCCGGAGACAGAAACAGAATCAGTTGTGTCACTGAGGCGGGAGCGGCCTCGAAGGAGAGACAGCAGTGAGCATGGCGGCGGTGAGGGGCCAGGCCCTGGAGGCTGGGCAGAGTGGGAGTGGGAAGTGGTGCAGCAAACCTGGGCCTCGGTCGGTGGGGGAAGGCAGCATGTGGCCTGGTTCCTGAGATTCCCGTTCGTGCTAAGGTGGGGGCCACAGGCCCAGCGGCCCCTCAAGGCTGGAGCGCCACCTGGCTGGGTACGAGAGTTCCTCCACTCTGATGACCAGTGAGCTGGAGAGCACCAGCCTGGGGGACTCTGACGAGGATGACACCATGAGCAGGTACGGCTCCATAGGCCTCTCGCCAGGGCTTCCAGCCCTCTTTCTTCCCTCCTTCTAGACAATGCTCTCTTTCTTTTGGCCCCCTGACCACTTCTGCCTTGAGTACTCTTGTTTTGGTCAGCATTCTCTAGAGAAACAGAACCTTGAGATATATTTATGGACAGTGTGTCTTTGTGTATACATAGAAAGAAAGGGGGAGAGATTAATGTATTTTACGGGATTAGCTCACAGTTGTGTAGGACTGGCAAGTCTGTAGGTCTAGTGACAGAGTGAACACTCATGGGATTATGAGGGATTGCTGGCAAGTCCACAATCAATAGGGCAGGTGGCAGGCTGGTGGAAAGACTACAGAGTGGAGAGAGCAAGTTTGCCAAAGTATCTGAAGTCTAGAGGCAGACTATATTCCTAGGAACTTCTCTTTTAACTGATGGATCGCGTTATGGAAGGTAATTACCCCGTAATACGTCACATTACGTTTTCTTATAGAACAGCAGGTAGTCTAGTGTTTGGCCGAATCACTGGGAAGCATAGCCTCCCCGAGTTGACACAGGAAGTTAACCATCACGTGTTGCCCTCGTCCCGTCAGGTTCAGCAGCTCCACCGAGCAGAGCAGTGCTTCCCGCCTCCTCAAGCGCCACCGGCGGCGGAGGAAACAGCGGCCGCCCCGTCTGGAGAGGGTAAGAGGGTCCCTGTGGGAGGACCGGGAATTGAGAAATTGAGGGCACGGCCTTGGTTTAGGATTACTCGGGCACAGACAGAACCCTAGGGCTTCTCCCTGGATTGTCGAAGGGTATTCCAGCTTCTTCCCCTTTTCTCACCACAGACCTCATCTTTCAGCAGCGTCACTGACTCCACAATGTCCCTGAACATCATCACAGTCACACTCAACATGGGTATGGAGGGAGCCTTGGCTGAAGGGTAGAGAGGACCTGGCTTTCTGGGGAGCATGGGTTTGGGGCTTCCCCTCATCACATGGACTCTCTCCACAGAAAAGTACAACTTCCTGGGCATCTCCATTGTGGGCCAGAGCAATGAGCGGGGAGATGGTGGCATCTACATTGGCTCCATCATGAAGGGCGGGGCCGTGGCAGCCGATGGGCGCATCGAACCTGGAGACATGCTTTTACAGGTATGTTGCGGTGGGGCCCCCAGTGCTGACCTGGGCAGGGGCTCTAGGCCAGCCCACCAGCCCTGACCCTGCCTTTGACACACTTGCCTCACTTTTAGGTGAATGACATGAACTTTGAGAACATGAGCAATGATGATGCTGTGCGGGTACTGAGGGACATCGTACACAAGCCGGGGTGAGCCCCTGGGATGTGCTCAACCCCCAAGGCCTCCCTATCTGCCCCGTTGCCCTTCTGTTTTGCAATCATAAAAAATTGTAAAAGACAGGACTCTGTGTAGCATATGAGTACTTACAGAGTAGATGCCCACGTGGCTGTGCGTAGATCACAAAATGGATTGCCTGTATTCCAAGGGTCCCTTCCTGCTCCCAGCTCCTTGCGCCCTCTGGAGGTAGCCACTCTGCTGGCTTCTTTGTCGTTCCCGTAACAATGGAAATAGTTACTTGTGTCCTTGAACAACCCAGTTCAGTTTTATCTGTCTTTTGGATTCCTGTGCTGTACAGTGTGTGCACTTGTTCCCCTAGCAGTGTCTCTGTGAGAGTTGTCTGTGCCATTGAGGTGTCTGCATTGTGGAACCTACCACCCACCCCTCTGGCCCAGCTGTGTATGTGCTTATTCTTTGTTTCCTCTTTTTGTCCCCAAACCCATTTTCATCCCAGGTCTCACCCTCCTGAGGCCTCTTTCTGCCCGTCTTCACCTCCTTAGGAGCCCTGGTGGCACAATCGTTAAGCACTGGGCTGCTGATAGGTCAGCAGTTTGAATCCACCATTGGCTGTTCGGGAGAAAGATGTGATGATCTGCTTCCATGGAAACTCTGTAAACCAACAACCAAACTCACTGCTGTGGAGTTGGACTCGACTCGTAGCGACTCCTCTTTAGGTTTCCAAGGCAATATCACCATGGAAGTAGATTGCCCAACTTTCCTTCCGAGGAGTGGCTGGTGGGTCTGAACCGCCAGCCTTCTGGTTAGCAGTCAGATGTCTTAGGCACTATGCCACCAGAGAACCCTATGGGGCAGTTGCACTCCGTTCTGTAGGGTAACTATGCATCAGAATGGATTCAGTGGCACACAACAGCAACAACAATTCTCCTTTCCCCGATTGGCCTTTTCTTCTTCCCCACAGCCCCATTGTGCTGACCGTGGCCAAGTGTTGGGATCCCTCTCCACAGGCCTATTTCACACTCCCTCGAAGTGAGTGATGCTTGGGGAGGGGCCTTAAGCTGAGAGGATAGGGTAAGGCCGGGAGGCTGGGCTGGGGCTCGGAGGGATGGGAGGTAGATGGAGGAGGGTCAGGACAGGTAGGATAGGTCTGAGGGAGCGACAGGGCTGGCTTCCTAGGACTGGGGATGATCATCTTGGTGGCTTTGCCTGTCCCAGACGAGCCTATCCAGCCAATTGACCCTGCTGCCTGGGTCTCCCACTCTGCTGCGCTGACTGGCACCTTCCCAGCCTATCCAGGCTCCTCATCCATGAGCACCATTACGTCTGGATCCTCTCTGCCTGATGGTGAGACCCCACTTCACCTTGTCCACCCCTCTGGGTGTGGGCCCTACCCCTGAAGCCCCCTTGTGTCCTCTGGCAGGCTGTGAAGGCCGGGGTCTCTCCATCCATACCGACATGGCATCTGTAACCAAGGCCATGGCAGCCCCAGAGTCAGGGCTGGAAGTTCGGGACCGCATGTGGCTCAAGATCACTATCCCAAATGCCTTTCTGGGTACGGTGGAGCTCTGGCCAGGTGGTGTGGGAAGGGGAGGAGGAGCCCAGAACTGGGAAGGGCACCAGAGGGGCAAGGGTAGGAGTCAGGGAGGAGAACCTGAAGCTGTTTTCTCTCTGGGCATCCAGGCTCGGACGTGGTTGACTGGCTCTACCATCATGTGGAGGGCTTTCCTGAGCGGCGGGAGGCCCGCAAGTATGCCAGTGGACTGCTCAAGGCGGGCCTCATCCGGCACACCGTCAACAAGATCACCTTCTCTGAGCAGTGCTACTATGTCTTTGGAGACCTCAGTGGTGGCTGTGAGAGTTGTGAGTCCCCTGCCCCATGCCCAGGAGAGGGCCTTTGGCTGCCTTGTCTGGCCTTTTCAATCCCCAACCCAGCCCAGAAACGGCAGCCAGAGCCACTGTGCCCAGTGGTGCAGCCCGTGTCACTGGCCAGGGAGGCAGTGGAGCTGAAATCCACCAAGCGCTGCTAGCAGGGCAGGCCAGGCACCTGGTTCAGGGCCTTGTCTGTGGGAGAAAGGGAACTTCTTAGTTACATAAAAGCTTGTGGGCTTGAGGCACTGGCTTTGCTCCTCCTTGATGGTGGCAGTGGGGGAATTTCCTGTCAGAGACCCTCAGATCATCTGTGTTGACCCCCATCACGGGTGGTTTTGGGGAAATGGTGCCTACTTTCTCTTCATTCAGGCTTCAGATCCTGGCCTCATGAAGCAGTGGCTTCTTAATCTCTTCCTTTTCAGACCTAGTGAATTTGTCCTTGAATGATAACGATGGTTCCAGCGGGGCATCGGACCAAGACACCCTGGCTCCTCTGCCTGGGGCTACCCCGTGGCCCCTGCTGCCCACCTTCTCCTACCAGTACCCAGCCCCTCACCCATACAGCCCTCAGCCCCCACCCTACCATGAGCTTTCGTCCTACACCTATGGTGGAGGCAGTGCCAGCAGCCAGCACAGTGAGGGTAAGTCGCCCCCAGAGATTGTACAGCCAGGGTCTGAGGGGGCAAAGAGGATGGAGCAGGGTTGGGGAGGCCCAGGGACCCTGGGCTAGGGATCAGCTGCCCACCCCTCTACCCCCACAGGGAGCCGGAGCAGTGGGTCAACACGAAGCGATGGGGGGGCAGGGCGCACAGGGAGGCCTGAGGAGCGGGCCCCCGAGTCCAAATCCGGCAGCGGCAGTGAGTCTGAGCCCTCCAGCCGGGGGAGCAGCCTTCGACGGGGCGGGGAACCTGGCGGGGCTGGTGATGGGGGTCCTCCCCCGTCCAGGGGCTCGTCAGGGGGTGCCCCCAATCTTCGAGCTCACCCAGGTCTCCATCCCTATGGACCACCCCCAGGCATGGCCCTCCCCTATAATCCCATGATGGTGGTCATGATGCCTCCCCCCCCACCCCCTGTCCCCCCAGCAGTGCAGCCCCCAGGGGCACCTCCTATCAGAGATTTGGGCTCTGTGCCCCCTGAGCTGACAGCCAGCCGCCAAAGCTTCCACATGGCCATGGGCAACCCGAGTGAGTTCTTTGTGGATGTGATGTAGACCCTCCAGTGGGGCCTCCAGTCTCCACTTGGTGCTCCTGCTGTGATTGGTGTTCTGTCAATCACTTGCTCACAAAGCCTCCAGTGGCCCTGGCTCAGCCTGGTGGCTGCTGCCTGCTGTGAGGCTGTTGCCACTGTGACTTTTACCAGCAGTGCCTGGTTCCTCCCTCGAGTTGGGGGTGTACAAGGGACCTTTGGTTATTTTTAGCTTTATTACTTTTTTTAATAAGCTTTTTTGAAGATGAAAATAGACTTTCTTACACTTTTTGGAGTATTTTTTATAGACATTTTCTCTTTTATATGAAGAATCTCCCTGTCTCTTGAGCCCCTCTTCTAACCCTGAAATGTGACCTCCTATTCCAGTCACCCAGTCAGCTCTGCTTTGTGTGGGGCCGTGGGTGGTCAGTGGTACCCTGGGAGGAGGAAGGGGGCTGGTCACCCCAGACAGCGGTCGAAGGAAGCTGGGGTATTTGGTATTTGGGGCTCACGTAGCTGCCTTTGTTACTCTATTTATTTTAGTCACTTGTATAAAACACCAAATAAAGCAATAGAGGCAAACTGCCCACTGCCGCTGGTTCCTTTCTTGGGGAGGGAGGCAGGTAACCAAGGGAAAGAAAACTAGCAAAGCGTGACTTATCAGAACATTTATTTGTGAGGCAGTTAGTATCCCTTCAGAGTAGGCACAGTCCTGGGGACAGGAGGCCCCCTTCAAGGCAGGACCAGGGCCTGGAGGGAGAGGGTCTGGGCTTCGGCTTGAGAGAAGGCACAAAAGTGGGCCAGGCCCTGAGTAGGAGTGCTTAGAAGCCGAGGGGGTTGCTGGTGACCACCCCACCCTGCTCCACCAAGGCCTGGGAGATACTTTTGAAGTTGCGGAAGAGCTCCTGCTGCTGGGGGTCCGAATGCAGGGCGGCCATGTTCTCCCGGATCCGGGTTGCAGCCTATGAGGGGGAGAAGAGGGAGGTCAAGGTGTGCCTCAAGCCCCCCTCCCCACCCCGTTCCCCATCTGCGCTAGGTAACCACGAGTCTCACTTCAATACACCAGCTGTCACAGAGCATTTTCTCATGCTGGGCTGTGGGACTGCCCTCGCTCAGTGCTCTTGAGGCCCTGGTGGGAAGTAGAAGGGAAACAAAGTTGTATGTTGTGATCCTGGCCCAGGATGCCCCTGCGGCTCAGGCTTCCATACTGCTGCTCACCTGGAGAGAACCACCACCATGGCATAGAGGTCAATGGCACTGTTTGCCAGGCGCTGCAGCAGAAACTGCTCCTCTGTCAGGTAGATGGGATGGGATAGAGTGGGAGGGGGGGAGGGGAGTGTTAATCTGAGGGGGTGGGTAGAAGGGGATGGGGATGGGGATGGAGTAGAGCTCACTCACTGACAATCCCCTTCTTATGTTTTATCAGTTTGGCCTCCACAACAGTGGCGAACTGCTCCAGAGCCTTCACTGCCTGAGGAGATTGAAGGGGGCACGGGCTCAGAGGGGTCCTCCCGTCATCCTTGACTCGGGGGTCCCTCTACCCCTGGCCGCTTACCAGGTCGCCACTCCGACTCAACTCGGGGTGGATAATTCCACTGAAACTCAGGCCAGTGCCCAGCCCTGCCCGCCTGGAGGAGGAGAGAATGACAGGTTAGTTGCCACATACCACCCTGCCCTTTCCTGGTCTGAGTCTCCTACCTCTAACCTTACCTCCTCAGCTGTTTGCCTGCCTCTCCTAGCAGGAGGCCAGCATTCCCAAAAGGATTCTTCAGAGCGTTGCCAAGCCCAGAGAGTTCCTTTCCTTTGTCCTGTGGGAGAGGAGGGTCCATTGCAATAGTCAGGACTCACTGTCTTCCTCACCATGTCTTCACAATTCTCCGCCCCTTACCATACAGCCTTGCAGAGCCACGAATAGCCGGAGAATGTCATTTGTCCCCTCAAAGATCCGGAAGATACGAAGATCACGTAGCACGCGCTCTATCCCAGGCTCCTACCATTGGGGACGACAGCTTATAAGCCCCTGCTGAACCGAGCTCAACCAGCTCTACCTGGCTCACCGAGGCTACTCCATGCAGAGGACCCCCACGTACCTTCATAAAGCCCATGCCCCCCATGATTTGGATGCACTCGTCTGTCACCTCCCAGGCAGCCTCCTAAGGACAGAGGAGCAGATGAGATTGATTTGGGAGCCAAGCTCCTAAACTGGACACTCCCTCCCAACATAACCTCTGACCTCACCGAGCCAAAGATTTTGCTGATGGCGGCCTCTATCTGGAAGTCCTTGGATCCCTGGTCCATGTTGGCACTCACCATGTAAGCCATAGACTGAGGTTGTGTGATCAGGGCATAGGAAGGGAAATTGAAAAGAGTTGCACCAGACCCAACCTGATACCCTCAATCTCCAAGATTAACTCTGACCAAGCTCCACGAGGCCCACACAGTCACCTAATGCTACGTGTCGTGCACATCTAAGTCATTAGTCCCGAGTCAGTTCATCAAGGCTCTTCAGGCATATGACTTCTTCAAAGGGGTCAAGAAATAAGGGGTGGGGTGGGGGTAGAATTAACTTTTGGAACCTCTGGGAAGCACCTCAGCAGAATAGCACCCCTTTTCTACAGAAGCTGAGCTGACTATGCCTCTCCGCATCCCCTAGGGCATTGGTGTGAAGCTGGAGACCCACTGCCCCAGGTGCTGCTGGGGGTTGTAGTCTGACACAACTGGTCAGAAGGGCACCGGGCTCCAGGTAGGGTGGAGCGGCCCTCACCTCAGTCACATACTGCAGCATAGCCATCCGGGCCAACTTCTCCTGGATCACCCCAAAGTTGTGAATTTTTTCCCCAAACTGGGTTCGGTTAGTAGCATGATCCACCTGGAAGAGGGCGCACAGGTCACATGGTGGTTCCGCAGTCTCCTAGGAGAGAGACTGGAGGGATGGGCTTTGGCCAAAGCCACGGAGTCAGGCCTGGCTGGCTGGAGGCCTAAGCTAGCAGGTCAGAAGCTACTGTGGGGAGAGGTTTTCTGATGGAGGGAGTGCCTGCAAGGGAATGAGGACGCACGGAAAGGGAGCAGTGTGGCTCAGATTTAGGCTAACCATAGGGTTGACAGGCATTGGAACTGACTTGACAGCAATGGTAATAAGAGGAGCCTGGCAGGGTACTTACAGCCTTAGCAATGATGCCCTTCATTGTGCCTGCAAGGGCTGCGGCCATGCCAAACCTTCCATTGTTGAGAATGTGCATGGCGACCTTGAAGCCACCCCCTACTTCGCCCAGCACGTTCTCTGAGGGCACCCGCACCCCATCAAAGTACACCTCTGCTGTATTTGAGGCCTTGATGCCCATCTTCTTCTCAGGGGGCCCACTGTAACAGGGTGGGATAGAGAAGCAGAAGTGTGTTGAACAAGTTGCCACCAGGAGAAAAAACTGCCCTTCGTCCCTTATGAACCAAGGAGGAACGATACACTCCCAGACTACAAGAGGTGTACAAATCACGGTCCCACCATGCTTCACCATGGGCTTGGCTCAGTTTTAAAGAGCTAAGCTTGAGATCTGTTTCATACATATTAGCCCCAACCAGAACGTGCTTACTGCTTTGTTTTTTTGTACCCCTCCCCTCACCAGTGATGACATGTAATAACCGTGTGCCCCAGAGCCCAGTATTGCTGTCTGTAGGCTCTGCCTCTTCCTCCAAAACTCACTGGGTAACACCCCCAAAGCTCCTCTCCACAACAAAAGCTGTGATCTTCTCTTTCACGGCGCCCGTGGATGCATCTTTAACTGGTGTTTTGGCAAAGACTGTGAAGATTTCTGCCAGGCCACCGTTACTGTGGAGGAATGAGGGGGGCAGTCAGGGCAAGAAGGACTGGGAACAGTGGGGCCTGGAATGAGGCGAGATGGAGGAGGAGACAGGAGGAAGATTGCCTGATCCAGAGCTTGCTTCCGTTGAGGGTGTAGTATTTTCCACAGGGGCTGGGCACAGCCGAGGTTCGGATGGAGGCAGCATCTGACCCACTGGAGGGCTCAGTAAGACAGAAGGCAGCCATAGTCTCCCCTGTTGGGCAGAGAGCTCTCTTACGTGAGTCCTGACGGGCTTCACATTCCCCCAGCAGCTCCCCATTAACACCTCTGGGCCCTGCGCATTCCCCCACCAGCACACTGTGAGCTGCCCCAGAATCCCCCAGCCATCATGTCCGGGTCATCTAAGTGCCAACCAGCTTAATTTGTGCCAAGCCCAGAACACCCCCCCACTCCCTATCTCCAGGGCTGCCTCACCAGATGCCAGTTTAGGGAGGTATTTTTCTTTCTGGGCCTTCGTGCCAAAGAGCAGGATGCCTTTGAAACCGATGCTCTGATGGGCCCCCAGGGTGATGCCCACAGCGAGGTCATGCATGCCCACGATCTCCACCAAGCGGGCGTACTGCAGGGGAAGCAGGCAACTGGCTGTAAATGGCTGTCTGGGGACCTGCCTTGGCAGGAGCATAGAATAGAGCCAGGCCTGGCCTGGGCCATTTCCACAGAGTGTGGAGAGAGGAAGAGGCCCAAGGAGAGGGCGCAGTTGAGGATGCTGTCTGTCCCAGCTACTGGTGGGAGGTCTCCACCTCAGAGATTCATTAGGGCTTGGGGGCCAGGGTTAGGTCCTTGGCTCTAGGGGACAGCATCTAATTTCTTGGTTTTTGTGGGTATGTATGTGTTCATTAGGAGCCCTGGTGGCACAGCGGTTAAAGTGCTCAGCTGCTTGCTGAAAGTTCTGCAGTTTAAACCCACCAGTCACTCTGTGAGAGATAAGACATGGCAGTCTGCTTCTGTAAAAATTTATAGCCTTGGAAACCCTATGGGGTAGCAGTTCCATTGTGTTGGCAGTAGTGGGTCTTAAAGTGTGTATACAGTAGGGAGGGGAGGTCTGGTGGCACAGTGCCTAAGGCATTTGACTGCTAACCAGGAGGTTGGCGGTTCAAAGCCACCAGCCACTCCTTGGAAGGAAGATTGAGCAATCTACTTTCGTAGTGTAACTGCCTCAGAAACCTAACAAGGGGTCGCATCAACATCTCACAGGCCCAGCAGTTACTTGGCAGAGACCTTGGCCCAATAATGAACAAAGCCCTGGACTGGGGTCCCAGAGAGTGACTGAGGGGTTCCTCTCACCTGAGTGTTGCAGAGGCCCACACCACCCAGCTCACTGGGCACTTGCAGACCAAAGGCCCCCAGCTCTTTGAGGCCCTTTAAGGTGGTCTCCTCCACCTGCTCCATAGTGTCATTCTTGGCAGGATCATTCACCTCCTGGGAAGGCACAGGACCCCACATCCAGGCTCTTTATGCCCTTCAAACCTTAACCCAGTCCTCAGCCCTCAACTCTCCAGCCTCAATCATTCCTTACCTCAAAGAAACGGGACACGGGTCCCACCAGTTCTTTGAGAAACTGAGTCTGCTCCTCGCTGAGCACTGTGGGACGTCAAAGCCAGACTGGTAAGGCAGCAGCCGGAGGACGGGGAAGCAGCCCTGCCTCCACCCAGCTTTGATGACTCCTGCCCTTACCAGACGGGTATGGGAACACCTGATCGGTAGTGAGCTGGCCCTTAAACATCCCCACAGCAAAGGACTTAGATTCCTGGGCAGGGAGAAGGCGAATTCAGGGAGGTGGCTGGGGTCGGGGGGAGTGTCTACCCCACCTCAGCTCCTCCTGACTTGGGAGCCACATACCACTTTGGCCTGGCTTTCCTTGGCAGAGGCATCAGAGAGAGAATCTGACTTGTCTACGGCGGCCTGGAGACATAAATGGTTAATGAGGATGGGGAGGGAGACTTCGGTGTGCCTAGAGGAACATGTGTACCAGCTTAGTGTATGGGAGGGCAGATCCTGCGACACGACCTTTACCCTAGTTCCAACCATAGAGCACCCTGGCCTGCCCTTTGCCCTACTTTCAGTGCCAGAATGGGCAGGCAGGTTAAGGTGACGAAGAGGGAGACCCCTGCCGGTGGCCAGGAGGTGGGCTTCCACTCTCACACCCCACTCCCCGGGCTGCTGTGACTTACCTGAGCGGCTCCACTGACATAGCCTCGATCGGTCGGGCCGGGCCGGAGCCGCTCCAGGAGCGCGCTAGGTCGCGAGCTGCGGGGAGTGAGAGTTCAGTCCTGGTCCAGTCCCAGGACCGCTGCCTCCCATCTCTCCTGATGGACACGGACCTGCCGCCCCCCAACCGCAACAGCTGTCGCCCCACGCCCGGGGCCATCTTAGCCGCCTGCATCTCCGCGCTGCACCAGCCGCCGCTGTCTGGAGTTCTGGCTGACCTCGCGCTCTCGTCCCGCCTCCCAGAGTCCACGGTGCCCCCACCCTTGACTCATTCTCCACAATGCACCGGGAGGTGGATGGGTGGTGTTTCCGGGCCCCAAGGCATGCTGGAAATTGTAGTTCCGCAGCTACAGCCAAACCCCTGCATTCTGGTTGACCTGGAGCGGTTCCAGCCGTCCTTTGCATCCCCCAGCCTCTTTCATCCTGCCTGTCCGAGCTAGAGTCTAGCCCTCAGAAAGAGTGATGGGATAGGATGGGACAGAAGAAGGAGCGTAGGCGGCTGCATCCAGAGAGATGGAGGGTAGACTAAAGGGAGGACTTCCCAGGAGGAGTTTGAAAGGAGAGGTGGGAAGACAGATACTATACTGATGATGAACACCTGAGGCAGAGAGAGGCGAGGAAGATGACCCTTTAAGATCTTTCACGAAATCCATTTCTTTCTATTAAAACAAAAGGGTTAGGAAATGGTAGGTGGGGGGCTCAACCAGCGTGTGAGTGTTCCAAGCTTATATATCCTCTTCAGACCTAAAAAGTGTAACTAACTCTTGAAATACCTAAAAGGTCACAGTAGAAAGGACCCCTTGGGCTCACTGCCCCCCCCCCCAGGACCTCTCACTTTCTACTCATCTCTCTCTCTCTGCCCTCTGCTCCTTTCAGAGACAATAGCGCCCAGCCTAGACCTCTAGGCAGATAGATTTGTCCCACACCTGACAGGAACTATGGGAGTTCTCAAGTCCCTCCTTTCTCCCATGCTTTCTCCCAAGAAGTTCCTCATAATTTTAGCCCTCTTCCCACGATTCCCACTGGGGACAGGCCCAAGAGAGGACAAACCTGGGTTCGGCTTCTTTTCCTCCGTGCTGCAGGAGCCGCCTTGTGGGGACATCCTCTTTCCCAGACCCTCAGGAAAGTGTCGCTAAATTATGCCTGGTTTGGGGGAGAGGAGGTCAGGGTGTCAGAGCAGGTGATGTAGTGGTGTCAGTGAGTCAGGTCAGTTCAGAGACTACCTAACAGCTAAAATTGGGTTGGGAGAAGGCAGCTCAGCTCCTGTCTAGGAGGATTAAGGAGATTAAAGTGAGAGAAGAGAGATGTCGGAAAGACCAAGAGGTGAAAGACAGGGGTTCTTATGGGCAGGCCTGGGAGTGGACTGGGGTGCTTCTCCCTAATATTTCTGTGGGGTCTGGGATGAAAGGGCAAAGGGTGGGGGAGATGAAGTGAGGGTTTGCGTGGCTCTCTCTCTGGGCTAGTCTCTTCCTTGTCCCAATCCTCCCTCACATGCGTTTCACCAGCTCCCAGGTCAGCTCTCTGGCTCCTGGCCCCTCCACTACTGCGGTGGGCACCCCCGCTCCTCACAGTGCTGCACAGTGACCTCTTCCAGGCCTTGTTGGGTGAGTAGACCCAATATCCTGAGGGAACAGAGGTGAAAGGGACTGACTTGGACCTCTGAAGGCTGTCATGGACTTCAGGGCCAGGTGGGAGCCCCGTGCAGGGCTCACCCCACAGTGTTGACAGCCTTACATGGAACAAGATGATGGCACAAGTGGCTTGAGAAGCCCAGGTGGAGGGGAATAACTCATTCCTCTTTCTGTGACAGACATCCTGGACTATTATGAGGTTTCCATCTCAGAGAGTCAGGTAAGGAAGGGAGTGGGTGCCTGGCTTCCTGAGGGAGCAGGCAGGGCTGGAGGGGTGAGGAAAGTATTGCTAACATTACATTGAAATTTGGAGTCACAGTTGCAAAAATCCTGAGGCAGTGGCCTAGGGGCTTGGGGACACTGAAGATGTGTTTACTCCCATCCTGTAGCCCCTTCTCCCTCTTGCATCCCCCTTTTCTCTGCCTGCTCCAACTTCAGGCACTAAAGAGTTCAGGATGTAGTTATCTTCCTCCTGGGAACCCTGAGGGAGAACCAGACCCCCAGGGATTTCCTCCTCCCAGCCCCTCTCTCACTCCCTAACACCCACCATGGCCTCCCTCCTGTATGTGAACCACCATGGGTGCTCCCAGCCCAACTCTGGGTGCTTCCTTCCCTACGAAATGAAATCCTTCCTCATTGTCTCTGCTATCTTGGCTTGTGGCTGGTCAGTCTCCATGTTTGCCTCAGGGCCTCTCTGCTTCTGCTTCTAGCTCCTTTCCCATTATCCGGGTTCCTGCCAGCACCGAAGGAGTTAACTCTGCTAAGGCACCCCCCCATTCTCGCTCTTCGCTCCCTCCCTCCCTCCCCCTGCTTCCTCTCTCCTCCTCTCTCCCTTTCCCTCCTCG
>NW_006921917.1:3295082-3368416 GCF_000298275.1 Orycteropus afer afer
CCCCCGCCACGGCCTCTAGCCTCTGGCCGTTAGGCAAGACTCCCCCCACCCCGGGGCTCCCCGAAATCCAGTTCCCCTCCCCCATCTCAGCTCATGCCCCAGCCCCCGAACCCCGGGGCTGCCAGCCCCCGCTGCCCCCGCCCCTCCTGAGAATCGGGGTGTGCTCCCTAAGCCCCCTCCCCTCCACTGGGGACCCCCTTTTAGGGCCCCCTTCCCCTCCCTCCCACGCTCCCCTATCCTTCCCTTTTCCAACCTCCTCCTTCCCCTCTCACCCCTCCCCCCATCCTGGCCCCCCCTGCAAAAGTGGGGTGCGGAGGGGGGAGGGGTGAGAACCTGCGGAGGGGAGGAACGAAACTCCGATGAAGTCAGAGCCCCTTACCCGCCGCCGAGGCCAGGCCCCCCACCATGGACTGTCTCTGTATAGTGACAACCAAGGTAAGCGTGATGGGGGGACTGCGAACTGGGGGAAGGTAACGAGTTTGTGGGGAGGGGTTAGGCCTAATCTAGGGGTACGGACCCTGGAGTGAGAGCGTCAGAAGTAAGATGTGTTTGAGGATCATAGTTTTGGGGTTCACATCTCAGAAAAAGCTGGGTTTGGCCACAGGTGCCCTCTGTAGTGATCTCTTTATACCTGTAGAGAAATAGAAAATTGGGGTGTTCTGTAGTTTTTTGGGGTCTGGTGGATTTGGGAATTCACCAGTGATTCTTAAGGGACACTTATTTAAGAAGAAGCCTGGCTCATTTGGGAGTGTATGTTGAAAGGGGGGCTAGGTGTTGGAGTCCTCTTCCCTCCTGGGGACAAGCTGCCTTCCAGATGCCTTGTCCAATTTTGGGGGGCTCCTGTACATGGGGGCTATAAGATTATTGGTTGTGAGTGCCTGACCGGTCTGGGGGTGTCACCTGGTAAGGAAGGGGAGGGCCTTCAGGCCACAGAACAAGATACACTTGGGGGTACACTGTCAATTCGAAGGCACTCAATCTGGGGACTTGATCATATGGAATGAGGCGGGGAGTTCTCAGGGTGCTGGGGCCTGACTGAGATCACCTGAAGGAATGGGCCAGAGGAGGTCAGGGTTTGGGGTACCCCCGTGGGAGGTGGAGGTTGCAGCAGCCGTGGTTGCCAGTTCCTGAGGAGGAAGATGAAATGTTTGGGGAGAGATGGGATTTAAGGAAGGGGACCAGGTGGGTGGTATGAAATTTTGGGTGGCCCAGGCAGGTGCCCAGTATCCCCATCTCCTCCCACAGTACATGTACCCCTGGTTGAGAAAGAGGAAGAGCAGGTGGAGGGGGATGTTCCTGCTACCCCCTGATGCTTGGGATCAACGTGGGGGAGGAACCTGACATTAAGGGTCTCTAAGGACTTCTGACCGAGGTTACTGGGGTGAAAAGGAGTAGGAGGCAGTGAAGGCTGGCGGCATCAGGATCTGTATCAGGGTGTCCCTGGACAGGGCAGGAGATCGTGGGATGGGGAGGGCAGGCAGGCTCCTGGTGAGGTGCAGAATACCTAGGTAGGTCTTTGCTGGGAGATACTGAGACTGGAAGCCTGGAGGCTTGGTGGAGAGAGGCTTGGGCGGGTGGCAGGCAGCTGGGGGTTGGGGGGGGGGACAGGAAGTGGGGGCCGGGGGAGGCGGGGTCCAAGTGAGTCACAGGCTGGGGAGGGGGTTATATTTAGTGGGAACTGCAGCCTCACAGGGGAGGAAGCTGAGGACACACATGTTCTTTGCCACAAACTCACACATGTGTGTACACATGCGTTGTGCACGTGTGAGCGTGGATGGAAGAGTCGGAGAGCTGAGGACCTGTCAGTCCAGAGCACTTGCCCCCTCCCCAGGGCCACTTGCTTTTCCCCCATTCCTTTGGGCTTTCTCCCAGGCTGCTTCCTATTCCTAGCAACCCCCCACTCCGGGCAGTTTCAGTAGATTTTTATACCTCAGTTTCCTTGGCCCAGTCTGCATTAATACCTGTCTGATCCTTTGCTCTTCCTGTCTCCTGCCCTTAGCCTGCCCCTTGGTCTTAAGGTCTCTTGCTGTGGTCTTCTGTGTACTGGTGTTCAGAGAAAACCCATTTGGAATGTGTGGGCTATGCTTCCAACACGTGAACATACACATGCCATCAGGGTCAGGGGCTTGTCTGCAGTGGTAGCTATTATCAGAAGGGTCTATTCACCACCCCTCACCACCCTAGACTCCTACTTCTGGAATAGTGTACAGTGTTGGACATCCTGGAGGAGAGTAGTCTTGCGCAGAGTGTCATGCATTTGGGGTCTTACAGAAGTGTAGAGACTCAGGCTTGCAGCATTCCTTGGCCAGAAAACTTGTCAGCCTTGGGATGGTGGGGACTCCAACTCCCAGAAAGCGCCGAGGCACAAGCTCCCTCACTGTTAGGGGGTTGATGCCAGTGGGGTTGTTGGGAGTTGTGGTCCAACTCTATTCAGGGCAGTGGCGGGTAGTCCAGGAGGAGCCAGCAGGGGGCACACGGCTCCTGCCCCCACAGAATGCTGGGTTGGTTAGAGAGCGCTTGGGCTTTGAGGTCGTTGAACTCCCCAGCTCCGTCTGAGAGCACTCCATCTTTCATTGCCTATATTTAGGCTCCTGCCGCAGAAATCTAAGAAACACTGAATGTCTACTACGTGCCAGGCCCTGTGCAAACTCTGCCTTTTTATAGCTATCACTTATTCTAACTTCGTGCCTATATCTCTGCCAGTATCTCTCGGTCTCTGAGCATCTCTTTCTCCCACTCCGCCCCCGTCCCTCCCCCCTTCTCCCAGCGCTGCTGCCGTCGTTGCCATGGTAACCGGCGACGACTGAAGTTGGGTGGCTGATTTGAGGGCCGGGCGAGGGTGGCGGAGGGCGGAGCAGAAAAAGTGGGGGAAGGAGGAAAGTGGGAAAGAAACCCAAGGTATTTGGCTAGAACCTTGGAAATGAAGCGGTTAAACCCTCTAGGTGGTCCTTATTGGGCAAAGCTAAGATGCTGGGGGCGGGGCAATGTGGCCAACGGCCTCATTCATTGGCCAACAGGGGCGTGCCAGAGGGACAGTGTAGGCGAGGCGGGGGGAGCGACTGGGAGGGAAGTGGACGGGGGCGTGGCCTCCTGGAGGCAGGTGGGCGGAGTCTGGCTTACTCTCGAAGGAGGAGGGGGCAACAACCCTTGGGAAGGGGCGGGGCGTGGGGCTGGGTTACCTGACCAAATGAGGGAGAGGCTGATCCGGGAGGGGCGTGGCGTGGTCCCCATGTGCCGAAAGGAGACAGGGTTTGAAGGGCTTGTTGTCTAAGCAACTGTGGGGCGCAGGGGTCTTTGGAAAGGAGAATCCGGGGGCTGGAAGATCTGACGTCTCAATTTTCCTAAGATGGAGGCCTGTTCACATTTCATCAGAGTACCCCTCCTACCTCAGCTCTGTGTTCCAGGGAGACGGTTGCTAGGCGACAGCAAAGTCCTTGATTGCTGCGTTGCCAGGCAACGGGGAAACGGAAAATGGAGGGAAAAAGGAAATGGGGGATGGGAGTGTCTTAACGAGCCCTAGCGCCCACTAGTGGAGAACTGAGGCTTGTGCATTTTCTATTCTAGAAAGAATTTCGAGTCCAGCCCCTTTCGCAGTGACTTCCTCCCAGGATTCAAGCATTCTATCCAGATAGGAAACTAGGGCATTGGAAGTCATCTTGGGGGCGTATTTATCAGTTGCAGACTAAGGGGAAGAGAGGGAATATGGGCAAGATTCTAGGGAAGTAGTCCTTTTTGCGACTTCCGTGTGTGGACATTTTAGGGAAGCTAGCCTGTAAATTTGAGAACACCAAGTATCGAGTTTTAAGGGCTGGTATGTGGCGTTTAATGGGCGGAATATTTGGAAAAGAGACTTTCAGTTGTTTTTGGAGAAAATGAACGCCTCCGAAGAGATCTAAGACAATCAGTTTTGAGGGTGTTGTGTGTGGAAGATTTGTAGGTCCCTGCAAACTGCAGGCCTGATCTTACTTTGGTGAATATTTTTGAGACTTAAATGTGTGGGAGATTTATTTGGGACCATGGCCAGTCAGCAATTCAGAATCATGGAGGGGTGTTGAGAAGTAGGGAGGGTAGGCTGAAAAAGGAGTAATCTATGAACTCGGAGAATAAAGAAAAAGAATAGGGAAATAATTCTTAATTAGAAAAAGAATAGAGAAGTAACTTAATTAAAGAGTTTGAGAATATGTAAATTGAAGAGATTGCAATTAAATTTGGAGGGTCAGCTTTAAGTTAGTGTAAGTATTTCTTGAAACGAGTTGGGTAGTATCGGAGACTGGTATATTAGCAAGTCATGAATATCTCATTAAATATAGAGTTTTTTGAAAAAAAAAAACCAACAACAACAACAAACCTAAACTAGCTGCCATCCAGTTGATTCGGACTCCCATTGGTTTTCTGAGGAGGTAAATCTTTATGGATGTAGATTGCCCTGTCTTCTTTCCTTGGAGTGGCTGGTGGGTTTGAATTGCCAGCCTTCGGGTTAGCAGTCAAATGCCTTAGGCACTACGCCACCAGAGCTCTCTTAGAGTCTTAGAGTTTTTGACAGGGGACCCCAAATATAATTTTGAGGACCCCCCATTTGGATTTTCACATTAGAATTGGGTAATAGCGGCACTGATTTCAAGGTCTCTTTTAGCAGATTAGTGGGTAAGTAAGATTTGGAAAGAAAATGTAAGGGATATAGTAATTTGAGAGTACAAGAACAGTCTATGTCCCCTTAAACTCTTGCAGAAGCATGTTCTGGCCATTAGATGGGCCTGGACTGCACGGGAGGTCTGTGCTGGTTCGAATGGGAGAACATATGTTCTGTAACCTGAGGGGATGCTGTCCATATTAACAATCTTTTTTGGGGGGGTTGGGGGAGTGCTGGTGGGAGAGGTAGTTTAGATGCCTTGAGGGTCTTTGTGAAGTGAGAGAGAAATCTTGCTTCCTCTCTATCCCCTAGGAGTCCAGTAGTGATGAGAGGTCCAGTGAAGTTTTGTACCTGTTAGGGGCTTAGTGATTTTGAGGGTGGGAGATATGGTGGAATAAAAGGGTGCCTGAGAACCAGAGAGATGAATTGGTAATTTTTAGGAGTGTCTCTATTTGTAGAGGGGTTGGAATAGCAGTATATCGTGGAATGTGAAGTCCACCGAGAAACAGTGGAAACCAGGGAAGTTGGTGGCTTAAGAGGGTCTCCCTTCAACCCTCTCCTAGCGTGACGCTCTCCCGCATTGCGCAGGCGCCGCTTCCCCCCAACCCCCCCCCTCCGGCCGCAGCCTCCAGTCGCCGCGGCCGCCGCAGCCCCCGCCCCTCTGCCCCTCCCCCTCCCCTACCCCGGCACCCTTGGTATCCCATCCATCCCCTCCCCTCCATCCCCCTCCCCTTCTCCATGTCGGCTCGGAACAGATTCGCCTCCATGTGTCTCTGCGTGGTACGTGCCGCGGTATGGGCTCCGGCCCCGCTTCCTTCTTCCCGGACCACCCAAATCTCGGGGTGCAAGCTTCAAGTGCTGTCGCTCTTCCCTCTGCTTGGCGCGGGGTCTCTGGGTTGCAACTTCTGGAGGACAGGCGCAGTGGGTCGCCCTCTTACCATCACCCTCTTTCAGTCACACCCCTCTTTTTTGGGGGTGCAAGCCTCGGTATCCAGGTCATTCTGTGCAGCTGGGGCTCCTGTGAAGATGGGGTCAAGGGGGAAGGAACAAGAGCGACTCTGTCTGTATCCCCCAGGTCTTTTACTTGTCTTCTGTCCTAATACATTGGGGTTGCAGACTTGGTCCCAACTGCATCCGAGCCTTGGTGGGTCAGGGCGGTGAGTTCTGCTGGGGTGAAAAGGGGGGGGTCCTCCTTTCGCGCCTGCCCTACTTTAGTTGCCCTGTTACCCAGGACTAGAACCAAACTACCCTCAATCTCAAGTTTGCAGTTTCAGAAGTACTCTGCCCCACTCCACCCCCAGACATTTTCCTTTTTTTCTTACTACATGCACATCAGAAATTTCCTTGGACTGAATGTAGGCCCTAACCTCCTCTTCCAGACACAGTCTGGGATCATTGATTGGTACACTTTTCTTTTCTTCATTTCCCTCACATTGTCTCCCAATCTGTAGAAGCTTTTTTTCCTCAGTTCTAGACCACCCTCCTCCGTGAGAGTAGGTGGGAGAGGTGTTTGGGGTCTCCCTTGACAAAAGTTTAGCTTCATTTCCTCTGTAGAATGAATGATGAAGTGTCTCTCTTCAGGCTTCCATTTTTTTTTTTTAGATGCATCCTGATATGTCTTCAGATTTAGGAATTTTCTCTGTGAAATTGGGTGAAAATGGAGGAGGGTTGTACTCAAACATTCTCCCAGGCTTCAAAATTTGTTAGTCATGCTTCAGGCAACACACAGGTTGCTTTGGTGAGGTGCGAAAAGTCCTTGGGTGGTGCAAATATTTGTTATCAGCTGCTAACCTAAACGTTGCAAGTTGGAAGCCACTCAGTGGCTCTGCAGAAGAAAGGGCTTCTGTAAAGATGACAGCCAAGAAAATCCTGCGGAGCAGTTCTCCACTGTAACACATGGAGCTGCCATGAGTTGGAATCAGCTAGACAGCAGGGAGTTTTTAATGCGTGAGGTGAGAGAAACCCCAGTTTTGGGGCACTGTCCATAAGCTGTGCTCTGTCCAGGCTGAAGACCACATCTCAAACATGTGGAAGGAACGACCTTACCTAAGACACCGTAGACTTTGAGGTGAGCTATTGGTGTTTACCTATGTTTTTATTGACTATACAAAGGCATTTGACTCTGTGGATCATAACAAAGTACAGATAACATTGTGAAGAGTGGGAATTCCATAATATTTAATTGTGCTCATGAGGAACTGTACATAGGTCAAGAGATAGTCACTTGAACAGAACAAGGAAATACTGCATGGTTTAAATTCAGGAAAGGTATACATCAGGATAGTACCCTTTCCATACTTATTCAGTCTGTATGCTGAGCAAATAATACTAGAAGCTAGACTCTATGAAGAAGAATGCCGCACCAGGATTCGAGGAAGTCTCACTAACAACCGCAGTATGCAGATGATACAACCTTGCTTGGTGACAGTGAAGACTTGAAGCACTTACTGATGAAGATCAAAGACTACAGCCTTCAGTATGGATTATACGTCAACATACAACAAAAATCCTCACAACTGGACCGATAATCAACATTATGGTAAACAGAATATATTAAAGTTGTCAGGGATTTCATTTTACTTGGATCCACAATCAATGCCCAAGGAAGCAGCAGTCAAATCAAAGGATATATTGCATTGGACAATTCTACTGCAAAAGACCTTTTTAAAGTGTTAAAAAACAAAGGTGTCACTTTGAAGACTAAGTTGTGCCTGGCCCAAGCCCCGGTATTTTCAGTGACCTCATATGCATGTGAAAGCTGGACAGTGAATAAGGAAGACTGAAAAAGAAAAAGAATTGATGCCTTTGAATTACGGAGTTGGTTAAGAATTCTGAGTATACCACAGATAGCTAGAAGAATAACAAATCTGTCTTGAAAGAAGTACAGCCAGAATGCTGTACTTAGAATGGAGAGTGGCGAGACTTCGTCTCATGTACTTAGGACATATTATCAGGCAGAACCTGATAATGAAGTCAGGGAAGAAGGACATCATGCCTGGTGAAGGGTCAGAGAAAAAGAGGAAGACTCAATGAGATGGACCCCGTGGTTGCAACAGTGGACTCCAACATAGCAATGATTGCCCAGGACTAGACGATGTTTTGTTCTGTTGTGTAAGAATTGCTGTGAGTTGGAACCAGCTCCACAACACTTAACAAAAACAACATTGATCACAACAGTCCCACCTTGTGCATGGGGTCGCCCTAAGTCAAGGGTCACCACGTGTCAGGAGCCAACTTGACGACAGCTAACAACTATGACATTTGCCAACACTCCCCTTGTTTTCTCTTCTTGTGTCTCTACTTTTTTGTGTCCATAGTAATGAAACTTGAGTTTGGCAATCCTCCTCCAAGTCTGTGGCACAAAGAATAGACTGTTTAGGTGAGTCCTTGTTTTCCTTCTTTAAGGCTCCTCAGCCAAGGTGCTTCTTGGGTCTCAGTTGTCTCTCTGTCCCGGGTTTGAGGATCTTCATGCGGACAGGACCATTTCCCTCCTCCCATTCTCTTCCTGCACCTTTAGCCTCCAGTCTCCAGCCGAGTTGGGTACCTCCTCATCCTTGCTTCATCATCCCCAGAGTTTTCAGAACCATCTTCTTGGCATTAACTTTGATAAGTTCTTCCTCCAGTTGGATCTTGCGACTGTTGACCTCCAAGTGCTGAGTACTCAGCTTCTCAGAAACCTTTGGGACAGAAACTCTGCCTTCTCTCTCTATGCATATGTACTAGGGTGTGTGTGCTCTCTTCTCCAGTCCCTGAGGGATCCCTGTACGTGATACCCTTCTCCCCCTTTGCTGAGCGTGGAGTTTGGGCAGCCACCTCCTGAGGAGAGGAGCGGGGCGGGGGGGGCGTAGAGGCAGATATGGAAGGACCCAGGCAAAGATGCCCCCCTTCACTGCTATTCCCATCTGCTCTTTTCCTCTCTACGTGGCCCCCAGTTAATCTCATTTACTGGTGTCTCTATTAAAGTAGCACAGAGACCCTTGAGATGGCAGGTGGTTAGTTTGGCAGTGTGCTGGGGTCATGGTTGGGTCTTTTCATCCCTTAAAGTTGAGAGAGACCCAGGGATTCACTCTGAGGCTCAGCATTCTACCCACTGCCCCAGTCAGGGAACCTGGCACCCATTCCTGCCCCCGCCTGAGCCTGCTTCTGTTCCTCCCCCTTCTTCCTCCATCCCCTTCCAGAATATCCGGATTAGTTTGCTGGGCTGTAGTGGGGTGGAGGCCAGTGGAAGAAGAGCTGGACAGGTTTAGACTTGTCCTTCTTGGGGGACTGAGGCCAAGTTCTTTCTAGTTGAGCTTTCTGTGCCTTGGATATGCAAGGTGCTGGAGAGACGGTGGCTCATGGGGCAGATGCTGCAATGGGGAGGTTGAGGCAGGGAGACTGGGGGTAAGGTGGAATGCAGAGCAGGATTAACTACTGGAATATGGGGGGAGGGAGGTTGGGAAATGGAAGTCGGCCAGTGGAATGGGATTAAAATGAGGGTAGGAAAGAAGTTGGGGATGGGACCCAGAGAATGGGGGCACAAGTGACTGGGGCTGGAGATCTGAGAGGGTGGAGGGACTTGAAGATGAAGGGCTGGGGAAGGAGTCAAGAAACCTCCCTACCTAAAGAGTGTAAGGAGGTGGAGGGCCAGGGTCCTAGGATATGAGGAGTTGGGTGATGGGGCTGGGATCTGGGTAGAGATGAGAGGTGCTGAGGCGAGGCAGAGCAGGGGCTGTTGGGAGGGTGGAGAGAGGGGAGCCAATGGGCTGGAGGAGAGGGAGGGGGAGGAGCTGGTCAGGCCCCAGGGCCTTCCGCACTGCACTGGCTGGGGGAAGAGGAGGCGGCCGGGGCAGGCAGCCTAGAGCCTGAGGCACTCACTGGGCCGGCCCCAGTGACACCTCCGTCCCCATCCCCAGAAATACCGCTACCAAGATGAAGACACGCCCCCTCTGGAGCACAGCCCGGCCCACCTCCCCAACCAGGTAAACGCCCCCGAGCTGGTGCACGTGTTGGAGAGGAACTTGTCCCATCTCGAGGCCGTCCACGGGGTCGTGGGCCACGCCCACCTCTCCCCCCTCAAGGTAGGAGACCCTGGCGGCCCCCTCCCCAGTGCGGCCCTCTGGAGCCTCGGAGCTGCAACAACCCCCAAGGGCCGGTAGGGCGAGAGCCATGGGAAGGGAGGCTGGGGTTGGGGGAGGGGGCATTTGGGGGGCTGGAAACACCTTGGTCCCGCAGATGAGAAACAGAGGCCAGGCAGGTGGGAAGGGGTGCTGGGCGTAAGGCTGGTGAGGTGTGTGTGTGTGTGTGTGTGTAGATGTGTGCACCCCCAACATGCCCTGCACGCCCCTGAGCGCTTCATTCCTTCACACCCCACCTCCCTTTCCAGTTTGCTATGTCCAGAGCTTCTGCTGCCCTCATTTGCTCTTGTCCGTTCCCTGCCTCCTCCCCCCACCCCTCTGGGCCTGGCTCTCCCTGTCCCTGAATCTCTAGCCCTTTCCATCTGTCTGGGCTGAGACTTCGCGTCCTGGGGCCTTTCTGCCTCTGTCCGCTGCCCCAGCCTCTGCTCCCTCCTCCCCTCAGCCGCCGTTCCCTCCCCACTGGCTGGCTGGTTCTTGATGGTGTGTTTCTCTTCCTCCCACGCACTCTGCTTCTCCGTCTCCTGATCCCAGCTCAGGCCTCTGCAGCCGCTTGTCCTCTCCCAGTTACCCCCTCTCTTCTCCTTTGCTCTCTTTTACCCTCTACCCTACACCCTTTCTCTCGAGCTTTCACTCCCACTCCTCCTTTCTTCTGTGTCCCCTCTGGTCCTCCATTATCATTCCACCACCTGTTTCCACATCTCTCCCTTCTCTGCGCTGGCTTACAGTTTCCCTCCTCCAGCCCCGGAGGCCTTGTTTCTGAGACCCTCCATTCTCCAGTTCTTTCCTGTTGTCTTCCCCCTACTGTCTCCGCTCTTAGGGGGGCCCAGGATGGAGAGGGCTGGGGAGCACTGGGAAGGTTGTGAGATTGAGGAGAGCATGTGGGGTAGGTGGGGCATCTCGATACTGGGGACTGCCCTGGGAAGGGGGAACTTGCTGACATTTCACCAAGATGAGGAGGAGATGTCCGAGCTGATGGATGAAGGAGGCAGGGAAAGGGCAGCCATAGGTCCTGGCATGAGAAGGAGGTGGCAGGAGAGGACTAGATGGGGGTAGAGAGCACATTATTGGGCATTTAGAGAAATGGGGAGACAGCACAGGGGTATGAGGACCTGTGTCAGGAGACACACAGGGGTAAGACTGGAATCGGGAAAGCCAAGGCTCTGGATATGGGTTAGAGTATTTCATGGGAGAATTGGTGGGGGGGGGTGTTTGGGATGGGAGTGCTGCAGGGAGTGAGGGAAGGAAGGCTGGAGGTGCGTTTTTGCTAGGTAAGGCCATTACATCCCCTGGGAGGAGGAAGGTGGGAGAAGGGAGGTTTGAGGGGTTGGTGGTTAGTCCAGTGCTAAAGGAGAGTTGTAATCAGAGTTCAAGAAGCTGAGGGGAGTGGAGGGAGAGACTGTGGAGGCCTGAAGTGTGGGAGGGAGACCTCAGGATAGGGCCTGAGTACAGAGGAGAAGGGGTGTGAGTTGAGAAGTGAAGGATTGTGACTTGGGGATAGAATCTTGAGGTTTGGAGAAGTGGTGAGGAAGAATGATGCTGATCTCTCTGGGGATCAGAAATTGGGATGGAGGAGGAGGGCAGGAGATTGATAAGGACTAGGGCTGGAGGGTGGGAGGGCAGGGAAGGGGATGGAGGCAGATGATGGAGGCTGGGGTTGGAATGTGGAAACTGAAGGGTGGGAACTGGGATTAAGGCAGGGATGGAGAGACATAGGGTGGAAGTAGGGATAGGGATGGGAAGCAGATGGAGGTAGTCGTGGATGAAGGCTGGGGGTGGGGAAGGAGGTTCTAGAAGTGTGGGGATGGGAATTGAGGGCCAGGTATGGGGTGGAGGATGGACATATAGGTGAGATTTTGGCAGCTAGTGGATATTGGCTGGACAGCAGCATTTGTTGAGATTTGAAGGGTCAGAGGATAGTGTTAATGAATTTTGCGGTATGAAACATAATACAAAGCCTGAAAACGGTGGATGGGTTGTGGGACAGTCAAGGGACCCTTTTGGAGGGTAAGAGTGACGAGGAGCCTGGGGAATCTGTGATGAGTGCCTCGCACTTGGTAGGCTCCAGATAAATATCTGCTTAAGGAGGAAAATAGGTTGGAGACCCCAGAAGGCGGTTCTTGGCGGCCTCCGCTATTGCCATACAGACTTGGCTTCTGTTACTCTGCCAATTGGGGAAGCCCCTTGGACTGGCCTGAAGCTGGCCCCGCCCCAGAGTCTACAGCCCCCGCTGCGTCGAGGCAACTGACGTCAGGGACCTGGGCACGTCCCACTTTAACCCTTTCCTGAATGCCGTGGAGGAGGGAGTGGGTGAGGAGGCTGGGACCCGGATGTGTTTCACCACTCCTTTCCTGACGTCCTTTGCACTGCGTTGGGTGAGGGGCGTGGAGAAGGGAGGAAGGCAGCTTATTCAGGATGCGCTGCGCCCACAAACCTCTTCAGCCCGAACTGCACTCCGCCTGGCTAACGGGAGGCGGGGCCGAGGGAAGGAGAGGCGGGGCTAGCCCATCTGCATTCGGGAGTTTGGTCGCCCCTAGGCCACGCCCCACCTCCCGCCTGTTGTCCTGACGACAGAGCCTTTAGGAGGTGGGTCTCCGGAGGTGGGTCTCCCCTGGCCTTGGCTGGGCTTAGATACCGTTGCTAGGCAACAGAATCCTTGGAGGAAGGGATGGATTGGATGGCAGGTGGGTGAGAGGGAAGGAGGGGCCTGCAGCTGGGGAACCCCAGATTCCTGGGGCCCTGGATCTAGAGCAAATGGGTGTGAAGGTGAGGGGTAAATGTGGGGGAGGGATATGAAGATACCTGAGTGTAGGTGGAGGGATAGGGACAGAGCTAGGGGCAGAAAGAGGGCAGGACCCTGTGGGCTTGGGCCCTGGGGTATATATGTGTAGCACATAAGGCATATAGCACCCTGTGGTGTTACATCCGGTGAGAAGCTCCCTTCCCTCTCCCCTGAGCCTCCCCCCCCATTACCATCTGCTGCTCCCCTCTCCGTCTGGCTGTCTCTCCCTTCCGGCTTTCACCCACCTCCTTCCACGTGCAAGGGCCTGGGTAGTGCTGTGTTGGATCTGTGCACATGTGCAACTGTGCATGTGTATGAAAGATGGTTGAGGAGCTCTGATGGTGCTAGAGGAGGCTTGCCTAAGAGGCTGAAGGGGAGCCAGGCTGGTGGGCTCCTTGGTTACAGGCTCCCTGTCAAGCCAAGGCTCAGGCAGCATGTCCTCTCCTTGTTCCCACACAGGCCAATTCTCCCCCTGTGATTGTCAACACAGATACCCTAGAAGCCCCGGGATATGTGAGTTGTTTACATTTTGGGTCTGGGGCCATTGAAGAGAAAGGGAGTTAAGAGGGAGGGCCTGGTTCCAGCAGAAGGGTTGGGGCAGTTCGACGAGAGGAATGTCTGTCTCACTGTATTTGTGTTTCTGGCCCGTGCTGGAGTTGCAGGTGAACGGGACTGAGGGGGAGATGGAATACGAGGAGATCACATTGGAAAGGGTGAGCAGACTCCTTCATCCTGGTCCCCTTGGCTTCCTGCCTGGGATTCTCTCTGTGCCTGTGGTGGCCAACCCCTTATCCTGGTCCTTCCTGCTCTGGCCCCAGCTCCCAGCCCCTTCCCCTTCTTACCTTACCAGAAGTGGCCAGTGAAGGGTGCTGACCCTCTTCTCCGCCTTTTGCCCAGGGTAACTCAGGTCTGGGCTTCAGCATCGCAGGTGGCACTGACAACCCCCACATCGGTGACGACCCATCCATTTTCATCACCAAGATCATTCCTGGTGGGGCTGCAGCCCAGGATGGCCGCCTTAGGTGAGGAGAGGAGATGAGGGCGAGGAGGCTAGTTCCCTTGAAAGGGAGAGCCAGGATGGCAGGACTCTCTTGGCTCAGGCCCACCTTGTCCCCCTAGGGTCAATGACAGCATCCTGTTTGTAAATGAAGTGGATGTGCGAGAGGTGACACACTCAGCAGCAGTGGAGGCCCTCAAAGAGGCAGGCTCCATCGTCCGCCTCTATGTCATGCGCCGGAAGCCGCCGGCTGAGAAGATCATGGAGATCAAGCTCATCAAGGGGCCTAAAGGTAGTAGTGAACTTTGTCCCCATCCCTGTCTCAGCTGCCCGCTGCCCCAGCACCTGCTTCCCAGGTACTCGGGCACCCACCTCTGCCTTCTTCTCCATCCAGGTCTTGGCTTCAGCATTGCAGGGGGCGTCGGGAACCAGCACATCCCTGGAGATAATAGCATCTACGTAACAAAGATCATTGAAGGGGGTGCTGCACACAAGGATGGGAGGTTGCAGATTGGGGACAAGATCCTAGCGGTGAGGACCCCTCTCACTTTTTCAGGCCAGACCTGAATCTCACCTGCTGGCCCTGGGCAGGCTCAGGCTTCCCTAGCACCTCGCCCCTGGTTTGTCTGCCTTGGGGCCTTTTCTGGCTCTTTCTGAGCTCTCCTTTCCTTGACTTCAGGTCAATAGCGTGGGGCTGGAGGACGTCATGCATGAGGATGCCGTGGCAGCCCTGAAGAACACGTATGATGTTGTCTACCTAAAGGTGGCCAAGCCCAGCAATGCCTACCTGAGTGACAGCTATGCTCCCCCAGACATCACAACCTGTGAGAGCCCTCCAAACCCCAGAACGCCTCATGTCGCATCCCAGTTACCCTGTGGCATCTAATCCCATACATCCCCTGTGACAGTTCCTCATCAGATACTCCCCAATCTCTGATATTTCCTGTGACTGGAGAAGAGATGGAAAATCAGTCACCATAGAAGAACTAGGAAAGATTGTCAACAGTCCCTCCCCTAGAAAGCACAAGGCCCAAATCGTTTTATGGCTAATTTCTATCAATCTCTCAAGGAATAGATGATTCTAGTGGCTAAGGCACTTGACTGTTAACCAGAAGGTTGGCAGTTCAAACCCACCAGCCACTCCTCGGAAGGAAGGTTGGGCAATCTACTTCCGTAGTGATACCGCCTTGGAAACCCAATGGAGGGGTCGCTATGAGTCAGGTCTGACTTGACAGCAAATAACAACAACAATAACGATTTGGGCCATAGGAAAAGATAAAAATTGTCACATTTCATCTTTTTTTTTAATATATTTAATTTTTATTGTGATTTGGGTAAAAGTTTAAAGAACAAAATCATTTTCCATACAGCAGTTCATACACATTTTGTTTCATGACATTGACTGCAATCTCCTACATGTAACAACTCTCTTCCTATTTCCTCTCTGTAGTTACTTCTTCCCTGTGTCCTTCTTTCCTATGCATTCCTGCCCCCTGAGCTGTCTCCCTGTGTAAATGCTGACTTTGGGTTCTCCCATGATTGATTGCTCTAAGGAGTGTATCTACTGGATGTAAATGTTCACCCATATGCCTGTCTGTTGTTTGTCTGGAAGCCATAGGAGTGAGTCCAGTTCCAGACCTGAAGAGTAACTAGGGACCATAGTCTTATGGGTCTCACCAAGCTCTATCAGACAATTCACATTTCGTCTTGTAGGGCCAGTTCAAATGTTGACAAAGATAACGTAAAACAGGGTAACTATAGACTGATTTTGTTTATGTAGAAATTTAAAGTAACAGTAGCAAACCAAACACAGCAGCATATTAAGGAAATAATATTGTCACAAAGTAGGGTTTCAGAAAACAAAAGGTGGTTCAATATTAGAGAATCTCTTAAATATGACTCCTTATATTAAGACACTATGAGAGAAAAAGTATAAGATCATCTCATAGGTGTAGGAAATGCATTTGATGAAATTAAAAATCTATTTTCAGATAAAAATCTTTGTAAACTAGGAACAGAGACATTTTCCTTAACATGATGAAGCGTAATTATCAGAAACCAACAGCAAACCTGTGTCTCATAGTGATGAAATCCTAGCAGTGTGTCCATTAGGTTAGGAACTAGGCAAAGATGCCTGGTACCACTGCTGTTCATTCTACCTTGTTTAAAAGCATGGTTTCTCAACTGTTGACATTTGGGGGCTAGGTAATTCTTGTTTGGAGTCTGGGTGGTGTGCACAGCTAATATGTAGCTGCTGACTGAAAGGTTGTAGGTTTAAGTCTACCCAGACGTGCCTTCAAAGAAAGGCCTGGTGACTTACTTCCAAAAGATTAGCCATTGAAAACTGGAGCACGGTGCTGCTGTGACATACACGGGGTTGCCATGAGTTGGTATCAACTCAATGGCGTTAATTCTTTGTTTAATTATTTTCTTTGTTTGTCCTGTGCATCCCTGGCCACTATTCACCAGATGACAGTGGTAACCTATCCTCCATCAAGTCATAATAGAAATGTCTTTAGACGTTGCCAAATGTCCCATGGGCAGCAAATACTCCTGGTTGAGAACCACTGCTGTAGAGATTTGAGGCAATGCAGCCAGAAAATAGGATAAACGCATATATTTGAAAAAGGAGAAACAAAATTACCTTTATTTGTAAATGATATTGTTCATCTATGCTAAAATCCAAGCCAGGTACTGAAAAATTCAGAAATAATACAGGAGGTTAAAAATTTGACCGTGTGTAAGATAAATAACAAGAATTGGTAACCCCCAAGTGATGAGAAAATGTAGTGGGAAAAATGATCCCTTTTGCTATAAAACAAATTTCTATAAAGTTTTTAGAAAGAAAAAGTTTAAAAGAAATATGTAAGATTTATATGAAGAAAATGATGAAGCTTTACTGAAGGACGTAAGAGACTGAAAAAAATGGGGAATCCCACCATGTTTCTGGGTGGAGGAACAATATGTTAAAGATTGCAGCCCTCTCCAAATTAATCCATGTATTTTATGCAATCCTAATCAGAATTTTAGTGCTTCCCCCACCACCACCCTGAAACTTGGCAGGTTATTCTGAAGTTCATCTGGAAAAATACATTTGGGAGAAGAGCTAAGAAATTTTTGGAAAAGAATAATGAGGTGTGGCTGCCCCTAAATCGTAGTGTAAAGCCATATTAAAATCACATGGAATTATTTCTAAATACCGTAACCTATCAAAAGCAACCTTGGCTCCTTGGAGAAAGAGCTAATTCCAGATCTGGGGCAAAAAGTGTATAAGAACTTGTAACATCTTGTCATACTAGAAAGGAAGGAGGCTGTGCAAATGACTAGGGTCATGTCAAAGACATAGGAGCCTAATTGAAGGGGTCCGACTGGCCAGGGTAGAACAGTTTGAGTATACGGAGAATGTTCATTTGATCAGAACTCATTAAACATATTAAAATCCATGAGATCCTACTAATACTAAAAAATCATGGGGTAGCTTTGGAGGATACTAGGGAAAATTGGCAGATAAAGGGACAGAGTCTAGTATTTCTTCCTTGTTTAAACTGCACCTTAGAGTAACTAAATGGTTGACATAGGAAAATTCTTTATAGGAGAATTTCCACTAATAAATGCTTTCCCCCTTAAAAAAATAAAAGAAGTAGAATATCACCTGTTAAGTGCTTGGCAGTTCAAAATTGCCTGGAGATCCCTTGGAAAAAAGGCCTGGTGATCTGCTCCCAAAAGGTCACTGAAAACCCTACAGAGTGCAGCTCTCCTCTGAAACCATGCGTTTGCCCTGAGTTGGAATCAACTCCATGGCAACTGTTTTGGTGTATTTATTTATTTCTGATGAAGTGTCAGAACTAGGCAGTGATCATCAGTGGCTGCTAAACCTATCAGGTGAAAGGCTGAAGGGGGCTTCGTAATGAATGAATCAGGCTGACAGCACCTGACCTACTGATTAATCTTAACAAGAAGATAGCCAGACAGGATTACATCCTGTTTTGATGCCATAGGAAGTACTGTATTTTTATACAAATAACGCACTTGTGCAATTTTTGTAAACCCCCTGATGCAATAGTTTCCTATGTGTGTTAGGCATGTGCGTATTATTAACATAAAACCACCGAAAACCAAACTCACTTTGGTTGAGTTGATTCCGACTCAGTGACATCCTTTTGGTTTCCGAGGTGGTAAATCTTTATAGAAGTAGATTGCCCAGTCTGTCTTCTGCAGAGCGTCTGGTGATTTTGAACCACCAGCCTTCTGGTTAGCAGTTAAATCCCCTAGGCACCACACCACCAGAGCTCTTTATGTTGTTTACATAGGCGTGCCTAAGGCATTTGACTGCTAACCAGAAGGCTGGTGGTTCAAACCCACCAGCCACTCCTCGGAAGGAAGGTGGGCAATCTACTTCCATAGTGATACTGCCTTGGAAACCCAAGGAGGGGTCACTACGGGTCGGATCCGACTCGACAGCAGTGAGTTTGGTTTTTTGGTTTTGTTATATGCAAAAAAAATATGGTATACAGCACCACCTGTGAAGTATTTTTACCAAAGCATTTCATTTGAATCTGATGAAGCTTATAGAATGAACTACCAGTTTGTAGGAAACATGGGAGGAGAGAACATGTTAAACAGCACCACACAGATAGATGTATTCAGTATTCCCTGTTAGAATTTCCCTGATGGACAAATGACCTAGATTTTTCAGCAAATGAATGGTCAAGGGGAGGAAAAAAAAATTTCTGGATTAATAGATTTGAGGGATGCAGCAAGCAACCAAAGGAAAATCTAGAAAGGTTAATGTTCATATCTCTCCCTTTGACTTTACCATCACTGGCATACCTGAGAGATGTAATTCCCTAGGAGAACCAGCTTCTGGTACTACCTGTGGGTTCCGGACCCTTGACATTTCTATGATCCTGATGTCCCCATTCCCATCCCTCTTCTAGGATCTTTGGCAGAATGATTTCCCTATATCCTGAGTCTGGTTACCTAGGGAGAAGATGGGATGGTGGGCTTCTGGTCTAAGTATTGCCATCTCATCCTCCCACATCTTCCCTCAGCCTATTCCCAGCACCTGGACAATGAGATCAGTCACAGCAGTTACCTGGGCACCGACTACCCCACAGCCATGACCCCCACTTCCCCTCGGCGCTACTCCCCCGTGGCTAAGGACCTGCTGGGAGAGGAAGACATCCCCCGAGAACCGAGGCGGATTGTGATCCACCGGGGCTCCACGGGCCTGGGCTTCAACATCGTGGGTGGCGAGGACGGCGAAGGCATCTTCATCTCCTTTATCCTGGCTGGGGGCCCTGCTGACCTCAGCGGGGAGCTGCGGAAGGGGGACCAGATCCTTTCGGTGAGGGAGACCTGCCCCCTGCTTGCATGAATAGAGAGCCCAGAGCTCTTGGGGAAAGCCTTGGGTGGACTGAAGCCTGGCTAGACTTCTACCTACACTTGGCCCCATCCCCAGTGTCTCAGCTCCGTTCCTCCTCTTTCTAGGTCAACGGTGTTGACCTCCGTAATGCTAGCCATGAGCAGGCTGCCATTGCCCTGAAGAATGCGGGTCAGACGGTTACCATCATTGCTCAGTATAAGCCAGAAGGTACCAGGCCTGGAGCTACCCTTCTTGTGGGCTGAGATGACCTTCGGAATGCTGCCTCCTCTGCCGGGGCAGATCAGCAGGGGGCTGCGCTCAGGAGCTTTCTTGTCCTCCTCAGAGTACAGCCGTTTCGAGGCCAAGATCCATGACCTCCGGGAACAGCTCATGAACAGCAGCCTGGGCTCAGGAACAGCCTCCTTGCGGAGCAACCCCAAGAGGGGTTTCTACATCAGGTCAGAGATTCTTGGGCTCCTGGGCTGGGCCTGAGGGGCCCATGATTCCTCTTCACTGCAGCCTGCTCCCTTCCTCAGCCAACTCCTCCCTGAAGCCCTGCCTCACTCCAGCTCCCCCACAGGCCTGTGCTTAGCTGCATGCGTGGGTGCAGCCACACAGGTTAGCATTTTGTAACATTGTAAACCAGAAAACCAAATTCACTGTTGTCAAGTTGGATCCGACTCATAGCGGCCCCTCCTTGGCTCTCTGAGGTGGTATCTCTACAGAATTAGATTGCCCACTCTTCCTTCTGAGGAGTGGCTGGTGGGTTTGAACCGCCAGCCTTCTGATGAGCAGTCAAGTGCCTTAGGCACCTCGCCACCAGAGCTCCTTGTATTGACTGGAAAATAACCTCTGCCCCAAGTATCCCAGTGGCCTTCCATCCTCTGGTCACTCTGGCAGTTCTCCATGGACTGGTGAGTGCCTTACAGTTTGGCAGCTAAAAGGTTAATGCAGATCAGGGGGCTCCCAGGACCCTGGTGCTGGTTAACTGTTGTGGTTATTGCCCTGCCTCTGCATCCCGTAGGCTGTCCAGGGGACATGGGCAGCTAGCTACTCCCTTGCACCTCTCTCCTCTCTTCAGTAGCGTTTTGTTTCCTTCTGAGGGCTGCTTCTGCCCGCTGATGACTTTTTACACCCCCTACCCAGGGGCAGATGCTTGTCTTCTGTTTCTGCCATCACCCCCCTTTCTCCCGCCCCCTCTGTGACCCTGTCCACTCACAGCCCGTCCACTGCCGCCCTGCTCTGCAGATGTCCCTCAGCCGTCAGCTCAGGTCTGGCCTCTTCCTGGAGGCCTGGACCTGCAGTTCTGGCCGTCTGCTTGCTGGACGGCTCCACTGGGACGTCCCACAGGCATCTCACGCTCAACACATCTCACACCGAGCGCATTGTCTTTCTCCTGCATGTGTGGGCTCTAGCTTGCCGAATCAGTGATTTCTCTTCCACTGAATGGCACTGTCATCTTTCCAGACGCTTTCTCAAACCAGAGCCCTGGTTGGCCTCCCTCCCTGCTGATCCAGAGGCTCTCCAGCACCGTCCACTTCTGACCCCCAGTGATTATAGATGATTCTGGAGTCACTTCCCTTCTTTCTAGTCCTGTTGCTAGAACCTTTGAACCTTTGCTACCACTGCGGCTGTTCCTCCTCTTGTCCTGACCCCAGCAGTTACAATTTATTGACAAGAATTTGTTGTCGAAGAAGGGTAACTACAGTTTTCAGATAACTGGCTTTTTTCTTACCAATCTGAGCAGGTTCAAGGCTGTCTTTGTGAGCTTGTGACATGTACACGTATTGCCAGCTGCTTCCTTCGGAGAGTAGACAGAATCTGTAGCCTGTCTGCTCCCTGACACCATGTGGACTGAATGATGGTTAACAGTTGTGCTGACTACAAGTTCTAGTAGAGCTTTTGTCCTCACACACAGTTCAGTGTTTCTCAGGATCTGTGGTGCCGTGGCAGTGACGTCCTCAGCCCCTGCTTTGCTGCAGGTTCTCCCCCAGAATCTCGGGGCTGGCCTCTCAGAGCAGCCAGGCCCCCTGGCCAGCCTCTGGTGCCCTATCCTTCCCACCTGTCCTGGCAGCCTCACCAGGCTCTGACCGATGGCCTCTTGCCCTCCAGGGCCCTGTTTGATTATGACAAAACCAAGGACTGCGGCTTCCTGAGCCAAGCCCTGAGCTTTCGTTTTGGGGATGTGCTGCATGTGATCGATGCCAGTGACGAGGAGTGGTGGCAGGCACGGCGAGTCCACTCTGACAGTGAGACCGATGACATTGGCTTTATCCCCAGCAAACGGCGGTGAGGCTCCCAAAGTTTGGGCCCCTCCACTTTCCTGCCCCAGGCACAGGGCTTCCCAGGCCCTTTCTAGTAGGCAACGAGGAGGGAGTGGATATGCCCTCTGAGCTCTTGGGGATATGTCTGCCGGACCTTCCAACTCATTTAGGGGTACAGGGGCCCAGGAGCTGATGGGAGATGGGGTTATTAGCTGGTGTAGAGAGGGGGGCCAGTATGGTTCCTCATTGGGCATTTCCCTGCTCCCCCTCCCCTCTGTGTACCTCACAGGGTCGAGCGACGGGAGTGGTCAAGGTTAAAGGCCAAGGTAGGTGGAATAGTGGGATGAGCTTGAGTGGAAGAGTTGGGGCTCGCGGGGCTGAGGTCTAAGCAACTGCATGGCTTGCTTTTTCTTCTAGGATTGGGGCTCCAGCTCTGGATCACAGGGTAGGTGGAAGACTTGGGGAGAGAGGAGCCCTGAGCTGCTCTCGACATCCTCAGGAAGGTGGGCAAGGGCTCAGGGTCCCCTGACAGAGCCCTTCACAGACCCCCTGCCTCCCACCAGGTCGAGAAGACTCAGTTCTGAGCTACGAGACAGTGACGCAGATGGAAGGTAAACCCTGGCCTCTGCATTGGTCCCAGTCCCACCTGCTCCCCTGATTCTGTTCCCTGCTGAGCCTGGCTCTCTCTCCTCAGTGCACTATGCTCGCCCCATCATTATCCTCGGGCCCACCAAGGATCGTGCCAATGACGACCTTCTCTCTGAGTTCCCCGACAAGTTTGGATCCTGTGTTCCCCGTGAGTGCTGGGTTTGGGGTTGGAGGTGGGAGGTGGGCAGGGGGTTGGGAGGGCCAAGGAACCCCAGCCATGGAGCTGTAAGCAGAGACACCTGTGAGCACTGGGCTGTAGGAAGACGCAGGGGTGCCTCTCAGCCACCCTTACTGTCCACTGTAGCCACCCCCAGGCCAGCAACTCAGAGACCCCAGTAATGCTGGGCAAGGTGGCTCTGTTCCCCTCCATTTCTACGTCCCCAGCAGCCCTTCCTCCATTGAAGGACCAGTGGGGCAGTGTGGGATTGATGAGGCAGGCTTTGGGCTGGAGGGATGGTGGTTAGATCTCTGGGGGGTGGGTGACTTCCTGGCAGATACCACACGGCCCAAGCGGGAGTATGAGATAGATGGCCGGGATTACCACTTTGTGTCGTCCCGGGAGAAAATGGAGAAGGACATTCAGGCGCACAAGTTCATCGAGGCCGGCCAGTACAACAGCCACCTATATGGGACCAGCGTCCAGTCTGTTCGAGAGGTGGCAGAGCAGGTAGGATGTGGCGGGCACCCCGTCCTCTTCCTCTCCCCTCTCCCCACCCCACTGCCTTCCTCAGCTCTCTCTAACTCTCTTTCTCTCTGTCTCTTTCCCTGCTGGGTCTCGACTCCGTTCCGCTCCTCCACCTCCTCCTCTTGGGCAACTCTGTCTGACCACCTGCTCCCTGTGTCCCTCATCTCCCTCGCATCCTGACCCCAAACTCCCCACTACCATCTGTCCCCTTTCTCTCCTCCCTGTGCCCCTACCGTGCCCCATTTCTTCTCTCTTCCTGTGGCCTTGTCTTGGGTGGCTTGGCATCCACGCTTTGCTCCTTCCCTTTCTCCTCACCGCCCCTTTGGCCTCCCTCCTCTCTACCTGCCTTGTCCTGGGGTCTCCGTTCCCCTCGCCCACTCCTCTGCTGACACCTTTCCCTGCTGCTCCCCACCCTGCCCGCCCGCCCTCCTTTCTCCTTTCTCCATCTGCCTCTCGTCCCTCCCATCTGCCTCTCCTTGTTCCTTCCATCTGTCTGTCCTCTGTCCGTCCTCCCCTCCCTCCTTCCTCTATCCTATTTCTTTTCTCTTTTTCCTTGGCTTTTTTTACCCACCTGTACCATTTCTGCCTCCCTAATTGCCCCTTGTGCCCCTGCTCTGCCACCATCTTTTGGGGTCCTTCCCTACCTGTTCCTCACCCTCCTTTACTCCATCTCTAATCCTCTCCCTCCTGGGCTTGGCCTCCGGCTCCCTCTTTCCTTTTTCTCTCTGTCTGTCCATACCTTCTTCCTGCCCTGACTCTGCTCACGTGCCTTTTGACATCCGTATCACTTGCCACACACTGTGTCCTGCCCTGGCACCTCTGTCTGTCCTTTCCTGCCACCTGCTGGTCCCCCTCCGTCCACCCTACCTGCCCCCAGGGGAAGCACTGCATCCTCGATGTCTCGGCCAATGCCGTGCGGCGGCTGCAGGCGGCCCACCTGCACCCTATCGCCATCTTCATCCGCCCCCGCTCCCTGGAGAATGTGCTGTGAGTATGGTCCCAGGGGGCCTCCCTTCCACACCCTCACACCTCTGGCCCTGGGCCTCAGAAGGCCTCTGCTTGACCTCTCCCTCAGAACCCCGGGCAGCAGCTCCCGCAACCCTTGAGGGGGATTTGCACAGAGAACTGAAACCCAGAGGACACAGAGAATCCTGGGCCTTTTCCGCCTCTCCTGCTTTGTGCTAGGCAGGACTACAGCTCCCAGCAGCCCATGGGCCTCAGAGCTGGGCGGCCAGGGCCTCGGGCTGCTGGGAGTCAGAGTCTGAATGCCTCTGGTGGTTAAGGCTGGAAGGAGGAGGCTCTGGAGAGGACCTGGAATAGCTGCACTGACTGGGTGGGTCATGGGTGGGGGTCATCTGTGGCCCCAGAGGATGCTGGGCATTGTGTTTTTCGCCATTTGCTCCAAATAAGAAAAATACTGTTTGCAGTTTAACCTCCCTGGAGTGGGCAGGTTAAAGGCAGGAGGAGGCCCCCCTCAGCTCCGTGTCTCTCTCACTTTTCACAGAGAGATTAACAAGAGGATCACAGAGGAGCAAGCCCGCAAAGCCTTCGACAGAGCCACCAAGCTGGAGCAGGAATTCACGGAGTGCTTTTCAGGTGAGGCTTCAGCGAGGTTGTTGCCAGCTCCTGTGGTGCCTTTGTGCACGTTTGAAAAAGACGCCTTCATTAGGTGGATGGTTTAGGAAGAGATGCCTCCTGTGGGTGGGTGCAGCTCCATAGGTGCATGGCTAGGAGACTTAGAAAAGGGTGCCTCCTACTCCGGACTGAAGCGCCCCCTTGGGCAGACATCCTCTGGTACCATCCTCACCCGTCTGTCTGCCCTCAGCCATCGTGGAGGGTGACAGCTTCGAGGAGATTTACCACAAGGTGAAACGCGTCATTGAGGACCTCTCAGGCCCCTACATCTGGGTCCCAGCCCGAGAGAGACTCTGATCCTGCCTGGCTTGGCCTGGACTCGCCTGCCTCCACCACCCGGGCCCCTGGTCTGGACTGAATCGCCCAAGCCCCTTGCGCCCCCCAGCCTCCCTCCCACCCCTTCTTATTTATTTCCTTTCTAACTGGATCTAGCCCACTGGAGGGGGGAAACTCCTCTGCATGTGTCCCCACGCCCCAGAACTGGGATCCTGAACCCAGGAACTTGGGGTCTGGGGGGGAGCCGGGTTCTTGGTCCTGAGCCCGTGCTCCTCAGGACCCCCACCCCCGCCCGCCCCCAACGCACACACAGACCCACAGGGGGCCACTTGCCCTCCCCCATCTTTTCCCATACACATTCCAGAAGTTGGGGGCCCCCCCCCAAGGAGCCCCCATTGCAGGGACCCAGGCCACAGGCCTCCATTCTCTCCTGAGGCAGGGTCTGGGGACCCCCTGCGCCCATCATAACTCCCCATGTCCCTTGAATTCTCATTTATTTTTTCCATTTTTTCCCTCAAAGGTGGTTTTTTGGGGGGATTCGTGGGGGGACTCCACTGTCAGCCCCCTGCCTTCCATATACCCCCCACCTTTTTTCTTTGCTGGTTTGCATGAGTGGAAGGTCTAACTGTGGCTTTTTTTTTTTTTTTTTTTCCTGGGATTTATTTTTTGGGGAAAGGGGAGGGATGGGTCTAGGGAGTGGGGATTGTGGGAGGGGGGTCGGGGGGCAGGGGTCCAGGAGTCAGAGGACGATGGAAATGCTGCCGCCTTCTGCAATTTATTTATTTTTTCTTTTGAGAGAGCGAAAGGAAGAGACAGATACTTGAAAATCGGTGTGTGGCCTGGTTATTTGGGGCTTGGTTGTGGAAGGAGACAGGGAGGGGGTATAGGGTTGGGTCTAGGACAGTCAGATCAGACTTCATGCTATCCAGAGAACAGACACCTGAAAGGGGAACCTGCAAGTCAAAAATCACAAGTTGGCAATGAAGAATGGGCCTGGGAAGGCCTACAGGCTCTGTTCAGAGTCACTTGATAGACCCAGAAAAAGGGAGACAGACTTGCATAGACGCCTGCCAACGTAGCCCAGCTCTGATCAATCCCCTGGGCTATCTCAATTCTATTGGGAAGCACAACAGACTCTAAAAAGAAAATATAGAGCAGTCTGCTCATTCATGTTCATGGAATTGTGGGCAGAGCTGGACTGGAAATGACCCCTGTAGAGGTTTGCTGATAAGAAATACTGTGCACATATTTATTAGGGTTTTCTTAGTGCCTCATCTTTACAGGAGAGATTGAGCCAACTTTGGCTCATAGGGTAGGAAATAGAACCTCAGTATCAAAGATAAAAACAGGAGAAACAAGTGCACTAGCTAGGAGGGTAATCTCTGAGCTTCCTAGAAGCCAGGGCAAAAAGGGAAATGATCCATTACTCAGTTCTGTATTATAAAGGAGAAGAAATGCCAGTTATTTTAGGGAGTCAGCTTTTCTTGGCCCTAAGGCCTAAACCTTAGCTTCTCAGGTGCTGCTCTGTAGAGTGCCGGTTCTCAGCTTCTGTCACTGTTCATTTGCTTAACACTCCCATTGCGAAAGTCTCACCTAGAGTGGCCGGCACCAGCTGTGATACCACCCCTTTCTCCTGGATTCAGGGGCCCCAGGGCGATGGCTGAGGTGGAGGCCCCTAAGAGTTGCGGTTGATGAGTCCTGGACAGTGCAGAGGCAGCAGCTTTTATAGCAACCCTTAACAAGAGAATTGGGTCAGAAAGACCCACCCAGGGCCAGTGATTCTGTGGAGGGTATGGCTGTCCCTACACTGACTCAAGGATGGAGGCAGAGATCCTGAAATCACGTCACTTAAGCTGCTAGGCCTCCCTGCCGAGTTTTCTGTGCAGCAAACTTGTTAGCAGAATCTAGTCCACTGGATGCTGGGTGGGGCCCTGGGGTCTGCATTTCAGGACATCTCCCGCAACTGATGCCTTCCTGGGAGGAGAAGCACTGTTTCAGAGGATGTTTTTCAAGCCCTTAACTGAAGGAGCCCTGGTGGTGTAGCGGGTAAGGCATTTGGCTGTTAACCAGAAGCTTAGTGATTCAAACCTACTGGTTGCTTTGTGGGAAGAAGATGAGGCAACCTACTCCATAAAGATTTACAGACCTGGGAGTCAGAATGGAATTGATGGCAGTGGGTTTTTGTGGTTTGGTTCTCTTAACCTTGGTTTTGCAAAGAAGAAGATGGTTTGAGGCTGTGCTAACCTTTCTACCATTGGCTTAAGGGAGAAATCTGTGAGTTGAGGAAAGTGTGCGCAGGTAACATTTCTGGATTCAAGGCGTGAAAGATAGTTTTATCTAGGAGTAGAATCGCCTGAATCTGCATGTGGTTTTCAAAATTGCAGAAGTAATGCATGTATCTTTCCAAAAAAATTCAAATAGAGAAATACCTATGTGTTCTCTCCCCATCTTGTTCCACATACTCCTCAGAGGGAGGCACTTTAGCAGTTTGGGATGTCTTACAAATCTATACAGAATGTCCCTGGCTATTTAGGGAGGTGGCGCTTTAGTGGACAAGAGCTCTGGGTTTCCAAACAGACTTGGGTTCAGATCCTGGTTCTGCTCAACAAATATTTTTCCCAGCAAATATTTATTTTGATTTTCCTTAGCCTTGGGCAGTATTCTAAATGCTGGGAATGTAGTGTTTCTGGCCTTAGGAAACTTAACAGTCCATCAACTGGGGATAACAAGCAGTGGGGATCAATTTTAAATGATGATGAGTGCTGTCAAAGTGAAGGGGGGTATGTGTCCTTGCTGGTTCAGACAAGCGGTCAGGTGGGGGACCTCTAGTTAGAGCAACATTGGAGCTGAGACTGAATGGTGATGAAGAGGCCGGAAGCGAAGATTGAGGGGAGAGGAGGGTGCCAAGTAGAGAGGACCAGAAGGTGTGGGAGGAAGTTTGGAATGTTGGAGGACAGAAGGAAGTCAGTGTGCCCTGGGTGGAGCGGAATGGGGGAGGGAGAGAGGTGGGGTCAGAGAAGGAAGCAAAGTCCCCGAGCAAGGTCATGTAAGACTATGTTAGAGTGTGAGTTCTATTCAAAGTGTTGGAGAAGGCAGCTGGAGTGCTTTAAGAAGGGAGCAACGCAATTTATAGGAGGTTACTCTGATACCGCAGTGGTTAAAACTCTCAGCTGCTGACCGAAGGGTTGGTGATTTGAACCCACCAGCCACCCTGTGAGAGAGCAATGTGGCAGTCTGCTTCTGTAAAGATTAGTCTTGGAATCTTTCTGTCCTATAGGGTTGCTGAGTCAGAATCAACTTGAGGGCAATTTTTTTTTTTTTTTTCCAGGTTACTCTGGGTGCTGGTGGAGAACTACAGTTAGGGGCCAATAGAGGGCCAGTTACGTTGCTGAGCTTGAGATGATTGTGGCGGCACTGTGATCTTGGGCAAAGAGCGTAACCTTTCTGAGCCTCAGTTTCTCTGGCTATTGAATGAGAACCAACCACCCTCCTCATTGTGTTCTTGTGAGGCATAAAGGAGATGGTTCTTGTAAAGGCCTTAGCACTGTGCCTGGTGCCTGGTGGAAAATGGCAACAATTGGTTACATTGGTCTATTTCAGTTACTGGGTAAACTTGAAAGTTAAATAAAACCTGGAACCATCTGGAGTTTTTAAATTCTCTGAAATGTTCACCCTCTGGAAGTAGGAGGAGTCGAGAGGGTCCTGGGTCACAGAATCCCAGCGTGCCTGACACTGAGACCTTGGGGGCGTGCCTGGGGCGAAGAGAGTAGATTTGGAGAGAGCCAGGGTGGAGAAAGGTAGGGGGGTCAGTGACCCCATGTCCAGCAGGCAAGGTTCCTGCCCAGCCGACAGATGAGGACATCGAAGCTTGTGGGTGGGTTGTATCAGCTCAGATTTAAACAGAATGGGTGTGGTGGGCCATTCCTTCTTCCGGTTCCAGGGACTCCCCTTCCTGTCCTCTACCCGGAGTGCTAAGTCCTTAACCTCTCTCTTAAATCTCCCTTAACCTCCTGCTCTATCTCTACCCATGCTCGACTCAGCTTCTCCTATTTATGGGGAGCCACAGGTTACCCTCTTTGCAAAATCAGAGCTAAGCCTCCTCTTTGCCCCTCTGCCCATTTGTTTAATCATATTTCTTTTTGAGAACTGCAGGGGCCAGACCCTCTGCAGATCTGCTGAGAGGCTCCATGAGAAGTCCCAATGCTCTGGATCTGTGAGGAGTCTCTGGGTGCTATAAACAGTTAATGCATTTGACTGCTAACGGGAAGGTTAGAGGTTCCAATCCACTTAAAGATACCTCAGAAGAAAAGCCTGGCAATCTACTTGTGAAAAATCAGCCGTTGAAAACTCTATAGAGCATAGTTCTACTCTGACACATAGGGGTTAGCATGAGTCAGAGTTGACTTCATGGCAACAGGTCTAGGCCTGGGGCGACAGTGAGATGGGCCTGCTGCAAACACAAGGCAGAAAGCACTCTGAGGGGGGTGGGCAAGGCCTGGGGTTTCTCAGAACCCAAGTCTCCTTCTTCATAGGAGAGAGGTGCGGACTTAACCCATACAACCCTTAGGGGCCCAGCTCTGTCCCAGAGAAGTTGCTAACATCCTCTGCTGTTCTCTTGATCTAAACCTTCCTCCTTTCCCACACACACTAAGATGTCCTGGAGGTTTAACTCAACTCTTGGCTGTGCTGCAATGATAATAATAAATAGAAAGATACAATGCACTGAATACTTAGCATGCCAGGCACTGTGCTATGTATCTTTCACTCACTATCTCATTTAGCTTGGTGCAGAAATAATTTCTTTTAGAAGGATCAGCACAGGGTTTGTCCCTATGAGGTGGAGGTTAAAGATGTCCCAAATGTCCAACTTTTCCAAACTGCTGTGCCACTCCATCATCTCTAACATCCACTATTCCTCCTCCCCTCAGTACTCTTCCTCCCATCTTAGGGTTCAATCATTTGCTGCAACATCTCATAGAACTCAGGAACCACCAAAGAAATGGCTCCCATGGTTGTGGAGGCTGGCAAGTCCCAAATCGATGGGTCAGGTGTCAGTCTGGAGGAGTCTTCTCACTCACATGGTTGCAGGAGCTGACAAACTCCAACCAGCTGATCAGACAGGCTGGTGGCTCAAGTCCCAAGAACCAGAGGTCAGATGGTGAAGAACCAGAGTAAAAGAAGGAACTTTGCCAGAACATTCATGTATATTGGATATCGACTATACCCTCAAGGAAACTAAGGATGGTGACTTGAGCCACACCTTCTAGCAAGGCATCGACTCAAGATACATCCCACCCTAATCCTGTCTCATTAACATAACAGACAACTCACTCCAAAATGGGACCATAACCACAAGAATAGAGGCTAGAATGTACAATACATCACCAAATGGAGGACTATGGCTAGAAGGGACATAATAAGTAATTCACTGCACCACACCTGGAGAGCTGAGTGGGCATCAAACCCACTTTCCAGATGAGGTTAAGGTGATAGTATACTTCAGGCCCTTTCTGTTGCATCAGTCTTTATATGCATAAAATCTTTATATGTATAAAATCTTTATATATATATGTATGTATATGTATATATGAACTTTTTATTGTGATTTGGATGACTACATCAGTCTTTTGTCTACTTCCCATCCTTCCTGTGGACCTCAGCCTTCAATAACCTCCTTTGTTCTCAGCACCTATACACTCTCTCCTTTTACCATCCCTTTCTTTGTTCACCACTTGCTCAGGCCTTCCCAACCTGAAGAGTACTTTCTTCTTCCTGGTTCACCCCATTGGAGGCCCATTCCCCAATTCCCTTCTCTGGTTGCCTTGAATTTGGCACTCAAGGCTCCCAGAGCTAGCTCCACTTCCCATTTTGATGCATAGTGGCTGGGGCTTTTTCTTCTGCTCCCTCACTGGCATGGTTCTGTCTTGGGCTGGTTTCTTCCCACTGCGCCCTCTCATTGAGGAAGTTCATCACAGGAACTCTGAAGACTCTACTTCCGATGTCTCCAGCCCAGAAATCTCTGTGGACTCCAGACACTTCTGGAGACGCCTTCTGGCCCCTGCTCAGGTGTACCTTGTTCTTCGAACCACTCCTCTCCCTTGCCCACACCTTCAGCCACCAGGCCCACTCCACCCCGCTCCTAAGTGGTCCTCCCTCTCTGGCCGTAAGCTTCACAGTTTCTCACTGAGACCAATACAGCAGCCTCCTGACTGACCTGCCTTCCTCTGACCTAGCACCACACCAAGGTGATTTGGAGAGCTCCAAGGAACCAGGAAACAGAAGCTGAAGAAAGAAGTACCTTCCCCCAGAGGCAGTGCCTTGAATTCAGACTTCTAACCTCCTAAACTGTGAGACAATAAATTTGTTTGTTAAAGCCAACCACTTGTGGTATTTCTGTTACAGTCACAGTAGTAGATAACTAAGACAGAATTTGATGCCTGAAGAGTGGGGTGCTGCTCTAAGAGACCTAAAATGTGGAAGTGGCTTTGGAAATGAGTAATAGGCAGAGCTGAAAGAGTTTTAAGTTGCCTAGTAGTAAAATCAGAAAAAAGAAAATGGCCTTCCATGTAAATGATCTATTATGACAATCTACTTCAGTGCCATTTTAGTCAAGGCTACATGAAAAGCCACTCCTCGGAAGGAAGGTGGGGCAATCTACTTCCGTCATGACACCGCCTTAGAAACCCAAGGAGGGGTCGCTATGAGTTGGGTCCAACTCCACGGCACATAACAATAACAACAACAGTAGTAAAAGCCTAGACTGCCTTGAAGGGACTGTTGGTAGAAATTAATGGAGTTAAAGGCAATTCTGGTGAAGGCTCAGAAGGAAGTGAAGAGAGCTATAGATACAGTCCCTGTCATCTTAGTGAATACATATGATACAGCAACAGAATGCTGCTAGAAATGTGGACATTAAATATGCTTCTGATGAGGCATTAAAAGAAAATGGTGAACATGTGATTAGACATTGGCAAGGAACGCGTCTGAATTATGTTCAAATATTTGGTAAAACTTGTAAGTAATGAACTTGGATATCTGGCTGATCAGATTTCTAAGCAAGATCTTAAAGAGGCCATGTCGTTTCTCCCTGCCACTTGTAGTAAAATATAAGAGGAAAGAGATGGACTTAAAAATGAACAGTGCAAAATGAAAAGAGAACTTAAAGATTTGGAAAATTCAGTTGTACAAACTAAAGAAATGTGTCCTACAATGTTCACCAAGGATGTGACTACATAATCTTTTGCTAAAGAAACTAAGCCTGTTACTGATGGATCTAACAAACTAACAGCAGAAAACCCATCAGCTTAGACTGAAGGGGACAGAGAAAGAAGAGAGGAGAGAACAAACTGTCTGCCTCTTGGAATTTTATAAGCAGGAAATGGGCTAAAGAAACTACATCTGTTGTCCTCCAAGAAAAGGACCATCCTTGGAGCAGCTTGAAGATTAGCAGAACTGTTGGAGCAAGGAAAACAGGGCCTTCTCAGTTTCATAGGGTGGCCTGCAGTCTCCTGAATCTCAAAGAGAAGGGCCACAGCCTCCTAGATTTCAAAGAGTTGGATCTTAAAACAACTCAGTGTGGAGTGCTGGGCTGCCATTAAGGTGTGCCAGGGGGATGGGGCTACCACTCAAAGCTGAGAAGGCGGGGCTGCCATGCCCAAAGGACAGAAGAACGGAGCTTGCCAGGGGTTGCGGGGGTGGGGTTGCCACTCAGAAGGACTAGGAGAATAGGGCCACATAAAGCCAAGGGAGCAGAGTTACCATCCCAGAGGGCCTGCACAGTGGGGTCACTAGGGTTGGTGTCACCCAGTATGGTAACTCATGGTATCACCCCCCATGGACTTCCACCCATACCAGACCACACAGAATCCTTAGTAATGTTTTTTGTACTAATGTTACTTGTAAATCATAATTCCCATGTATTACTGAATGTAATGGCAATAGCATTGACATAAACAACTAGCAAAATTAAAATTATATCTTTAAATTACAATATCATGTGCACAACCTAAATGTGTTTGCATTTACATGGGTTCATGTGGTTAAAGAGAAAGTTCTGTAAGAAAACAATAGAATCAGAAGTAAAACATTTATGTTATGTTCATTTTAATACACTTTACCATTACAGAGATACACTAATGGATTAGGTTTCCATGATCAATAATGGTCCAAATAATGTAGGATTTGTAGACAAATGCATTTGGAAATATGTTCATAAATAAAATAATTTACCACAAAAATAAACAGGAACAAATACACAAACATGTCAGCATTTAGTGATCATCTCAACTAAATCAGAACTTCCCTTTCCTGGCCTTCAAAGCTGTGAACTTGTGAATCGCTTCATTGAGATCAATGTCTTTTACGAACTCATTTTGAATTGATAATATTTCAAGATCAGAAAGTCTTGACTATTCCATAGCAGATTGCAAGTTCTTTAGAAGTTTCAGGTTCAAAAAACTCCTCTTATATGAACCCACAGACACATAGATCATCAGAAATAATTTTAAACTTAGTGAAAGGGTTGAGAGAGGTTCTATGAAGTCCCATTCAGCTAAGAATGTCAAAACGTCTTATGTGGCCCAATCTTTTGTTTCTTCTAGCTCAATCTGCTGCTTTCAGGTGCCTTCTCAGCCTTAGTATTTCCATTAAAAGCTCATTCTCAGATACCTCATCAGAGAAAGTGGTCAATTTTGGAATGGATACATTTAACACTTCTTCAGTAGTAGACCTGAACAGACTCAAATATGGCTGCTACTTCCTTGATGGCTCTGGATCTGATTTGGAGTTCAGAATGAAAGTGATTGATACACTCAAGCATCACCTTCTTATTTTCTTCTTGCAAAGTGAGTCTAGCATCACTTGCCTGACCTCCATTCCCTGCCATCTTCTTTTTGAACCTGGCTCTTTTTTCTACTGCAACTCTGTATTTGTCTGATTTTAAAAGTGTCTGTTCAATTGCATGCTCCACTAGGTGACTATGCCCTTCTTGCAGAAAAAGTCTTATTACATCTAGTTTTGTTACCACCTTGTTGAGAGGTAAGCCCTTAGTTTGCAGGTACTGCTGTGTAAGATTAACTTCCTGAAGTACATCACACCAGAAGTACAGGTAGCATTGAAAAGTGAAATCATAGACAGCAGGCAAAGACCTTGTGCTGCTCCTCAAGTGTCCAAATTTTCATGTGGATCACAAAGATCTTCAATCACTGCCACAAACTTAGAGAATTTTTCTTTAACCGGCTTAACTGCAGCATGATGAGCACTCCAGCATGTTGTTGATAGCCTTTTTGTTGACACTCCAATATGGCCAGCTGACACAACCCATTGATGGAAGCAGCGGTCAAGATATCAGACGACATATAGCACTGGACAAATCGGCTGCAAAAAGACTTCTTTCAAGTGCTGAAGAGAAAAGATGTCTCCTTGAAGATTAAGGTGCACCTGACACAAGCCATGGTATTTTCAATCACCTCATATGCATGTGAGAGCTGCACAATGAATAAGGAAGACCGAAGAAGAGTTGGTGCTTTTGAGTTGTGGTGCTGGTAAAGAATGCTGAAAGTACCATGGACCCTTAAAAGAACTAATGAATCTGTCCTGGAGGAAGTGTAACCAGAATGCTCCTTGGAAACAAGAATGGCCAGACTTTGTCTCACCTACTTTGGTCATGTTGTAAGAAGAGACCATTCCCTGGAGAAGGATATCATGCTTGGTAAAGTGGAAGGTCAACGAAAGAGGGGAAGGCCCTCAACAAGATGGATAGATACAGTGGCTGCAACAATGGGCTCAGATATAGTCAGTATCGTGGAGCTGGCACAGAACCAGGCAGTGTTTCGTTCTGCTGTACATGAAGTCTCTATGAGTTGAGATAACTTGACGGCACCTAACAACAACAACAACATTGATGGGTAAAAGCAGCAAAGAAAGAAAGAAAATACTGTCTCAAGAGTTCCCAAAAATGTTGCATATAATGGATTTTCAGCAAAAGAGTGCTGACTGCACAAGTTAAACAAATGGTGTACATATCCATTAAAAAATGCCTTTCTTGTTCTTTCACTTAAGAGTGGCTCGTATACCTCCATGGGTTCCAGCTCTAGTGGCAGTATTATTGTAACCCTGAGTGTGGCACATCATTGTATGTGGTGGTGCTGGCAAAGAATATTGCATATACCATGGATTGCCAAAAGAATGAAGTCAGAATGCTCCTTAGAAGCAAGGATGGTGAGACTTCCTCTCATGTAGTTTGGACCAGTCATGCTTGGTAAAGAAGAGGGTCCTGCCAAAAGAGGAAGACCCTTAATGAGTATGATAGTTGGAGCTGTGTGTCAACTTGGCTGGACCACAGTTCTGAGTGGTTTAAGCAGTTGTGATGTGGGTTATTCCCATGATAAGATTGGATGTATATGTTTTGAGTAACCAATCCGTTGAAAGGGAGTTTCCCTAGGGGTGTGGCCTGCTTCCAATATATTTATGGACATCCAGGGAAAAGAGACACTCTTCTGTGGATCAGGATCCTGTTGTGCTGCCTACAACTGTCCGTGACTGAACAATTCACCATTCGGTCTGGAGATCTTGGATTCGTCATTCGTTGGAGTCAACAGCCAGTATACTGCCTGCCAACTTTGAGCTTGTCAGCCCCTGCAGCTGTGTGAATTGGAGAAAGCCTCCAATTTGATGTTTGATCCAAGAACTTGGGACTTGCCAACTTCTATAAGTGTGTGAGCCATTTTCTTAAGATAATTTTTTTTTCTTTCTCTCAGTCTATAAGTGTTACTGGTTTTGATTCTCTAGAGAACCCAGCTTAACACATTGTACCAGGAGTGGTTCTAGAGAGACAAAATCATAAGGATAGGCTTTCTAAATTTGTTCTCACCAATTCTGTTTTAGTTCTCCAATTTGATTAATCTTAAAGGCACAGATGGCTCTGCCTCCATTAGTAAAGAGGGCCCTGCTAATCTGTGGCATGAGGTGACAACATTAACATGCAAAATAGCACCACCAATAGATCAAGCATTTTTGAGAAGTGAGGCTCTGAGTGATCACATGTTAGATACTTTTCTGCAATTTTGTCAGCATGAGGAGTATAAGGAAGCTGGTTGGTTGGTCCTACTTACACTAGACAAAGTGGTGAACGAGTGGGATGAGTTCAGGGCTGCTGAGTCACAGCTCAAGTTCTGCATGAAAGACCTCAATGTTTCCAGTTGTGCTCTGAAAGAAAGCCTTATTTCTTCTAGTAACAGAGTTGATATTGCTGAAAACCAAACTCGGAATCTTATTGTAAGAGTGGCTGAATTAAAATCCCAATTGAATTGCCAACTCAGAATGGTGTCTGAAGTTAAAGTGAAGGCATTGATTGGGAAAAAGTGGGATCCTGAAACCTGGAATGGGGACATATGGGCAGACAGTCAGGAAGATGAGGATATGAAGCCTGTAAATTCTGTTGAATCCCTCTCATCTGAAGGGATAACTATAAAACCATTATCCCTTCCACCTCAGTTTGATGAGATTAACCCATCTGTTCCTGCTGGGTCATTGCCTGAGGCAGAGACCATGGAAGACATTGCTGAATGTTCTTGGGAACTGTCCCAAACACCCATTGTTGCTGCTAGACCTATAACTAAAGTTACATCCAAGCGAGCCCCAGAAGGTGAAATACAAAGTGTGACTGAGGAGGTGATACGCTACATCTGAACATACCTACTTGATTTTGCTAACATGTACAGACAGAATCCTGGGGAATATGTATGGAAATGGCTACTGAGGGTATGGAATAATGGTGCAAGGAATGTAACATTGGATCAGTCTGAGTTTATTGATTTAGGCCCACTAAGTATGGATTCTTCATTCAATGTTTCAGCTTGAGAGGTTAAGGAAGGATCTAGTTGTATATTTGGTTGGCTGATTGAAGTATGGATTATGCAGTGGCCTACCTTAAGTCAAGTTGAAGTACCACACCTGCCTTGCTATAATGTAGAAGAAGGTAACCAGAGGCTTAGGGAAATTGGCATGTTAGGATGAATTTAGCAGATTAGACCTCTAGAGCCAGAAATGGAGAGCTCAGAGGACATGCCTTTCACCACTATTGTGAAGGGAGCCCCAGCATCCTTAAAGACTGCTGACTGATGTTTTATGTAAGCCGGATTTGACAGTGGGAACTACCCTAATTGAACTAAGACACTTAACTACAATGGGGCTGATTGGACCCTGTGGTAGTAGGAGACAAGTGGCAGCAGTTAATCAACAAAGACAAGGTGGATGTGGTTACCATAATGGATAGCAGAGTCAAAACAGTAATCAGAATACTCTGACTTGTGTGGAATTATGGCATTGGCTACTTAGGCATGGTGTTCCTAGGAGTGAAGTATATGGCAAACCTACTAAATATTTACTTGATGCTCTTTGGAGTCTTTGGCAGGTTGCTATTGGTGAATTGCAACTCAGACCCTTGGGATTTTGGAGCAAAGCTCTGCCATCCTCTGCAGATAACTACTCTCCTTTTGAGAAACAGCTTTTGGTTTATTACTGGTCTTTAGTAGATACTGAATGCCTAACCATGGGCCACCAAGTCACCATGAGGCCTGAGCTGCCCACCATGAACTGGGTGTTGTCTGACCCACAGAGTCATAAAGTTGGACGTGCACAGCAGCACTCCATCATTAAATGGAAGTGGTATATCAGAGATCGGGCTCGAGCAGGACCTGAAGGCACAAATGAGTTGCATGAAGAAGTGGCCCAAATGCCTATGGTTTCCACTCCAGTCACATTATCTTCCCTCTCCCAGTCTGCACCTATGGCCTCATGGGGAGTTCCTTATGATCAGTTGACTGAAGAAGAGAAAACTTGTGCGGGTTTACAGATTGTTCTGTGTGATATGCAGGCACCACTCGAAAGTGGACAGCAGTGGCACTGCAGCCCCTTTCTGGGACTTCTCTGAAGGACAGTGGTGAAGGGAAATCCTCCCAATGGGGAGAACTTTGAGTCATGCACCTGGCTATTCACTTTGCATGGAACAAGAAATGGCCAGATGTATAATTGTATATAATTCATGGGCTGTGGCCAATGGCTTGGCCAGATGATCTGGGAGTTGGAAGGAGCATGATTGGAAAATTGGTGACAAGGATATATGGGGAAGAGGTATGTGGATAGATCTTCAGATCAAGAGACTCACTTCACAACAAATGAAGTGCAGCAATGGGCCTATGCTCATGGAATTCACTGATCTTACCATGTTCCCCATCATCCTAAAGCAGCTGGCTTGATAGAACAATGGAATGTCCTACTAAAAACATAATTACAGTGGCAGCTAGGTGGCAATACCTTGAAGGGTTGGGGCAATGTTCTCCAGGAGGCTGTATATGCTCTAACCCAGTGTCCAATATAGGTGCTGTTTCTCCAATAGCCAGGATTCATGGGTCCAGGAACCAAGGGATGGAAACAGGAGTGGTACCACTCACTATTACCCCTAGAGACCCACTCAAAAATTTTTTGCTTCCTGTCCCTACTACCCTATACTCTGTGGGTCTGGAAATCTTAGTCCCAAAGGGAGGAATACTCCCACCTGGAGACACAGTACTGATTGCATTGAACTGGAAGTTAAGAATGCCATACAGCCATTTTTGCTTCCTCATGCCCCTGGATCAACAGACAAAGAAGGGCGTTACTGTACTATCTGGTGTGATAGTTCCTGATTACCAAGGGAATATTGGATTGACATCACATAATGGAAGTAAAGAAGAAGATGTCTGGAATACAGGAAATTCTTTAGGACATCTCTTAGTTTTACAATGCCCTATGATTAAAGTCAATGGAAAATTGCAGCAACTCAATTCTGATATGACTACTAATGGCCCAGACCCCTCAGGAAGGAAGGTTTGGGTCACTCCACCAGGCAAAGAACCATGACCAGCTGAAGTGGTTGCTGAGGGCAAGGGAAATACAGAATGGGTGGTGGAAGAAGGTAGTTCTGAATATCAGCTATGACCATGTGACCAGTTGCAGAAACGAGGACTGTGATTATTCTATTTCTTCACTGTATATGTGCATTACATATTTTTGTTTCCTTTTGTTATAAACTATGAAATGTGAACAGGATTAATGCATTTCAGTTGTACACATGTTAGTTTATCATGTTGTTGTTGTTATGTGCCATCGAGTTGGACCCAACTCATAGCGACCCCTCCTTGGGTTTTTGAGGCAGTATCACTACGAAAGTAGATTGCCCCATCTTCTTTCCAAGGAGTGGCTGGTGGGTTTGAACCGCCAGCCTTCTGGTTATCAGTCAAGTGCCTTAGGCACTATGCTACCAGAGCTCCCTAGTGTATCATATTAGGCACAAATATGACTTTATAATTGTCATTATTTCCACCCCAAAGTGGAGGGGAAAGGAAAGCAAAGCCAGGGCATCCAGGAAAGGGTGAGCAAGCAGCAGAGGGATCCAGGTAAGGGGAGGGAGTCAGGCCCCACACCCCCAGGTGGCAGGAAAAGTGGAGGGGAAAGGAAAGGAAAGCCAGGGGGTCCAGGACGGGGTGAGCAAGTGGCAGGGAGCCAGGTAAGGGGAGGGTGGAGAGGTTTCAAACAGCTAAGGGAGACAAACTCGTCTGTCGGGTTGTTATACTGTGGTGGTGTGTTTCTGTGAGCCTTCAGGCTGTGTCGCCAGTGTTTCAAACACCAGTGGGGTTGCACATGGTGCACAGGTTTTGGTGCAGCTTGCAGACTGAGACAGACTAAGGAGAAGGAAGAGGCCATCCATTTCTCAAGAACTGGCCAGGGAAAACCTTATGAATAGCAGAGAAACACTGTCTGTTACATTACTGGGCAACTATATGAATAGCCTGGTAATACTGTCTGATTCAGTGCAGGAGGATGAGCCACTTAGGTTGGAAAGCTCTCAAAATACAACTGAGAAAGAGCTGCATCATCAGAGTAGAACCAGCCTTACTGATATGGATAAAGTAAAGCTTTTGAGACCTCCATTTGCTGCCACGGCACAACTCAAATTGAGGAGAAACAGCCGCAAACATCCATAAATAATTGGAACATGGAGTATGCAAAGTATGGATCTAGGAAGATTGGAAGTTGTCAAAAATGAAACAGAACACATAAAGTTTGATATCTTAGGCATTAGTGAGCTGAAATGGACGGGTTTTGGCTGTTTTGAATCAGACAACCATATAATCTACTATGCCAGGAATGACTATTTGAAGAGGATGGCATGGCATTCATCATCACAAAGGATATTTCAAGATCTGTCCTGAAGTACAATGCTGTCAGTGATAGGGTAATATCCATATGCCTACAAAGAAGACAAGTTAATTCAACTCTTACTCATATTTATGCACCAACCACCAAAGCAAAAGATGAGGAAACTAAAGATTTTTTATCAACTTCCACAGTCTGAAATTGACTGAACATGCAATCAAGATGTGTTAATTATCACTGATGACTGGAATGCAAAAGTTGGAAACAAAGAAGAATCACCAGTAGTTGGAAAATTTGACCTTGATGACAGAAATAATGCTGGAGATCACATGATAGAATTTTTCAAGACCAATGACTTATTCATTGCAAATACCTTTTTTCCAACAACACAAATGGCAGCTATACATGTGGACTTCACCAGATGTAATACACAGGGATCAAATTGACTACATCTGTGGCAAGAGGTAATGGAAAACTCAATATCTTCAGCCAAAACCAGGTCAGGAGCTGATTGTGGAACAGACCGTCAACTACTCATATGCAAGTTCAACTTGAAGATAAAGACAATTAAAACAAGTCCACAAGAGCCAAAATATGATCTTGAATATTTGTTGTTGTTGTTGTTGTTATGTGCTGTCGAGTTGGACTGGACTCATAGAGACCCCCTCCTTGGGTTTCTGAGGCGGCATCACTACAGAAGTGGATTGCCCACCCTTCCTTCCAAGGAATGGCTGGTGGGTTTGACCAGCCTTCTGGTTAGCAGTCAGGTGCCTTAGGCACTACATTAGATCCTGAATATGTTGTTGTTATGTGCCGTTGAGTCGGACCTGACTCATAGAGACCCCTCCTTGGGTTTCCGAGGAAGTATCACTATGGAAGTAGATTGGCTCATCTTCCTTTTGAGGAGTGGCTGGTGGGTTTGAACTGCCAGCCTTCTGGTTATCAGTCAAGTGCCTTAGGCACTACGCTACCAGAATTCCCAGATCCTCAAAATAACCCTCCTGAATTTAGAGACCATCTAAAGAATAGATTTGATGCATTGAACACCAGTGACCAAAAACTAGAAGAATTGTGGGATGACATCCATGAAGAGAGCAAGAGGTCATTAAAAAGACAAAAAAAAAAAAAAAGACCAAATTGAATGACAGAAGAGACTCTGAAGCTTGTCCTTGAGTGGAGAGTAGCTAAAGCAGATGGAAAACATGACAAGTTGAAAGAGCTGAACAGATTTCAAAGAGCAGCTCGAGCAGACAAAGCCAATTACTATAATGAAATGTGCAAAGATTTGGAGAAAACGAAAAGGGAAGAAAACGCTTGGTACTTCTCAAGCTGAAAGAACTGAGGAAAAAAATTTAAGCCTCGGGTTGCAATATTGAAAGATTCTATGGGAAAAATATTGAATGATGCGGGAAGCATCAAAAGAAGATGGAAGGAATACACAGAGTCACTGTACCAAAAAGAACTGGCAGATCTTCATCCATTTCAGGAGGTGGCATATGGTCAAGAACCAATGATATTGAAGGAATAAGTCAAAGCTGCACTGAAGGAATTGGTGAAGAACAAGGCTCCAAGAATTGACAGAATATCCACTGAGATGTTTCAACAAATGGTTGCCCCACTGGAGGCACTCACTCGGTTATGGCAAGACATTTGGAAGATAGCTACCTGGCCAACTGACTGGAAGAGATCCATATTTGTACCTATTCCAGAGAAAGGTGATCCCACATGTTCTAGTTACCTAGTACTGCTCTGACAAGAATATACCACAAATGGGATGGTGTGAACAAACAGGAGTTTATTCTCTTACAATTTGGAGGCTTTAAATCCAAGTTCAAAGTGCCAGGCTCTAGGGGCTGTGTGAAAGCCCCTCGACCTTGGGCTTCAGCTCTGCCTCTTGGTCCCGGCCTACTGAAGCTAGAAGTATCTCTTCATTCAGGCAGCTACTGGCTGGTGAGGCTAACAAGCCCAAGGTCAACAAATAAAATGGCATAGTTCCGATGTTACCAAACTACATGGCAGGCCATTAATTCAAGTCCATTGTAAGTTGCAAGGTCGGTAGAGCATGGCAGGCTGCCGAACAACGACATGGCTACATGCAGGGTCCAAGTGTGCCATAGACTAGAGACCATATCCAAAGCTGTTTCTTACATACAGGAAGCAGACCACATACCCAAAGCAGCTACTCACTGCTCCAATAGAATCCACCATGGAGTTAATTACCAACCTCATCATGGGGAATAACTACATCCAGCTGCCGAGCCACTCAACCAGGCCCAGCCAAGTTGACACACAGACTTAACCACCACACCACTGAATGTGGAAATTATAGAACAACATCATTAATCATTAATTATAGAACAATATCATAAATTATAGATCAATATCATTATTAATGATATTACATGCAAGTAAAATCTTAACTGAAGATAGTTAAAAAACAGTTGCAGCACTATATTGACAGAGAACTTCCAGAGGTGCAAGCTGGATTCAGAAGAGGATGTGGAACAAGGGATATCATTGCGGATGTCAGATTGATCTTGGTTCAAAGCAAAGAATACCAGAAAGATGTTTACTTGTGTTTTGTTGACTGTGCAAAAGCATTTGATTGTGTGGATCATAACAAATTGTGGATAACATTGAGAAGAATGGGAATTCCAGAACACTTCATTGTACTCATGAGGAATCTATATAAACCAATCTATATGCTGAACGAATAATCTGAGAAGCTGGACGTTATGAAGAAGAACGCAGCATCAAGATTGGAGAAAGAATCATTAACAACATGCGATATGCAGATGACACAATTTTGCTTCCTGAAAGCAAGGATGACTTGAAGCACTTACTGATGAAGATTGAAGAATACAGTCTGCAGTATGGATTACATCTCAATATAAGGAAAACAAAAATCCTCATGACTGAACCAATAAGCAGCATCACGATAAATGGAGAAAAGATTGAAGTTGTCAAAGACCTCACATTGCTTGGTTCTACAATCGATGCCAATGGAAGCAGCAGTTAGGACATCAGACAACATATAGCTCTGGGCAAGTCAGCTGCAAAAGACCTCTTTCAAGTGCTGTGTGCAAAGATGTCTCCTTGAGGACTAAGGTGCATCTGACACGAGGCATGATATTTTCAGTCACCTTATATGCGTGTGAAAGCTGGACAATGAATAAGGAAGACTGAAGAATTGATGCTTCTGAGTTGTGGTACTGGTGACGAATGCTAAAGGTATCATGGACTGCTAAAAGAACTAACAAATCTGTCCCAGAGGAAGTGGAGCCAGAATGCTCCTTGGAAGTGAGAATGGCCAGACTTCATCTAACCTACTTTGGTCATGTTATCAGAAGGGACAATTCCCTGGAGAAGGACGTCATGCTGGTTAAGATGGAGGGTTGATGAAAGAGGGGAAGGCCCCCAATGAGATGGATTGACACAGTGGCTGTGGCGATGCGCTCAAGTATAGTAGGAATCACAGAGCTGGTGCGGGACCAGGTGGTGCGTTCTGCTGTGCATAGAGTCACTGTGAGTCGGAGACAACTCTATGGCACCTAACAACAACAAAAGAGATTATATATGGTTAAGGAGATGTATACAACTGCCAAGTTGACAAAGGGTGGACTGTGATAGGTGGAGTTGTGTGTCAACTTGGCTGGACCACAATCCTGAGTGGTTTAAGAAGTTGTGATGTGAGTTATTCCCATGATGAGATCGGATGTATATGTTTTGAGTAGCCAATCTGTTGGAAAGGAGTTTCCCTAGGGGTGTGGGTTGCTTCCAATATATTTATGGACATCCATGGGAAATGAGACACTCTTCTGTGGATTGGGATCTTGTTGTGCTGCCTACGACTGACTGTCTGTGAGTGAACAACCCATGATTTGGCTTGGTGATCTTGGATTCATCATTCATTGGAGTTAATAACCAGTACACTGCCTGCCAACCTTGAGCTTGTCAGCCCCTGCAGCTGCGTGAGTCAGGAAAAGCCTCCAGCTTAATGTTTGATCCAAGAACTTGGGACTTGCCAGCTTCTATAAGTGTGTGAGCCATTTTCCTAAGATAAAATTTTCTCTCTTTCTGTCTAAATATAAGCTTTACTGGTTTGCTTCTCTAGAGAACTCAGCCTAACACAATGAGATTAGTTGACACAAAGGTTGCAACAATAGGCTCAAGCATAGCAACAATTGTGAGGATAGCACAGGACTGGGCAGTGCTTCATTCTGTTGTTCACGGGGTAGCTTTGAGCAGGAACTGACCAGAAGGCATCTAACAACAACAACATCACTTTTCAGTTTTTTGCAGAATGTCAGAACTGAGGTCAGCAGCTTTCTTCCTCTTTAAAGGGAAAAATTCTGGGAAGACTTTTTCACTTCAACTTTGCTATTGTTGAATTTCACATATCTGATCACCTTGGACATCTGGTCAGTATGTGATATGTCAGGTGTACTGTTGAATAAGATCCCCAAGTGCTTCTCAGACTTCATGTCCATGACAAGCTTCTCCTTCACATGACTTGCCAGGGCACTTATGAACTCATTTTGAGTTTTTGGTGCAAGGCAAGAGACTGAAACTTTAAATTTATGTATATGTGCTCCACTTTAACCTCATTAGGTGCTCTTTAAGAACTAGGTCATATTTTGAAAGTATCTCAGCCATCTGAAGAAAGTTCTCTTTATTCAATGATGATTCATCTTCCTTGTGACCATGGAATGCCAGATTCAACTTGGCAAGAAACAATGTGATATCAAGCAACCTGTGCAAGACATCCTTCCACTTTTTCTTCTCCATTTCCATCAAAGCAATAGTTTCAGCATCAATGGTTTTGTGCAGGCTCAGTCCTGCTGTCAATGTTCCATTTTTCAAGGCAATGTAGGTGCTCTTCAGATGGCTCATTTCAGGCTCAGTTTCTACCACTTCTGAAATGGGAATAATCTATAATCTGAAACGGGGATAACCTATAATGCCACATACAGTGAATAAATCAAAGAGGCTAAGTGGATGCCAGCAAAAGAGGTGAGAGTTAAATCACTCAAAACACTTGCTGGATCCATGCTTCAATATGTCAAAAGGCCAGATGATGGCCAGGGCTCACCAAGACACTACTCATCAGTGTCCAATCGAGAAAGCTAATTCTTCTTTTATTTAACCACTGCACCACCGGGCTCCTACCTAGTAAACCAACCCTAGTAAAAACAACAACAACAACAAAACATCAGACCAGTTGCTGTGGAGTCAGTTCTGACTCATGGTGACCTTATGTGTGTCACAGTAGAACTTTGGAACATAGGGTATTCATTGACTCATTTTTCAGAAGTAGATGCCAGGCCTTTTATGAGAGGCACCCCTGAGTGGATTAAAAAACATTGGTATTAATCAAAATTAGATTTTTTTTTCCCTCCACCCAAGTAATATGAGTCTACCCTCTAATTAGTGGTTTACTCTCCCTTCCTTACACACCCCTGGTAACCATCAAAGATTATTTCTTCTTGTGTGTGTGAAACCCTTTTCTTGAATTTTTATAGCAGTGGTCTCATACAATCTTTGTCCTTTTGTGGCTGACTGCACTCAGCATAATGTCCTCTAAGTTCATCCATATTATGAGATGTTTCACAGATTCATCATTGTTCTTTAATGTTGCGTAGCATTCCATTGTGTGTATGTACCATAGTTTGTTGATCTATCTGATGGGCATTTAGATTGTTTCTAACTTTTTGTAAAGCTGATTCTTCTGATTGAGGTTGTCAAAGAATTCACATTGCTTGGTTCTACAGTTGAGGCCAATGGAAGCAGCAGTCAGAGCATTACTGGGTAGGTCAGCTATGAAGGAAGTCTTTCAAGTGCTGAGGAGCAAGGATGTCTCCTTGAGGACTAAGGTGTGCCTGACACAGGCCATGATATTTCCAATTGCCTCATATGCATGTGAGAGCTGGACAATGAATAAGGAAGACCAAAGAAGAGTTGATGCTTTTGAGTTGTGGTGCTGGCGAAGAATGTGAAAATACCATGGACCGCCAAAAGAACTAACAGATCTGTCCTGGAGGAAGTACAGCCGAGATGTTCCTTGGAAGTGAGGATGGCCAGACTTCGTCTCACCTACTTTGGTCATGTTGTCAGAGGGGACCATTCCCTGGTGAAGGATGTCATGTTTGGTAAGGTGGAGGTCGATGAAAGAGGTGAAGGCCTTCAACGAGATGGACTGACATGGTGGCTGTGACAATGGGCTCAAGTATAGCAAGGATCATGGAGCTGGTGCAGGATTGGGCGGTGTTTTGTTCTGCTGTGCATGGGGTCGCTAAGAGTTGGAAGCGACTTGACAGCACCTAAGAACAACAACAACATTCTTCTGATGCTGGCATGCATTCTGCAGAAGAGCAAAGAGTAGAAATGGCAGAATTTGAGGCAGAAGAGAGAGCGCTGACAGTGACTCTAGCTATGATACTGTAAATGAGAGAGAATCGTCAGCATCTACAACCCAAGGCTGACTCCTATGAGGTGGAGGTCAGACATGCCTCCACCTTCCAACCTTTTTGCCAATTCTCATGTCAGCCATTCTTCCCACAGCACTCTCTGCTTCTCTGCTGGGTTTGTTAATTCATTACAATGGACACACAGAACTCACAGAACATATTTGCAGTTATGAGGTTTATTAGGGAAGTAACAGATTACAATTTAGGATCAGAAATGACTTGAGATACAGTCAGGACACATTCTTTTTGGCTATGTCTGCAGGAATATCTCTTTCTGGTCCTCAGCCTCATGTCCCGAGACCCCTTGGTCTCTGCCCTGCTCTGGCAAGTGTTACAAAGCTCTTCAGCTTGTCAGTAAGTGCCAAGAGGCACCCCACTCTGCTAGTAAGCCTAGGCCCAAAGACACTCAGCTCTAGCTCTGTAGGTTGGCAAAACTAGCTCCACTAGGTGCCCTGAGGCATCCTACTCAGTCAGCAAGCCTCCTACCAAAAGGTGGTCAGCTTTCTTGCTCCATGGACCAGGAAGCCCACTTCACCAGGCTACTGGTTCTGCTCCTGCCATTTTTCTGCCTTTGCTTCTTGCCATCTCTGGTGTTACAGCTTTCTCTCTTTGTGTCTCCTGGGTTGAGGAGGTTCCCAGCACAGGGATTCTGGGTCCAAGGGGTGTATTCCACTTTCATCTCTTCTTCTTGGTAGTAATAAGTTCCCCTATCTGCTTTGGAATTGCCTCTCTTTCAAGGCTTGTGGGATGGCAAAAGTGACACATTCCCTCATTAGGGTTCCATACACCTTATTTGCATGGTCCCACCCCCAGAACAATGCCATGCACCTTATTTGTATTATTAACAAGCTATTCAATCCCCTTGGTGGGCCACAAGTACCTCAGAATTGACTTAAGACTTTTCGGGTGATGTCATGGGGTGACTGTGTTTTGCATGTGGCAAGGCCATGAGTTTTCTGAGGCCAAAGGGTGGCATGTTATGGATTGAATTGTGTCTCCTAAAAAATATGTGTTGTAAATCCTAATGTTACCTGTGGTTATAATCCTGTTTGGGAATGGATTTTCTGTTATGTTAATGAGGCAGGATAAGTGTAGGGTGTATTTTGAATCAATTTCTATCAAGAGACAAAAGGAGCAGATTAGGTCAGCAGAGATGGGGGAAAGATTGATGCTAAGATGCATGGAGAACTCCAAGGAACCAGGAAACAGAAGCTGAAGAGAGAAGGACCTTCCCCCAGAGCCGGTGCCCTGAATTCAGACTTCCAAACTCCTAAACTGTGAGAAAATAAATTTCTGTTTGTTAAAGCCATCCATATGTGGTATTTCTATTATAACTAAAAAAAAACCCAAACTCAATGACGCCAAGTCAGATTCAACTCATAGTGATCCCTCCGTGGATTGCCGGGGCGGTGTTACTACAGAATTAGATTGCCCCTTCTTCCTTCTGAGGAATGGCTGGTGGGTTTGAACCACCACCCCTTCTGGTTAGCAGTCAAATGCCTTAGGCACTATGCTACCAGAGCTCCTATTTCTATTATAGCAGCACTAGATTACTAAGACAGACACACATGGGGACACTGTGAGTCAGAATTGACTCAATGGTAACTGCTCTTTTAATATATGTTTCTCTATATCTATCTATTGATATCTATCAATATATACATGTGGCAGCCAGCCTTCAAGATGCCCTTCAGTTATTCCCACCTTTGGGTATTGATGTTTTGTGTGATCCCTAGGGCACAGGGCGGACCTGTGTAACCAGTAGGATATTGTGAAAATGGTGGAGTGTTATTTCTGAGGTCAGGTCATAAAAGAAGTTGCAGCTCAACCCTAAAGAATGACGTTGAATTGTCAAAACACCACATAACATGGATGAACTTAGAAGATATTATGCTGAGTGAAATAAGTCAATCACAGAAGGACAAATATTTTACTAGTACATTATTATAAAAAGTCAAGGAAAGGTTTATATATGGAAGAAAATTTTCTTTGTTAGTTACCAGGGGAGGGGAGGGAACACTTAGATAGGTAGAGACAAGTATTGATTTGGGTGAAGAGAAGGGCAATGTACCAAATGTGAGTGATCAACACAGTGGGATTGAAGAAGAAGAAGAAGACATAGAGAGGTGCATGGAAGGTACAGACAACAAAGATGAACTCTTTTGCACATACAGTACTGCATTGTCAGTGAAGGCAAACATTGATCTACAGGTGGATAGATAGGTAGACAGGCTGAACTATTAGGTATGTCTATGTAGGGGGGAGTGTGCCCAAGACCATGTATAGGGTTGGCAGACAATGTTTCTACAAGTGTATTTGTATGTTCTGTAAGAATTCTCAGGTATATAGTAGAGCTGACAAGGGACAAGGTTGTAGTCATTTCTTGGTTGCAGCCAGCTACCCAGAGGGAGCAAGTAGTTGCATCTGTGGACTTGGGACCATAGTCCCAGGGGATATCAAGCTCAATAGGCATAACATACTACACAAAAACATTGTTCCACACCCTACTTTGGCAAGTTGCAATGATGTGTCTCTCCTAGTCCAGAGCAAAGAAGGATGAAGAAAACCAAAGATACATGGAAACAGTTAATCCAAGCGACTGGTACACCATGCGATCCTCAGTCTCTACGATTATGAGACTAGAAGAACTAGATGGTGCCCGGCTACTACTGTCAATCACTTAGAGAGGGATCTATGTAGGAGGGATCTATGTAGGAGATCCTGGATAGAGTGGGAGAATAATGTGGAACAAAACTAAAAATCATTAAATAGATAGATAGATAGATAAGGGACCAGGTTTGCTGGTCTGGTAGAGCCTGATGGAACCACTGAGACTATGGCCCCTAGCTGCCATTCAGGTCTGGAATTGAACCTACTCCTGTGGCTTCTAGCCAAACAAAAGATAGGCATATCAGCTGAATATTTACATCAGGTAGATACACTCCTTGGAGAGATCAATCATGGGAGAACAGAAGGGAAGTGTGTGCACAGGGAGAAGTCTCAGGGGGCAGGAGTGCATAGAGGGATGGACACAGGGAAGAGGTAACTATTGGGAGGAAGTGGAAGTGGAGCTATTGGATTGTGGGAAATTTCAGTCAACGTCATGAGGCAAAGTGTGTGTGAGCTGCTGTGTGGAAAGTGGATTTGCTCTGTAAACTTTCACCCAAATCACAATAAATGAAAAAAAAAAAAAAAAAAAAGAAGAAGTTGCAGCTCACCTCTTCTCCTTGATTTCAGTCCCGTTAGACCCTGAGCATAGAACCCAGTTTGAGCCACACTGGACTTCTGACCTAGAGAATTGTGAGCTAATAAATGAGTGTTATTTTCAGCCACTAAGTTTATGTTGTTGTTGTTAGGTGTCATCAAGTTCGGACTCCTAGTGACCACATGTGCAACAGAGTGAAACACTGCCCTGTCTTGTGCCAGCCTCACAATTGTTGCCGTGCTGGGGCCCATCACCACAGCCAGTGTGCCAATCCATCTCACTGAGGGTCTTCCTCTTTTTTGCTGACTCTACTTTACCAAGCATGACATCTTTTCCAGGGATTAGTCCCATCTGACAACATGAACAAAGTGTGAGAGATGAAGTCTGGACATTCTTGCTTCTAAGGCGCATTCTGGCTGTACTTCCTCTTCCTCTATCCTCCAAAAGAGATTTGTTTGTTCTTCTCGCAGTCTGTCGTATTCCTCACCAACACCACAATTCAAATGCATCAATTCTTTTGCAGTCTTCCTTAATCATTGTCCAGTTCTCACATGCATATGAAGCTATTAAAAATACCATGGCTTGGGTCAGGTGCTCTTAGTCTTCAAAGTGACAGCTTTGTTCTTTAACACTTTGAAGAAGTCTTCTGTAGCAGATCTGCCCAGTGCAGTATGTTTGATTTCTTCACTGCTGCTTCCATGGGCATTGATAGTGGATTCAAGTAAAATGAAATCCTTGGCAACTTCAATCTTTTCTCCATTTATCATGATTTAGTTTATTGGTCCAGTTGTGAAGATTTTTGTTTTCTTTCTGTTTGCACTGTAATCCACACCAAAGGCTGCAGTCTTTTATTTTCATCAGTAAGTGCTTAAGTCTTCTGCACTTTAAGCAAGCAAAGTTGTGTCATTGTGGGTTGTTAATGAGTCTTCCTTCAATCCTGATGCCACATTCTTCTTCATATAGTCCAGCTTCTCAGATTATTTGCTCAGCGTACAGATTGAGTAAGTGTGGTGAGAGGATACTAAATTCATAGTCATTTGTTACTCGGCAATAGAAAATGAGTACAGGAGCTCTGTCCCTGAAGACTTTGCAAAATCCCAGGTGTGCATTGTTAAAGGAATAAATGTGAAGGGCGGTGTGTTCTCAGAGTGCATACATCTACCATCACTGAGGACATAGTTTTGCTTTAGCTCATTTTTTGTGTTTCCCAGTATTATCTCCGGTGGTTTACAGAAGCCTTTCTTGTAAATTGGCAGCTGGAGGTAGTATGCTGTTTGTTTGACTTTCTTTCCAAGGTTTTATCACCTCCAACTCCCACCCTAAAGTTACTGGCTCGGAAGGGTGTCTTTCAGCCCTAGTCCATACATTGCTCCCTAACCACTGAACTTGGGGGAACATGATTACAGGGTGGTGGTGGTGGTTGTAAGGAGCTCTGGTGGCGCAGTGCCTAAGGCATTTGACTGCTAATCAGAAACTTGGTGCTTCTCTGTGGAAGGAAGATGAGCCAATCTACTTCTGTAAAGATTTACCGCCTGGGGGGAGGGCAGCCTATGAGTCGCAAGCAAGTCAGTGGCAGTAAGTCAGTGGCCGTGGCGGGTTTGGCGGTGGTTGTTAGTTGCCTGTGACGTGGATTCTGACTCGTGGAGACCCCTGTGTTACAGAGTAGGACTGCCGCATAGCGTTTTCTTAGCTGTAATCCTAGCAGAAGCACACCACCAGGCCTACCTTGTGCCGTGTCACTGGGTGGCTTCAAACCACCAAACTTCCTGTTATCAGTAGAGTGCTAACCGTTTGCCCCACTTAAGGACCTGGTTATAGCATGCAGACCAGATTTCAAGTTTCCTATTCCAGTATAACCTTCAAACAGAAAAAGTACAGTTTGGAAGTGGACAGCCCTCTGTAATTTTACAAACAAAACTCACTCGGGGACGCAGCATCTGGCTTGAGAAGCAGAGCCTGTCATCCCCAAGCCCTCACGCTCCCTTCTAGCCTCTCCTGCTGCAAGCGTGGTATTGACTACAACGGTGAGATGTGTGTGTCTCAGGAAGCCAGACTGTAAGGGATGGCATGAGAGAATGCTAAAACAACCCCCCCCCCCCAGTGGTCACCAAAACCGCTAGCCCCAGTCCCAGGCATGTAAACAACAGTGGAGTTTTCACAACACAGATGAATGAGGGCGCACACAGGGCCGCAACATCTGATATGTGGGACGTGTTCCTGAGTATCTCATATCACGTAGGACTCCCATAATTCAGGGCTATCTTTCTCATTGGAGTAACTTTCAAGTAGGTCATGTTATCAGAAGGGACCATGCCCTGGAGAAGGATATCATGCTCGGTAGAGTGGAGGGTCAGTGAGAAAGGGGAAGACCCTCAATGAAATGGATTGACACAGTGGCTGCAAGGACGGGCTCAAGTACGGCAAAGATTGTGAGGATGGGACATGACAGGTAGTGTTTCCTTCTGTTGTATACAGGGTGGCTATGGGTTGAGCCGACTCAATGGCACCTAACAACAGGATTGGCATGACTTCACTTTCAGTACCAAATTCTATTGACATCTTTAATGTTGCCCAGTTTTCAATGAACTCACTGCCATCGAGTCGGACCCAACTCATAGCAACTTCTCCTTGGGTTTCTGAGGCAGTATCATCACGGAAGTAGATTGCCCAACCTTCCTTCCAAAATTTTCAATTAGCATAAGTCTAATTCACACACTCCTCTCTGGACTCTGCCCTCTCTGGACCCCACCCCAACCTTTTGTGGTCTGTGAGGGACTATGTCTTAGCATCTCTGGGACCCAGTTGTGCTGATGGGCTGGGGTCTTGGACAAGGAGGCGGGGTGGTTCTGGGAGGGTTGTGGGGGCTGCCAAATTCTAGTCTTCCCTCTGCTGTGTGATCCCGGGCAAGCTCCTATCTTTCAGGGCCTCAGCTTCATCTGTAAAACGGAATGGGTTCTGGGGATAAGGAAAGGTGTCAATGTCTGAGAACCCTGGGCACACAGTAGGGGTGGGTGGAAGTTTGATGGCACCAATGCCAACCTCAGAGGGAAAAGCCTACCCTTCTGTTTCTGTCCAACACTCTCCTGTGGAGAGTGAAGCAATCAGGCCTGAGTGGGACGCCTGGAATCCAAGGCCCCAGGAAGCTCAGATGCCAGGGTCACAGGCCCATATTGGGCAAGAGCAGAGAAATGGTTTCTCTGATCCTGGTCATGGATATTTTGAGACACTGACCATTCTGGAAAATTCAGAGGCAGGAAGTGAGGGGGAGGGGGAAGGGTCAGAGGGGAAAGAGCAAACTGCACCCCGGCCCACTTGGCCTGGCCCCTCTCTCAAATCATGCAACGAAAGTTCCGTGACCAGCATGTGGTAATAGTGGGGACAGACCAGAAGACCCCCCTTTTCCAGAGAGAAGTAGAGAGGCACTCCCATCCCCCGCTCCCACCCCCACTCACTCCTGAGTTCCAGCTCTATGTCCACTTCTGTTTACTGTCCAAAGTCCTGGGCATAGGAGATGCCAAGTTAGGTGTGCTCAGACACGGATACGCAGACACACAGACACACGAGGCTCAGGGCCCTCGTATGGACCCTGCGCCCACCCCGCCGGAGTCCAGCGTTGCCCATCCACCCTAATTGTCCCAGCTGCAGCCCTCCCTTTAGGCTGGGATCTGCACAGCATCGAGGGACCCTGGAGAGAGACCTCGGGAACTTCAGCAAGTCAAACGTGTGAAGCAAGACAGGGGGAGCGAGTGAGTGGGCAAGCGTGGGGCGAGGAGGGAGGAGCGGGGGTGGGTATGACTGCTCGAAGGACGGATTTTGGCTGTCAGGCCTGTGGAGCATGGGGATGGAGGGAAGAAGGCAGGTATCCCTGCAGCCACCAGTTAGACACAGAAAGACGTGGACCCTGCCCTTCAGCTCCGGCTCCACTCAGCCTCCCTCGCAGCCTCACCCTCGGCATTAACACGGCCCGGTCCAACGCCAGCTCTGTCATGACCAAGGAGTATCAAGATCTTCAACATCTGGACAATGAGGAGAGTGACCACCATCAGTTCAGAAATGGTGAGAAGACCACTTTACCTTGTTTCTGAGAGGCAAGCGTCTGACCGTCTCGCCACCTCTGCCTCAGCCCTGGCTTCTTTCTGTGACCGGGACCCTCTCGGGGAAGGTGCAGGGTGTGGGATTAGAGTCCCTTTCTGGGTGACAGGTGCCCAAGGCCACTTCAGGCCTCCTGACCCTCACCGTGGCACCCAACTCAGGACCCTGGGGAGGGTGGGCCCAGGGGTGTGGGAATAACTGGCAGCTGGAAAGATAAGGTGATCCCTATTTGTTGTGAAGAAGTTAGGCCCCGGCCCCTCTTCCTTTTCTGTTTCAACACTCAGTGAGCCTGCGTGTGTGTGCATGTGTGTGTGCATGTGTGTGTGTGTGTGTGGGTGTATCAGGTGTTGGTGGGTTGGTGGGGTGGAGAGGTGGGGGGGTGGAGGTGGAGGTTTCTGTGAGGAGGCTGAAGATGTAGGGCTGAGAGCTCATAAAGGGACAAAGCCTTTTTAGGAGCAGCAGTGGGGGAAGAGGGAGGCAGGAAGTAGAAGTAGAAGAAAGAGTGATTCCAAGAGGGGCCCGAGTTTGCAGTGATTTAGGGAGGCAAGGAGGTAGAAGAATTGGGCCCCAGACTTCAGAAATATGTCTGAAGGGGTTTAGGTGGGAGTTCAGGGGGGTACAACAGGGCCTTGAGGGGCCTCTGATCTGAGGGTGGTGGATGAGGTCTTCCTGCATCAAAAACATTAGATTATTGTGTGAGAGAGAAATAAAGTTCAATCTTATCAAAAACAAACAAACCCAAAACAAGCTCCTCCTCTTTCTCACAGGGGTGGGGAATGTTGTTTTGGCTGAGCAAGGACTACATTCTTAGGGCATAAGTGTGGGCAGTGCTCTGTGAAGGGAGAAGGGCCGGCAGGGGAGACGACAGGAGAGAGAAGAAGAAACGCCTGCGAGGATGAGGGCCCACCCTGCAGCTCACAGAGGACAGGGCGAGAAGGGGTCATTTTCTCTGTGGGAGCAACATGAGGAGGCAAGAGCCTGGCTACTCTGCCTTTTCTCCTTGTGCTCAGCCAAGGATGAGATTCCTGGCGAGAGGAAGAAACCTCCTTCTCTTGCCCCATCATTGGGGAGATCAGTGACTCCCCATCTGACCACTCACCCCATCAGTCACTACCAGCATACAGACCTCACCCTCAAGAACACGCGGTCCTAGTCTCATCAGCTGCAGTGACGCAATCACACCGCTAGGTGGCAGCAAAGGCTGAGGGTGTGGGTGGCTGAAGGAGGTCAGCGCCTGCACTCCTCTTTCCTCCCCCACCTCCAGCTGCCTTTAGACCCTCAGGTCACTCGCTGTCCAGATTTCTTCTCCTATCTGGCTGGTACAGTTAATGCTCTTGGCTGCTGACCAAAAGGTCGGTGGTTTACGTACACCCAGAGGAAGAAGACTTCGGAATGATCAGCCATTGCAAACCTGGCGGAGCGCGGTTCTACTCGGACACGCATGAAGTCGCCAGGCTCCGCGCTGCTCTGACCTTCTGGCCCCTCTCCCCTCGCAGGGCCACCTCCTCCCCAGCCCCTTATGAGGCGTCTCTGCTCCGGACCCTGCCTCCTTCTGCTTTCCTTGGGCCTCAGCCTCCTGCTGCTGGTTGTCATCTGTGTGATCGGATCCCAAAGTGAGAGTCAGAGGGGTGGGGCTGTTTTGAGGGAGGGGCTGGCAGGGCGACAGTTATGAACGGCAGCAACGGCGCTGGGGTGGTGGCTACAGCCCCCTCATTTGGTCCTGTCCACACCCTCTCCTGCCCAGACTCCCAGCTGCAAGAAGAGCTGCGGGCCCTGAAAGAGGCGGTCAGCAACTTCACAGTAATCACTAAGGCTGAGGTCACGTCCCTGAGCACGCAGGGTGAGGGACCGGGCTGGGCAGGGTAAGGAGGCGGGGGGGGGGGGCCAGGAAATGGTGTGGACGTTGGGACACTGAGCAAACCTCTCCTCTAGGAGGCAGTGTGGGCCGGAAGATGAAGAACCTGGAGTCCCAGCTGTTGAAGCAGCAGCAGTCCATGAGTGAAGGTCAGAGGGAGAGAGTGTGTGTCCATGTGCATGGGCACGCGTGTGCGTGTATGTAGGTGTAGGTGCTCCCTCGGTTCAAACAAAGGGATCTTGGGCCACAGGCATCAGCCCTGGTCTGCAGGCCCCAGCCTGACTGGCTCCCCAGTCTGCACACTGACTTCATCTCCTACCCCTCTCCCCATCCCGCACCCCTCTGTCTTCTGCCTCACAGATCACTCCAGCTTGTTGCTCCACGTGAAGCATTTTGTGTCAGACCTGCGCAGCCTGAGCTGCCAGATAGCCATCCTCCAGGGCAACGGTGAGGATGCGGAGTGCCTAGCCCACTTCCCTGTCCACCTCTCCTCCAGGAGTGCCTTAGTCCCTTCATCCTTTGTCCCCGCAGGCACTGACAGACCCTGCTGCCCTGTTAACTGGGTGGAACATGAAGGCAGCTGCTACTGGTTCTCTCGCTCTGGAAAGCCCTGGCCCGAGGCACAGAACTACTGCCTGCTGGAGGATGCCCACCTGGCGGTGGTCACCTCCTGGGAGGAACAAGTGAGGGTCCCCAGAGGGCCTCCTCGCTCGGGGAGGGGGGCTGGTCTAGGGAGAGTCACCACCACCTTCCTTTCTCCGCAGAATTTTATCCAGCGCCACACAGGCTCTGCAAACACCTGGATAGGCCTCACTGATCAGAACGGACCCTGGAAATGGGTGGATGGGACAGACTACGAGACGGGCTTCAAGTGAGTGTGTGTGTGTGTGTTCCTGCAGCCCTAATTCCTCTGCTCAGCCAGGCTGGGCCCAGGAGCTGCTGAGGGATTTTGGCTAAGAAGGGGGCAGCTCCTGGGACCCACATCTGTTTTTTCTCCTCAGGAACTGGAGGCCGGAGCAGCCAGATGACTGGTATGGCCATGGCCTCGGAGGAGGAGAGGACTGTGCCCACTTCACTGATAATGGTCGCTGGAATGATGATGTCTGCCAGAGGCCCTACCGCTGGGTCTGTGAGACAGGACTGGACAAGGCCAGCTAGGACCCTCTTCTCCCCTAATTTATTTCCTCAATGCCTTGACCTGCCCAGGATTGGGGATCCTCTTGTCTGGGGGCCTCCTCCACCTTCTCAGGATTTTCATCTAGAATTTTCAGGGAAGGGCAGGATGGTGGCTGAGGAATGTAGAATGATGTTTGGAGGCGTGGGGAGATTGAGACCTATGTCACTTCCTGTAATTTGCTACAAAGGTTATTATTGTCATTTTTTTTTTTTTTTTTTTTTTAGAGTAAAAAGAAAAGAAATAGACTTAAACGTTCTATGAGTTGCCTGGTTATTGGGGACTAGGATTGAGAGTGGGTTGGTTGGTATTAGGAGGCCTTGGAAAGGCAGCATGGTGTCATAGAACTGCCTACCCTTGAGCCAGGTGGCCTGGGTTAGGAACTGGATTTATTATTTACTAGCATATGAGTCTGGGCAAGTTATTCCACTGTCTGGATCTCAGCTATCCATTACAACTGTTACAAGGGACAGTTTTACTTGTAGCAATACCCCGGGAACAGAATCACTCCAAAGCGTTGAGTGCTTCAAAAGCCTTGAATAGAACTCACTGGTGTTTGTTGGATTCATTTCAGTTAACAGAAGCAGCAGCTTAACAGGCTAACGGGGAACTTGAAATACAAAGAGAAGCCCACACCCAAGAGCCACCCCACACGTGAGGAAAAGCAGTGCCTTGGGAGAGGAGCACCACAATCAACAACCAAGGAGCAGAGTTAAAGGACGACCAGATTTAAATTTTACAGACAATGTAAGGGATTATTAACAAACACTGACAAAGCATTAATTCACAAAGAAGACCTCTAACTCCCCAAAAGAGCGTTGCTCTGACCGTGATAAAATCAAGCCAGAAATGATCACAGAAGTATAGCAAAAAAAAAAAAAAAAAAAAAATCTAGCAACATATAAATTTCTTACACACTTTTGGAAAAATTCTGAATTTGGGAGAAAATCAAAATGAAAAAGTGATTTAGAAATTAACAACGAGAGTACCATATATTGAAATTATGGGATGGTCTGAGTTCTCAGGAGGAAATGTATGGCTGTAGTGCATTATTTAAAAAATGAGAAAGGCTGAATCAAAGTCAGCTGAATTTTAAGCTCATAAGCTTGAAAGAAAAAACAAACAAAAATGAAAAACAAAACACCAAACCCGTTCCCACTGAGTCAGTTCCATGTTCCAGAGTAGAACTGCTCCATACGGTTTTGCCGACTGATCTTTACAGAAAGGAGCCTTGGTGGTGCAGTGGTTAAACACTCAGCTGCTACCTGAAGGGCAGCGGTTAGAACCCACAGCCTCTCTGCAGGAGAAAGGTGTGGCAGTCTGCTGCTGTGAGATCTAATGCCTTGGAAATCCTATGGGCCAGTTCTCCTCTGCCCTGTGGGGTCACTGTGACCTGACAGCATGGGTTGGTTTGTTTGTTGACAATCTTTACAGAAGCAGCATTTGCCCAGGTTCCTTTCTGTGGCATCGCTGGTTGGGTTCAAACGGCCAGCCTTCAGGTCAGTAGTTCAGTACAAACCATTTGCGACACTTCGGCACCTCAAAGAAAAATAAAAAAACAAAACCTGTTGACATTGAGCTATTTGAAGAACATAGGAAGAAACACGTGATCATTAGCCGTTGTTGTTGTTGTTGTTGTTAGGTGCCATGGAATTGGCTCTGACTCATAGCAACCCTGCACACAACAGAACGAAACACTGCCCGGCCCCTGCACCAGCCTCACAATGCTTGCTAGGCCTAAGCCCATAGGTGCAGCCATTGTGTCCGTCCATCTCATTGAGGGTCTTCCCCTTCTTGGCTGACCCTCTACTTTACCAAGCATGATGTCCTATTCCAGGAATGGTCCCTTCTGACAACATGACTGAAGTAGGTGAGATCAAGTCCCGCCATTTTCTCTTCCAAGGAGCCTTCCAGCTGCACTTCTTCCAGGACAGATTTGTTCGTTCTTCTGGCAGTCCATGGTATTCTCAGTATTTTTTGCCAGCACCATGACTCAAAAGCATCAACTCTTCTTCAGTCTTCCTTATTCACTGTCCAGCTCTCACGCACATATGGGACAATCGGAAAGAACATAGCTTCGGTCAGGTGCAGCTTCGTCTTCAAAGTGACATCTTTGCTTCTTAACACTTGAGAGAGGTCGCTTGCGGCAGACTTTCCCAGTGCAATATCATGTCCAATTTTTTGACTGCTGCTTCCTTGGATGTTCACTGTGGAGCCAAGTAAAATTAAATCTTTGAAAATTTCAATCTTTTTTCTGTTTATCATGATGTTACTTATTGGTCCAGTTCTGAGGATTTTCATTTCCTTTATGTTGAGGTGTAACCCATACTGAAGATTGTAGTCTTTAATCTTCATCAATAAGAGCTTCAAGTCATCTTCACTTTCAGCAAGCAAGGTTGTGTCATCTGAATATTGCAGGCTGTTAATGAGTCTTCCTTCAATCTTGATGCCACGATCTTCTTCATATATAGTCCACATTCTTGGATTATTTGCTCAGCATATAGATTGAATAAGTATGGTGAAAGGATATCACCCTGATGCACACCCTTCCTAATTTTAAACCATGCAGTGCCCCCTTGTTCTGTTCGAACAACAGCCTCCTGGTCCGTGTACAGGTTCCTCATGAGAACAGTTAAGTGTTTTGGAATTCCCATTCTTTGCAATATTATCCATAGTGTGTTATGATCCACACAGTTGAATGCCTTTGCATAGTCAATAAAACACAGGTAGACATCTTTCTGATATTCTTTGCTTTCAGCCAAAATTCATCTGACATCAGCAATGATATCCCTTGTTCCATGTTCTCTTCTGAATACAGCTTGCCTTTCTGGAAGTTCCCTGTCAATGCTGCAACCATTTTTTAATTATCTTCGGCAAGATTTTACTTGCATGTGATATTAATGGTATTGTTTGATAATTTCTACATTCTGTTGAATCACCTTTCTTTGGAATGGGCACAAATATTGATCTCTTCCAGTCAGTTGGCCAGGTAGTTGTCTTCCAAATTTCTTGCCATAGACGAGTCAGTGCCTCTAGTGCTGCATCTGTTTGTTGAAACATCTCAATGGATATTCTGTCAATTCCTGGAGCCTTGTTTTTTGCCAATTCCTTCAGTGCAGCTTTGACTTCTTTCTTCAATACCATAGGTTCTTTCTTTTCTTCTTAACTCTTATTGTGGTGAAAACACCAAGATATTCACCAGCATAACAACTTACACATTTATAATGCAGGTATATTGGTGATATTTACTTATTTAATTTATTAAAAAATTTTTTTTATTGTGATTTAGGTGAAAGATTACAGAATAAATTCATTTTCCATACAGCAGTTCATACACATTTTGTTTCATGACAGTGACTGCAATTCTCCCGAATGTCACAGCTCTCTGCCCACTTCCTCCCTGTAGCTGCCTCTTCCCTGTGTCTTCTTCCCTACGCATCCCTGCCCCCTGAGCTATCTCCCTGTGCAAATACTGCCCTTCTATTCTCCCATGATTGATCATTCTAAGGAGTGTATCTAGCTGATAAAAATTTCACCCTATATGCTTGTTTGTTGTTTGGCTGGAAGCCACAGGAGTGAGTTCGAGTCCAGACCTGAAGGGTAACTTGGGGCCATAGTCTCGGGAATCTCACAAGGCTCTATCAGACCAGCAAACCTGTTTTTTTTCCCCATGATTTTGAGTTTCTTCTCAAATTGTGCTCCCACTTTACCCAAGATCTTCTGCATTGATCCCTTTCTGAGTGGTTGACAGTTGTAGCTGGGCACCATCTAGTTCTTCTGGTCTTGTGGTCATAAAGACTTAGGTTCACATGGTCCACTAGTCCCTTGAACTAATTGTTTCCATGTATCTTTGGTTTTCTTCGTTCTTCTTTGCTCTGGATGAGGAGAGACCCATCGTTACATCTAAATGGCCATATGCAAGCTTTTAAGACCCTAGTTACTAATCACCAAAATAAGATGTAGAACAACGTTTTTGTGTAGCATGTTAATTTTCAGTACATCTTGATTTTATTGTGGTGAAAACACCCAGATATTCACCAACATAACAACTTACATATTTCCAGTGCAGGTACATTGGTGATATTTACTTATTTAATTTATTAAAAGATTGATTGATTGATTGCATGTTTGGTCAGACTGTGGAAGTTGGCAAAAATCTTCATCTTTGGCTTTAGTGGATGGTGCTTAACTTTGAACAGTAATAGTATTAACTGGTCTTCTTTGTAGGCATATGAATATTATCCTATCACTGGTTGTACTTTGTACTTTGTACTGCATTATACTTCAGGATAGACCTTGAGATGTTCTTTTTAACAATGAATGCAATACCATTCCTCTTCAATTTGTCTTTTCTGGCACAATAGACCATATGATTGTCTGACTCAAAATGGCCAATACCAGTCCATTTCAGCTTACTAATGCCTAGGATATCAATCTTTATCCATTTCATTTCATTTCTGAAAACTTCCAATTTTCCTAGATTCATACTTTGTACAATCCATGTTCCAATTATTAATGAATGTTTGCAGCTGTTTCTTTCCATTTTGAGTCTTATCAGCAAATGAAGGTCCCAAAAGATTTGCTCCATCTATGCCATTAAGGTCAACTCTACTTTGGGGAGGTAGCTCTTCCCCAGTTGTATTTTGAATGCCTTCCAACCTGAGGGGCTCATCTTCAGACACAACATTTCATAAAGTTTTCCAGTAATATGTCAGACGTTATTTCACTGCTATTCATAAGATTTTCTGTGGCCAGTTTTTTTTCAGAAGTTGAGGGCCCCATCCTTCTTCCCATTCTGTCTTCCTCTGGAAACTCTGCTGAAACCTGTCCACCATGGTTGACCCTGCTGATATATGAAATACCAGTGGCATAGCCTTCAGTCTGATAGCAATACACAAGCCACCACAGTATGACAAAATGACAGATGAGTGGTCTCAATTAGCCATTGTTGTTGTTGTTGTTGTTATTTGCCATTGAGTCGCCCCCGACTCATAGCGACCTCTCCTTGGGTTTCCAAGGCAATATCACTACGGAAGTAGGCTTGCCCAACCTTCCTTCCGAGGAGTGGCTGGTGGGTTTGAACCGCCAGCCTTCTGGTTAGCAGTCAAGTACCTTAGGCACTATGCTACCAGAGCTCCTTAGAAAGATGTAAATCAAAACAAAGATGAGATATCATCTCACCCCAGTGTTAATAGCTGCGGAGTAGTAAATTACTTAGTGTGGCTTTTCTACCCATAAGTCTTTGTAAACTCTAAGGTGGGAATTGCTATTAGCTACGGAGGAGATCCTGATTTTAAAGTCGCCCACCTGGGTTATTTCTGTTGGGCGTGGCACAATACAACGTTCTGGGAAGTTCCCACTCTCTCTCACGTGCTTAGAGTTCTGATGCTGTGATTGGCTAGTTTGACCACCCTTCCAGGCTCAAAAGGAGGCCTGCTGGAGGCAGAACTCTCTCTGACTGCTGGTGGAGGAAGACGTGCTGCCGAAAGAGACATGCACCCCTGAAAGAGACACGTGCTGCTGGGAAAGAGCCGCAAGAGACACGCATCACTGAGTGAGACACCGAGGGACCAGCACTGCTGGAAAAGAGACTGTGAGAGACTTTTGGCTGAGGGATGGTGGGCTGGGAGAGAGACTGAGCGTTCTTCCTGGACTTGAGTTGTAGCCTGGTGCTTCCCTAATAAACCCCATAATCTGTGAGTTCTGTGTGGCCACTGCAGTGAATTATCGAACCCAGGAGAGAGGTGGTGGGTGCCTTGGGAGGAACGGTTGGTGAAAGGGCTGGAGGGAGGCAGCATGTCTGGCCTTGCAGTAATAGGCCTTGGGTTACTGCTGGTAATCCTGCCTTCCCCTTGTAGGGTTAGAGGAGGTCAGAACATGTGGCCTCCTTGCCGTTTTAGCAATAGCAAAGTTCAAAAAACCAGAAAACAACAAAAGCTGATGAGGATGTGGAGAGACTGGAACCTTCATACAGTGCTGGTGGGACTGTAAAATGGTGCAACCACGGGGGAAAATGGTATGGCATTTCTTTTAAAAGTGGGAAATAGATGGGAGAAGGAAGAGCAGCTTATGCACAGGGAGACAGCTCAGGGCGCAGGAGAGTATGGAGGGATGGACACTGGGAAGTTGTACTATGGGGAGGAAGTTGGAGGGGAGCTGTTGCATTGTGGTAATCTGTGGTCAATGACATGAGACAAAATATATGTGAACTGCTGTATTGAGAGTGAATTTGCTCGGTAAATCTTCACCCAAGTCACAATTTAAAAAAAAAAAAAAAGTGGGAAATAGAAATACTGTTTCATCCAGCAATTCAACTACTGTTACCGGAGCCGTGGAGGGAAACGCTAACGCCAAGCAGGACGGTGAAAAAAAGGAAGGACCTTTATTATTGCTAGTACAGACTCAGTGGAATTCATATCCAGAGACTGAGCCCCGAAAAAAGGCCACATGGGGCTTTTATGGGACTCTTCTTCCGGGGTATTCGGGGTAAAAGGGTGATTGGTTACCTGCAAAGAGAGCACCTGCAGCTAGCAGTTTTTACAGAAGTTAAACTTGCTCGAGAGAAAGACAGGAGGGGGAGTATGTCCCTCTCTAGACATGGTTTTATAAGCTGGTCCAAGCCGGATGTCTCTGGCCTCACAAGTTGTTTCACTGCTCAACTGAACTTCCCTACATAGGTTGGGCAAAGGTTATAATTCCTTCATTTCCCTCTCCTGCCTCACTCCTAGGTATATGTCCTAAATAAATAAGAGACCTGATGTGACATGCACACCCATGTTCATTGCAGCATTATTCACAATAGCAAAAAAGATGGAAACAGTCTAAATACCCATCAACAGAAGAATGGATAAGCAAACTATGGTACATACACACAATGGAATACTACACAAGGTTATGGAATGACAACGAATCTGCAAAACATCTCATAATGTGAACCTAGAGGACATTGTTGTTGTTGTTATGTGCTGTAGAGTCGGCCCCCACTCATAGCGACCCCTCCTTGGGTTTCCGAGGCAGTATCACTATGGAAGTAGATTGCCCACCTTCCTTCTGAGGAGTGGCTGGTGGGTTTGAACTGCCAGCCTTCTGGTTAGCAGTCAAGTGCCTTAGGCACTACGCTACCAGAGCTCCCTAGAGGACATTATGCTGAATGAGATTAGTCAATCACAAAAGGACAAATATTGTATGAGAGTAAAAAGTCAAGAAAACATTTTCACACAAAAAGAAATATTCTTTGATGGTTATCAGGGGTGAGAAGGGAAGGGAAGTTAAATCATTAGACATATATTCACTTTGGTGAAGGGAAAGGCAATATGCAGTAAGGGGAAAATCAGCACAAAATGACCAAGGCAAAGGAAAAAGCTGGGAGGAGAACAAGAATTAAAGGTAACAGAGGTAAACACTGAGACACTCACAGTAACAGTGATGTCAATAATCTGTTAGTGGATGCATAGACACATAAGCTGAACAGGTGTGGGAAGGAGAATGGGACCGCACCACAAATACACAGCTACATATGCATTTCCTTATGCTACAAATATATCTGTGAGTGTAGCGGAGCATAGGAGACAAAGTTATGAAAAATTCTTAGCCATGGCCAAAAACCCCAGGAGAGCTTGTTGCTGGGCCTGGGGACTCAGGGTCATAGTCTCAGTGGACGTCAAGGTCAAATGGCACAATACACACACACAAGCTTCACTGGATTTGCTACTCTTGAGAATTCAGCCTAAGGCACAGTGCATGCAAGGGTTAGCCTCCAGGCCAAGAAAAGGGCAGAGTTGGGAGAAATAGCTCCTGCTCCATCAACGCACAAGGATCTTCAGGACACAAGCCTGATGAGATAACGTGTGTGGTTTCATTCCAAGTATGTGTCCGTAGTGAAATGAGTTTCTTTATGCGGCCCTTTGCCTTGGTTCTTTGGAAAAACAGTTTGGGAGATTTTTTTCCCTCTAAAGGGTGAGGAGTTACCTTTGCCCTAGTTCTTTGGAGAAGTAAAGTTACTTCTTTACTTTTTGGGGGAGGTACTCCAGGTTGTTTTCTACTCCAGACGGTTTGATACTTTTGCCTGGTAATGAATAAGACCTGAGTTCTTTGACCTCTGTGGGAAATTGAGCATTGATTGAACTCTGGTCTGGTGAGGGAGGCCTTGCCTTGTATTGGGAAAGGATTGGACATATAAACAGCTGAAATGCAGAGTGTTGTGGAGAGGTCTCATAGAAGAAAGAGAGATGCTGGCTAAGAGTTAGGCTGGCAGAGAAACCGAGGCACGTGGAAGCTGAGTGATCTTGAAGCTGTTACACTAGCTGTGAGCTGGGCCAGTGAGCGGCAGAGAGGCGGAGGACAGAGTCTTGATGGTAGAGAATCGTTACGGTAGAGAGGCCTGCCAGCAGACAGCAGCTGGTGGAGGAGTGGCTGGTGTCAGAATGATAGAGAACTGGGAAGGCAGATGTTATGGATTGTATTATATCCTCCAAAATTGTTGTTGTTGTTGTTTTGTGCCACTGAGTTGGACCTGACTCGTAGTGACCCCTCCTTGGGTTTCTGAGGCAGTTGTTATTGTTGTTGTTGTTTGCCATCGAGTCGGCCCCGACTCATAACGACCCCTCCTTGGGTTTCCGAGGCAGTATCACTACGGAAGTAGATTGCCCCATCTTCCTTCCGAGGAGTGGCTGGTGGGTTTGAACTGCCAGCATTCTGGTTAGCAGTCAAGTGCCTTAGCCACTATGCTACCAGAGCTCCTTCTGAGGCAGTAGCACTATGGAAGTAGATTGCCCAACCTTCCTTCCAAGGAGTGGCTGGTGGGTTTGACCTCTATGCCTGCGGTTATAATACCATTTGGGAATTGTCTTTGTGATGTTAATGAGGCAGGATTCCTGTAGGGTGTCTTTTGAGTCAATCCCTTCTGAGATATAAAAGAGATTAAACAAGTGAGCAGAGCAGAGAGAACAGGGAAGAGAGATACCAAGCCATGTGCAGATCACCAGGGAGGAGCTCAGAGACAAGGACCTTCCCCCAGACCTGACCCAGAGAGAAAGCCTTCTCTATAGCCAGCACCCTGAATTCTACTTCTAACCTAAATTGTGAGAAAATAAATTTCTGTTTGTGAAAGCCACCCATTTGTGGTATTTCTGTTACCGCAGCTCTGCAGAACTAAGCCAGCAGGGATATGACTGAACTCTGCCTCATGAAAGCCAGCTTTGTGCTGATCTCGACTTCTATCCTTCATGAATGTAGACCATTCCTTACGTTGTATTGCAGTGTCTGTGGTAGTTACGTTTGTGTGTCAGCTTGGCTGGGCTTGGTTGAGTGGCTGGGCAGCTGGTGGTAGTTATTCCCCATGATGAGACTGGCAATCAGCTCCATGGTGGGATGTACCACAAGCAGCTGAGTAGCTGCCCTTGGAATGTGGTCTGCTTCCTGTATATAAGGAGAAGCCTTGGGAATGATTTCTAGCCTATGGCACGTTTGGACCCTGCATGTAGCTGTGTCGTTGTTCAGCAGCCTGCCATCCTTTGCTGACCTTGGGACTTACAATGGACTTAAGTTAATGGCCTGCCATGTGGTTGGTAACATTGGGACTGTGCCTTTTTACTTGTCAACCTTAGGCTTGGCAGCCTCAGCAGTGAACAGCTAGCTGTCTGAGTGAAGAAAAAAGCCTCTAGCTCCAGTGGGCCGGGAGCTGGAGGCAGAGCTGAAACCCAAGGCTGAGGGGCTTTCACCCAGCCCCTAGAGTCTGGCACTTTGAGCTTGGACTTAAAGCCTCCAAATTGTAAGAATAAACTCCTGTTTGTTAAGGCCGTCCCATTTGTGGTGTATTCCTGTCAGAGCGGCACTAGGGAACCAGAACAGCGTCAATGGGGAGATCTAGGTAGTCAATCTATAAACTCTTACTGAGGACTTCCTCAATGCTAACTTACATGTTGAGTCCTATCCAACAGAGACACAATGTGGTACCTGTCTCAGAGGAGGAAATAATGTATGTAGGATCAGTTAGGTACCTGGTATATGATATATACACTATTATGGAATGAATTGTGTCCTCTGTGGTTGTGAATCTCGATAAACTGAGGCTGACATGTCTGAATAGGGCGACTTCAGATCTAAATTAAACGCCATATTCAATTTCTACTTCTCTAAAGAAACCATTGGGAGCCCTGGTCGTGTAGTGCCTAAAGCATTTGACTGCTGACCAGAAGGCTGGTGGTTCAAACCCACCAGCCACTCCTTGGAAGGAAGATGGGGCAATCTACTGCTGTAGTGATACTGCCTCGGAAACCCAAGGAGGGGTCGCTATGAGTCGGGTCTGACTCGATGGCACAAAACAACAACAAAGAAACCATTCAGCCTTTTTGTCAAAGTTTTACTATTTAAATAACAAAGAAGGCAAAAGTCAGGATTTCTAACCTAGAAATAGTATTTCTAACTTAGTGTCTCAGTGTTTTCAGCTGGCCCCAGAATAGGTGTCTTGGGTCAGCAGGTTGAGAAATAGAACTGATAATGTTAAATGAAGTTAGAATTTGTAAATAACTTTGTTGCTAAGATAGATGCATAACAAGTCTTAGTCCCAAATAACTCTCTCAGTCACTAAAATTTCCCACTATGTGTCTGACTAGTTCTTTGTAAAACTGTAAGATAAGGAAACAGATGTCAGATGTGACAGAAAAGTAACCCCTGAGCGAACCTTTGTTAAATAACTCTCAGGATGTAACAGCTCTCAGGATGTAACAGATAAACTTGCTGATAATGTTTAAGTCTGTAGATTTTGTCATGCTTCCTCCTCCACCTCTACCTGCCATGAGCACAAATCTACAATTTGGAGCATTTTAACACCTGGCATGGAGTCTGTAAATGTTGCCCCATTTCAAAATGATTTTATTCCTTCAAAAAATGTATTTTCTTTTAATTTCTAGTGGAGTGGGTCCAGTGTTTTCCACTAAGACATTACCTCCCTGCCCAAATATGTATTAAAGTCTTGGCCCTTCAACTGTGGATGTTACCCTGTTTAGAAATAGGGTTTTTGTTTTATTGTGTTAACGAGGCCATATCAGACCAAAGTGGGTCCGAAACCTGATCACTCCTGAGTTATGAGAAGAGCAGAGTACACATGAAATGCACAGGGAAATAGACACTACATGAGGTCCCTTCCATAAGCAAGGGAAAGCCAAGGATTTCCAGCAGATGGGAAACTGGGAGGGAGAGTCACAGTAGGAATTAACATGGCCACGACTCTGATGTGGACTTCCAACCTCTAGACTGTGAGAAAATAAATTTCTGTTCTTAAGAGCCACCCATGTGTGGCTTTATTTATTTATTTATTTACAGGAACACTAAATAGCAAAGGCACTCAAAACCAAACGCAACCCACTGGCCATTGATTAGATTCGGACTCATAGCGACCCTATAAGGCGGAGTAGAACTGCCCCATAGGGTTTCCAAGGCCATAAATCTTTATGGAAGCAGACTGCCTCATCTTTCTCTCATGGAGCAGCTTGTGGATTCAAACTGATTAGCAATCAAATGCCTTAACAACTGCACCACTGGAGCTCCTTAACTAAGACACAGTCTGTCTTAATCCTTACAATGACCTTACTGGGTAGGTAAAACGCTAATAATTTTATAGAGGAAGAAATTGAGTCTCAAAGAAGTTAACTGATTTGACCAATGCTCGTTCAGTTGTAGCATGGTGGCACCACATTACGGTGACTCCCGACATCATGCCATACAATAGGGTGTCCTATATGTTTCTATCATGATCTCAAATCCCATAAGGTCTAAGTCCATATTATGTCTTAAAAATACATTTGTGTAAGTGTTACTCGAAAAATGCTGGGGTCTGGCCCTGGAGCAGTGCAGCCAATAGTCTACAACAGAGGTCAAGGAGAAGAAGAGAGTTTAATTAGGAGGTACAGCAAGGAGGGATGGGCACGGTCTCAGTGACTCCAAAAATGCCTGGTCTGCTCAGCGCTTACAATCAGGGGTTCTCATACTAAAGGAAAAAGAGACACAGCACATATGCAGGCTTAATTACAATTTTCCAAAAGTAAGATAAACCAAACCAAAACAAAATTCACTGCTGTCGAGTCGGAACCTACTCATAGCAACCCCTCCTTGGGTTTCCGAGGCAGTATCACTACGGAAGTAGATTGCCCAACCTTCCTTCCAAGGAGTGGCTAGTAGGTTTGGGGTTTGAACTGCCAATCTCCTGGTTAGCAGTCAAATGCCATAGGCACTACACCACTAGAGCTCCCAAAAGTAAGATAGGACAATGGATAATTAAAACAGGAATGTTTCCTGTGAGTCCCAGACAGGCCTCCTTCAGAGGCTTCATTGGTGTTTGTCAAACCCAGGTGGTCAGTCCTATGTGGCCCAGGAGCCTTTCTTTGTTGACACTGATGGCCCTGAGTTAGATCACAGGGCGCAGCAGGACAGTAACTTAGAGAGAGAACAAGTTTATTGTAAAACAAGGTTGAAGTCAGGTTTTAAAGCAATGGCATTTTAACTAGAAATACGGAGTTTTATTCTAACAATATGGAGTCAGGCCTAAAAAAGTGAAAATTTTAATACTCACATAAGCACTTACAATATGAACTTAGAAATATGTCTGTCTTTGTGAGGGCCTCTAACATTAATTATAAGTCATTACCGTATTTTCACATAAATACCAGCCACCTTCTAAGCTTGTTTGCCAACAGATCCCTACCCCTGGGAGATATTTTTGTAAATGGGCTATACTAATTTTTGTTGTTAAAGTAACATGTGAAAAAAAAAATGGTATAGCAGTGCTTACAAAATTACCTCTTGGACAGAGGGGGTGGTTGGCAAACAAATATAGGTGTGTGTTAATTGTGCAAAATTACTGTAGTAACTTGTAAGTCATAAAAAAGTTACATAGAAGCGACTGGGATCTTAAAAGCTAGCAAGCTGCCATCTAGATGTGATCATGGGTCTCTCCTTGTCCAGAGCAAAGAAGAATGGAGAAAACCAAAAAGTCATGGAAACAATTAGTCCTAGTAACTGGTACACCATCCGATCTGCAGCCTATATGACTATGAGACCAGAAGAACTAGATGGTGCCCAGCTACCACTGTCATCCACTTGGAAGGGGATCTATGTAGAGAGGGAGAACAATGTGGAACAAAACTCAAAATCATTTGGAGGAAAAGAAAAAAAAAAGGATGGGGGAACCAGGTTTGCTGGTCCAATAGAGCCTGGTGGAACCACTGAGACTATGGCCCCTAGCTGCCCTTCAGGTCTGGAATTGAACCCACACCTGTGGTTTCCAGCCAAACAAAATACAGGCATAAGAGTTAAACGTTTACCTCAAGTAGATACTCTCCTTGGAGAGAACAATCATGGGAGAAAAAAGGGCTGCTTATGCACAGGTAGACAGTTCAGGGGGCAGGAGTGCATGGAGGGATGGACACAGGGAAGAGGTAACTATGGGGAGGAAGTGGGAGGGGAGCTGTTGCATTGTGGTAAACTGTGGTCAATGTCATGAGACAAAGTGTATGTGAACTGCTGTGTGGAAAGTGAATTTGCTCTGTAAATCTTCACCCAAATCACAATTAAAAAAATAAAAGTTACATAGAAAATTTCTGAACTTAGATGTAGAAACATGCAAAGTGTTGCAGTGAATTACTTGGTATGGCTTTTTCTAGCCATAGTCTTTGTAACTCCCACCAGGTTACGGGGTGGGACCATGCAAATGAGGTGTGTAGAACTCTGATATTGGGACTGGTTAGTTTTGTCACTCTGCCAGGCTTAAAATGAGCCCTCCGAGAGGCAGAGAAGGAGCTCTGGTAGTGTAGTGCCTAAGACACTTGCCTGCTAACCAGACGGCTGGCGGTTCAAACCCACCAGCCACTCCTCGGAAAGAAGGTTGGGCAATCCTACTTCTGTATGATACTGCCTCGGAAACCCAAGGAGGGGTCACTATGAGTCGGGTCTGACTTGATGGCACACAACAACAACAACAACAACAACAACAACAGAGGCAGAGAGGGATCTCACTGCCACCAAGAGAGAAGAGCTGGAGGTGAAGTGGAGTGTGTCCTTGGATGCGAGATCCCTGCCCTGGATCTTGGCAGAGATGCTCTGTTAGAGGGAGATGGCCCGGCAGACAGTCACAGGAAAACCAAGAGGCACGAGACAGAGCGGCAGGCTTACCTGGCCCACAGAGTGAGAAAGCTGAGTGCCTTTGGGCAGGAGGCTTGACGACAGAGTGGGGTGCACCTAGATGTAACTATCAGCAGAGCTAAACGAGCTTTGTAACACTTGGCCAAGCAGGGCAGAGGCCAGGCCTAGAGGCCAAGGGTCAGAGAGGCATGCCTGAGGACACAGCAGAGGGGAAACTGTCCTGATCCAAGAATTGTATCCTGAGACCACTCAGACCTGAACCTAAATTGTAGCCTGTTACTTCCCTAATACCCCCCCAATCGTGAGTATTGTCTGTGCGTTCTGTGTGGCCATTGCAACAAATTGTGGAACACAGCAGAGAAATAGTGAGTGCCGTGGGAGGGATGATTAGTGTCAGATTTGGTAAAATGCTGGAGGGTGGTGGCGGTTCTGACCTCATAGGAATAAGCCTTGGGCTGTTGATGGTGATTCTATCTTCCTCTTGTGAAGTTAGAGGGGGTCAGAAGATGTCGCCGCCATGTCCTTTTTGCACATGTAAAGAAAGTAAACCAGACGAAAAAACAAAAAACAAACTCACTGCCATCAAGTTGATTCCGACTCAGTGACCCCCATTGGGTTTCTGAGGCAGCAAATCTTTACAGAAGTAGATTACCCCATCTTCCTTCCGTGAAGTGGCTGGTGGGCTTAACTGCCAACCTTCTGGTTAGTAATCAAATGCTTTAGGCACTATGCCACCAGAAGAGGCAGAAATTACCTAACATCAACTTCAGCCCAAAGAGTTGCAGATCTGGACATTAGTTAACATTCAGATTGGGCTGAGGAATAAGACTTCTTGATGACAGCCCAGAAAATAGGATCCAGTGCTAAGGGTTTGTCCTGAGTCTAGGAAGGGCTGTGCTTACATGAGGAGTCGGAGGTTTAGAAACTGAGACTGAGGGCTGTGGTCATGGGGAGCCATCAGGCCCCTGGCAGCCACAGCAGATGGAGACCCGGCCCCTCACCACCCCTTTGGGCTGCTAGGGCCAGCACCAAGTGGGCACAAAGGGCGTCTGGATTTCCTCCCCTGCTCAGAGCAATACCTCCTGGGAAAGGGAAAGAGATCCAAGTGCGGGCAGAAGTCATTTTGTCCTGCCTTTCTTCAGGGCCCGACGTCCTTCCCTTCTGTTCCTGGGCTCTTAGGCCAATTTGAGTTCCACAAAGCCAGTTTGAGCTGTGTCTCAGAAACTTGCAAAGCAGATCTCTAAAATCATGATGGGTGTAGACATGCTTGCATCTAACATTTAGGGGGCATTTGTAAGAATGTTCACTGAGGTAGTTCTTCACACCAGCAGGCAGCCCAGCCCCTATAGGGTGATATGGAGAGAAGCCACCTCACACAAGGACCCTTGGTGTTACTTGGGGTGCAGTGGGCTGTGGTATTGGCTGATGGGAGGGGCTGTTTTCCTCGAGCAGGAGCCAAATGGGGCACTCCCTTTTCCGTGTGGAAGAACCCAGTAGCACGAGAGTGGAGTTGCTCTGTGTAGATGCGCTTAGCGACCTGCCCCACCCCCCTGTTCTAATTTTGCCCTGAAAGACCAGTCAGCAGCCAGTTGCCTATAAGTGGACTCCGCCTCATGGCAACCTCTGTGTCTCAGAGTAGAACTGTGCTCTACAGGGCTTTCAACGCCTAATTTTTCAGAAGCAGATCACCAGAGTTTCCTTCCAAAGTGGCTTGTTTTGGGTGGGTGTGAACCTCCAACCTTTTGGTTAGGAGCCGAGCACCTGACCATCTTCGTCATTCAGAAAACCAAACCAAACTCACTGCCATTGAGTCCAACTCATAGAGACCCCCACTAGGGTTCTGAGGTGGAAAATCTTTCTGGCAGTAGATTGCCTCATCTTCCTTCCATGGAGCAGCTGGTGGGTTTGAGCCAACCTTCTGATTAGCAGTCAAATGCCTTAGGCACTATACCACCAGAGCTCCTTAGAAAAGAGAAGCAAAGATCTATAAGAACAGAGAAGCCATGGAGTGACTTAGATGCGCCAATGCAATGAAATACATTCCTGAAAAGTAAAACTCAAGGGGCTTATTTTTACTGAGCTCTTATAAGCCTGGAGTCTATCCCTCATCCCGTTTCTGAACGTATGTTCAATAGATCTGGAGATGAAACAGAGAAACTCCCATCTTCTGATGTCAAGCTGCCTGGGTGCCTTCAGGCAGCCTTTATAATCTATAAACCTTTATAGATTTTAAGAGTTGGAGTGACCAGAAAGTATATAGGATTGGAGCTAGAGTAAATTAATAAAACATCAGAAGAAAAAGTTGTCAAGCTATTCTCAGGAGTTGGTTTACTGCAAATATTTAGTTAGAAGAAGTGTCTCTCTCACTCTTTAATGTTTCACTTGAGCTATTTGGAGACAGTACCAGTACCAGTTGCCATGGAGTTGATTCTGCCTCTTGATGACCTCATGAGTAGAACTGTGCTTCACTGGGTTTTTCAATGGCTAACTTTTGGCAGCACATTCCCAGGTCCACCTCCCAGTGTGTGGACTCGAACTTCCAATCTTTCAGGCACATTAACCATTTGCATCACCCAGGGATTCCTTTGGAGAAGGGAATAATATATATATATATATATATATATATATATATATGTTGTTGTTGTTATGTGCCGTCAAGTCGGCCCCGACTCATAGCGACCCCTCCTTGGGTTTCCGAGGCAGTATCACTACGGAAGTAGAATTGCCCAACCTTCCTTCTGAGGAGTGGCTGGTGGGTTTGAACCGTCAGCCTTCTGGTTAGCAGTCAAGTGCCTTAGCCACTATGCTACCAGA